>NC_091950.1:186303738-186639363 GCF_031021105.1 Erythrolamprus reginae
GAGATATAGGAATAGAAGAAAGGTATAGGAGATATAGGAGAGCAATAGGACAGGGGACGGAAGGCACTCTAGTGCACTTGTACTCGCCCCTTACTGACCTCTTAGGAATCTGGATAGGTCAACCATAGATAATCTAAGGGTAAATTGTTGGGGGTTTGGGGATGACACTATGGAGTCTGGTAATGAGTTCCACGCTTCGACAACTCGGTTACTGAAGTCATATTTTTTACAGTCAAGTTTGGAGCGGTTAATATTAAGTTTAAATCTATTGTGTGCTCTTGTGTTGTTGTGGTTGAAGCTGAAGTAGTCGCCGACAGGCAGGACGTTGCAGCATATGATTTTGTGGGCAATACTTAGATCTTGTTTAAGGCGTCTTAGTTCTAGACTTTCTAGGTCCAGGATTGAAAGTCTAGTCTCGTAGGGTATTCTATTTCGAGTGGAGGATTGAAAGGCTCTTCTAGTGAAGTATCTTTGGACATTTTCAAGGGTGTTGATGTCTGAGATGCGATATGGGTTCCAAACGGATGAGCTATATTCGAGGATGGGTCTGGCAAAAGTTTTGTAAACTCTAGTAAGCAGTGTGAGATTGCCAGAGCAGAATCTACATAGGATTAGGTTTACAACTCCTTGAAGCCTTCTTGGCTATGTTATTGCAGTGGGCTTTGGCACTTAAATCTTTTGTTTATTTATTTATTTTGAACCACAAGTACATTTGGGAAAGGACATTCTAAAATATCAATCTCAAACATTGTTGATGGAAGCAGATTATGCTGAACTTAAAATAAGCCCTTTAGTTTGAAAAAGGTGAGAGATGCTAAGTCAGTTAACCTTTTTTAGCTCGGGTGCCAAAAGTGTGTGTGTGTGTGTGTGTGTGTGTGTGCAATAGAGCATGTGTGCATGCCCACTCTCATACTGCAATGCCTTTCCCCCCCCCCATGCAAGCATGCACAACCTCCCCCCCATGCTGTTCCTCCACACATGCATGCAGAGCTCACTGAAGCATCCAGACTTCCAGTTGGCCCATTGGAGTGTTTTTTGCCATCCACTGGCTTCAGAGGCTTTCCTGAAGCCCGAGGAGGGAGAAAATGGCCTATCCCCACCCTCCGGAAGGCTGAAAATCAACTGGCCAGCACACACATATGTGCTAGAGCTGACTTAGGGCAATGCCTCGTGTGCCCTCAGATATGGCTCAGCACACGTTCCATAGGTTCGCCATCACAGTGCTAAGTATTTTCTGGCATTCAAAGTCACCTGAAAATCTAAGTTCTGCTCTTCTATGGGATCTTATTTATCTCAGCAAGTACTCCATACCATCTGTCCTTTGAAGGAGCCCATCTCTGGGCCTTTTATTTATTAGATCTTTATTCTGCCTTTATTATTTTATAAGTAACTCATGATGCTGAACATCTTTCTTTCACTTCTTTCTTCTCCTTTTTTTCTATGAGATGGAACATTGTGCGGGGGAAATGGATTTAGTCCTACCACTTAAGACCATGTGCGGTGTAATAAATAAGGAATCAGAATGAAAGAAATGTAACAGTTGTTTATTCTGGCTTGCTGATTGCTCAACATAACCCCTACTTTTGGGTGGCTGTTACAGTATATGAAAGCAGTCAAGTACATTGGGTTTGATTCTTTGTTGTACTGTATTATGAACTGTCTCTGATCTCGCTCTATAGACACATGCTCTGGCTGCCCTGGATCATCATGTATTTCATTCTCATCTTCATGCCATTTATAGATCAACACAAAGGCAATTGTGATTGTTGTTAACGTGACATAGTATCCATAAGTGAAGCTGTCACATTTCTGAACAAGCTGAATGGTTTTTTTAGGTGGTCCTTTATATGAATTGATGATTCTCATTCTGAACCTACTGGAACATGGCATCTCCATGGAGCATGGAGAATTTTAGGAAATATATATTTGCAGAACAAACTTCACAGCTGCGGTTTTGTTGTTGTTGTTGTTAAAATATTGATTAATCTAGCTGTGTCAGAATGACTGCAAAGGGCTGGAAGAATATGGATTAATCTTTGGGTAGTAAGCAGCCATTTTAGTTATACCAAAGAAACAATGCTAAACAAGCTTGCTTGTGATATCTCACCTGTCACATTGCAGGAAAAAAGGGGCTTCTTCAAAATACCTACTTATTTTTATTAAGCTATTGTCAACTGGGTCTACAGCAATTCAAATACAATTTCTTCAAATTGTATCAAGAGGTCAAATTAGTGACTTCTTGCAGGAGTCACTAATTTTCAAGGTAATTTACTAATGAATCATTTCTGCAGAACTACTTCCCAGCATGTTGATGGATGCTAGTACCAGTCATACTTGTTACTTTCTTTCAATTCTTGTTCTTCTGTTTTTTATCTTACTTCGACTATTCTCCTTGGTTTCTGGTTGGAACAATAACCCTAAATGTGCCTCAAGAGTCAGAACGTATTTTGTACAGGCCAATGGAATTAATGCGATGGATAGCTTTCTAGATGGAAATCAAGACTGGGAAGAGAAAATGTTCTCCATCAGGGCGGGAGGCAAGGTAGTGTAATGAGGTTTGCCATGTAGAGTCATTGGTTGTATAACAGAGAGATCTTGCTATTTCATCATTTTATAATGTAATCTGACAGCACTACAATTTAATCTGATAGTTGGGCACACCACTGCCCATGCCACTGAATTTTGGACCACTTGACGTTTCTGGTGTTCAAGGCAGCTCTATATGTAAAACATAAGAGTGTTCAATAATACTCAAGCCATGAGATAACCAGGGTGTGACTATCTGAAAGTCGTGGATTTCTGTGCTAGGCAGATGACCTTAAAGATTCCTCTTTTACAATAATATCTTTGTAGTGTAGGTGTTCAAGTTAGGAGAGATTCACGATGCCCACTAAGCTCTTCTGTGAAAGTGTTCTAGAAATTCTCAATATTGTTGCATGCCTTTGAAATACATGTATATTAATTTTCCCACTTGTGTCGTGTGTGTTAATATACTGATTCAAATTTCATGGTAGTTTTGCATTCCATAGTGAGAGAGATGAGAGACAAGATACTGTAGCTGAATTCTGGCAAGACTAATGAACTTGTATCTGGAAAGAATGCATTGGCATGTCCTCAAAATAGGTGTGCAGCCTATTTTGGAGCACTCTATCAATGAATGACTTTGGGGATACTACAAAATCCAGCTTTGCCAGTAATGAACCTTTGTATTGGTTGCAACTGATTTGTATATGTCATTTTTCTAGGCAGAAACTGTTTGACCCAAATGTCCCTGCTCAGAATAATCTGGTAACCTCCTTAAGTGAAGTAAAGCTCAATACATGGGTCTGCCTTTAAGGATAACCCAGAAATGCCAGCTTGTAGAGATTGTGGCCACTACCATTAAATAAAGCAGCTTGTTGGAATCACATGACACCTTCCAGATATTTTGGAGTATGACTCCCAGCCAACACAATTAATGGCCTGAAACAACTGGAGAGCACTGAGTATGATACTGATTCTGAAGGAATTATACTTCCTACCAACTTACTCCTATGGCCAATTCAAAAAGTTGATACTAAGTATTAGGATTGTTTCTATAAATGTGATTGTCCTCATGTCTTGAGAATCTGTAGGAGCTCTTCTCAAAGCATCCTTGCACGGAAGATACATCATGAGACATCTGGGGGAGGGGGGATATTCTGTGGAAGAGCTTTGCCATTCATATTTGCAATCTATTGGTTCCAGGTCAAAACTTTACTTATACAAACCTAAGTTACTTTATTCTGTTTCGTTTTAGATTTAGATGTGTGCCAAAAACAAACAAACAAAATCTGGACCAGCATCTATTATTTTACTGTGCAACAACCATTTGAAATACACATAGGATGTTAGAATTCATTGTCATTCATCAACAATTCAAATCTCCATTCAGCCATAAACCACAAAAGCCTGATGACTTTGGTTTCAAAATCACTCTCCTGCTCTTTTTTTTAAACAGTATAAAATCAAAATTATATTTTAATAACTTTAGTCATAAATCTAAAACAAATGTGACGCAAACCATTTTATGACTTACACAGGAATCAAAATTAGTCTAAGTACTCCAAAGCAGATGTCTAGTTTTACTAGAACATTAGCTTTTCTTCTTTTTTAATTTAGATTTATTAAGTTTTTTTTAATAGAATAAAAGTCTACTCTAAAAAAAATAGGAAAGTGGAAAGAACGGAAATGAAATGACGTGGGAAAAACCCCTAAAGCTAAGAAATATATGAATGATTCCAGACCTTCCTTTCAACAGATAATTACAATCTCCCTTTTAATGTTGTACAAATCTCTTCAGCCTCTCACTTTAAATCTTCTACGAACTCCTCTTTTCGACCACTATAGCGAATTTCTCCAAATAAAAGGCAATTTACATCCAAAGTAAAGTCATAGGGTAGTAACTAACAGTAGTTCATATGTCAGTCTGTAAATAACATCAAGATGCATATTCAACCAAAAAGAAATCTACCTTATGAACAACAACTACAAAAGCCCTCCTCGGTGTTCAGTACCTAATTCTAGTCTCAAGAACAGAGACAAAAGACCTACTAAAAAGTACTCTTTACAGTATGGAATTTTCCCAAAAGATATCAAGGTAAATGCCAATCAAATCTCTGGGGACAGACTGTCCTATAAGAAACATTTCTAAAGTATGTAGGGAAACTTGAGAATTCCACCTGGAGATGATCATATGCAACAGGTCAGCTCCACATACTCACCAACTTCTCAGAATACTTCCCTAGGAAGTGAAGGTTGATGACTGGGTAGTAGTTGGCCAATGTCTTTGTTAATTGAGTCAGTAGCCTTGGTGCTGATGGTTCAGGGAGAGTTTTGTTGTTTTTATTGCTCTTTACATTTGGGAATTTTATTACTTTTTAAAAAGGGTTTTATGCTATACTGTAACCTGCCAGGACTGTTTTTTTTAAAATTGCCATGATACAGAAATATTATAAACAGATAAATATTATCTCTCACCACTGATTATAGCATCGAGGAAAACAAGCCACAGTCTGAATTTTATTTCCCCTGAAACATTCTAAAGATGCTAAAAATATCCTGCCCAATAATTATTAAGGGTAATTTTAATTTTTTTAAATTGCCTAGATTAAAAAAGAAATACTGTATATTGCTGTGTTAACCATTGTTGTAAGCAGTCAACGTTAGAATTAAGGCAGCAATGACAGCATTTTATGTATTTATTTTATTATATTATATTTGTCAAACAAGTATAGAATTATAGTTTGTATTAACATAACAAAATATAAAGAAGGGATAAAAAAGATAATAGGACAGAAGGACAGGGACGCTTATGCACACCCCTTATAGACCTCTTAGAAAAGGGGAGAGGTCAACAGTCGATAATTTAAGGTTGAAGATTTTGGGGTTAGGGGAAGAAACAACAGAATCAGGTAGTGAGTTCCAGGCATTGATCACTCTGTTGCTGAAGTCATATTTTCTGCAGTCAAGTTTGGAGCAATTTACACTTAATTTGTATCTCTTACGTGCTCTTGTGTTGTTGTTGAAGGTGAAGTAGTCACTAACAGGAAGGACATTATGGTGTATGATCTTATGAACAACAGTTGAATCAGTTTGGAGGTGATATTATTATTATTATTATTATTATGTCAATACAACACAGCAAACGGGATCACTATGCTGGATTTCGTATTTCATCACAAGTCGGGCGCTTCCCAAACACCTAGGACTGCGTGACGTAGCGGCGAATTATGTTTGCCGATCCCAGTAAAGTGGCCTTTTGCAATTGACAGATGGAGATTTTGTCAATTCCAATGGTTTTCAAATGTCCACTGAGATCCTTTGGCACTGCACCCAGCGTGCCAAGTACCACTGGGACCACTTTCACTGGCTTATGCCAGAGTCATTGCAGCTCGATTTTTAGATCTTCGTATTTCACTAATTTCTCTAGCTGCTTCTCCTCAATTCTGCTCTCCCCTGGGATTGCGATGTCGATGATCCATACTTTCTTTTTCTCCACAATCACGATGTTTGGTGTGTTATGCTTCAGAATTTGGTCAGTCTGAAGTCGGAAGTCCCACAATAGATTTGCTTGCTCATTTTTGACCACTTTTTCGGGCTTATGATCCCATCAGTTATTTGCCACTGGTAAATGATAGTTCTGGCACAAGTTCCAGTGGATCATCTGTGCCACAGCATCATGTCTATGATTGTAGTCAGTCTGTGCAATCTTTTTGCAGCAGCTGAGTATGTGATCGATTGTTTCATCTGTTTCTTTACAGAGTCTGCACTTTGGATCGTCTATTGATTTTTCAATTCTGGCTTTGACAGCATTTGTTCTAATGGCCTGTTCTTGTGCCGCCAGTATTAGTCCTTCTGTATCCTTTTTGAGTGTTCCACTTGTAAGCCAGAACCAGGTCTTTTCTTTATCCACTTTGCCTTCAATCTTCTCCAAGAACTGGCCATGCAATGCTTTGTTCCGCCAACTGTCCATATGGCATTAAGTTACAGTTTTACTGTACTGGTTCTTAGTTTGCTTCACCTTGAGAAGCTTCCTATTGTTGACCTCCATCAACGCTGACTCTTTGCTCTCCTTCACATAGTCAGCTAATGCATGCTTCTCTTCTTCCACTGTCTGCTTCACTTGCAAAAGTCCTCTGCCGCCTATTTTCCTTGGTAAATACAGCCTGTCAACATCACTGCGGGGGTGTAGTGCATGATGGATCGTCATTAATTTTCTGGTTTTCCTGTCCAAGTTGTCCAGCTCTGCTTGAGTCCAGTTCACTATGCCAGCTGTGTATCTAATGACAGGTATGGCCCAAGTATTTATAGACTTGATAATGTTGCCACCATTCAGTTTGTTCTTCAAAATTTTTCTGGTTCTCTGGATGTACTCTTTGCTGATCACAGTTTTCACATGGCTTGATATTATCCAGTTGCAAGATGCCCAAGTATCTGTAGGCTTCTGGCTGCTGGCACTTGATGGTCTGACCATTTGGCATTTCAATGCCCTCACTTTCAGTGATTTCCCCCTTTTTCAGTGCCACTATGGCACATTTATCCAGGCCAAACTCCATGCTGATGTCATTGCTGAAAATTTGCACAGTGTTGGTTAGTGACTGTATCTCAGTTTCTGATTTTCCGTACAACTTCAGGTCATCCATATACAGCAGGTGTGAAATTTTTGGTGAATTCCTAGCAGTTTGGTAGCCTAGGTTTGTTTTCTGTAGGATGAGTGACAGTGGGATTATAGCGATGATGAATAGCAATGGGGACAAAGAGTCCCCCTGGAAGATGCCCCTTCTGATGTTGATCAGTCCATAGCTTTCATTCCCAACAGAAAGCTCAGTCTTCCAATATTTCATCGCCTTTTCTGTGAATTTCATTGACTCCAATGACTTCCAGGCATTTTATGATCCAGCTGTGTGGCAATGAGTCAAAGGCGTTCTTGTAGTCAATCCAGGTCATGTATAGGTTTGTTTTCCTGTTCTTACAGTTCTCCAAAATCATTTTATCAATTAGGAGCTGGTCTTTCGTATTTTTTTATCTTATTATTAACTTATCTTATTATCTTATTATCTTATCTTATTATCATATTATTATTATTATTATTATTATTATTATTATTATTATTATTATTATTTAGATTTGTATGCCGCCCCTCTCCGTAGACTCGGGGCGGCTCACAACAATAATAAAACAATGTAATACGTAATTAAAAGTCACTAAAATAGCAAGTTCTTACATAGCAAGTTCTTACATTTTACAAGTTGAATAGGATGGTCTGGGAATTTAATCCTAAAAAAATGAGTTGCAGCTTATGGTTTGCAACCAGGAGTATTTACTATACAACCTGCTGAAGCTCTCTTGGTTATAAATGGATGAAATCAATCCACAGCATGTCTACAGCAGGTGAAGAAAGGGAAGAAGCAGGCCTTCTGGGTCCCAGAGTTTCCCTGTGAAGGAGTTCAACCGATTCTGCCCTAGGCAGAATTCAATCAACAACAGCTGGGACTGCACAGCTGCAAAGAACTGCCATAGGCAGCTGGTTCCCAAGAGAGTGTTTTCATATAATAACTGTTAAAATATGAGTGGCCCCTGAATGCTCTCCATATGTTTACCTCAAACATTTTTATTTGGTAAATGTACAGATTTCACCCTTCCCAGATTCTCCTCTTTCCAACTTTAGTCAAAATATTCTAGTGACATATATTCTCTCCTATCAACCCATATTCTGTAAGGCAGAGAGAGGTGGGGAACTATGTCCCCTTTATGAATTGTAAACTTCAACTCCCAGAATTCCTGAGCCACCAGGGCTGACTCAGGAATTGCAGCAGAGGCAGAGTAACGACACGGACACAAGAGCTGGATTTAAAATGGGTCATTTTTATTAATTACATTTGCATAATTTATTTAAATAAATTAGCATAAATTAACTATAACCCTAAACAAGGACCCACAGGGTCAAACAATTACTTCCGGGGCGGAAAATGACGTCAGAAAAACTTCCGGGGCAACATATGGGCGTAGCTCCATGCTGATCCAGGTGAGGGGCCACGCCCTCACCTGACTCACTGCCATGCACTTGCATGTGGGAGGTCCCACCGTCTATCCCATACAAGGGGAAAGAAATGGGTGGGACCCAAAGACAGGTTCCCCCCAATTGCTCAGGTCGTTTCCACCATGAGCCTTTGGAGAGAACCTGTCAATCATCCCCAAAGATGCCCAACAGAGAACACACAGTTGCTAAACCACCACCCAGTTTTCCGTCCCTAACCTGCCTACCCAAATGACCAAAGGTAAGCCAATTAGCCTAAACAGGGGGCGAAGCACCTCCTAACCGCCTATCCGTCGCCGCAGTGTGGAATAGGCGAAAAAACAGTCACAGAAAAATACCGCAACCGCCAAAAATTCCTATTCGGCCCCCCTAAAGGCGACCCCCATTGGCACACTGAAAGATAGGGAGGGCGGGTGAGTGTTCGCTTCGTCATTCATCCAGGGCGAAAAGGAGGCCCTGGAGCCTGTCCAGCCCTTTTATAGGGCTGCAGGCTCTGCCCCTGGATGATGACACTGGGCAGGCCGAAGCCTCCCAGGAGCTGGTCGAGATCTCGCGAGATGGCGGCTGCGCCAAGGGCTGTATCTCCCTGGCCCTGCTGCAAAACGGGCCGGGGATCAGTCACCAGCCAGGTATTCTGGGAGTTGAAGTCTACATGTCATTCATGTCCATAGTTCCCCATTCCTTCTCTAAGGCCTTGCCCTAGGAGTGTTTGAGCCCTATTCACTGGATGTTGGATGTTATTGGAATGTTTTATTAGCTGGATTCACCATCTTGTTCCTTTTCTCTTTTCTAGTTTTAAGGTTTTAAAATTGTGGTATTGCTTTTATTTTGCTTAGTGTATTGTGAACAACACAGACAGTGTTGCTTGGACATCAAATTGAATAATTTTTTTAAAAAGATTTAAGCCCAGTAAGATATACACTTATCTTTCATGGTCATTCCTATTAGGAAATGAACTAAAATCCAGCAAAGACATAAATAAAATGCACTATACAAACTACAGTAATTCCTCTTTTGTGATCACTGCTTCCTTTCTCATGTAATCCTAGCCTTCACAAAGTATTTGAACAAGCAGCTAGTTGCAGATCTGGCATCTTTTTCTGTAAGTCATTCCATAGGCACAGAAGTACCTATGAGACCTTTCCTCTCGTGTAATTTACTGGTAGTGACATATGTCTCTCTTCAAAAAATGTTTATTCTCCTTATGCTTCATTGAAATAACTCACTGGGATAATATAAAAAAGCAGGCACTTAATTTCCTACTGGCACATAGGCACATGCATATTATGTACTTAACTCAAACCACTCTTTAAAAGGCCAAACACAGCAAAATCAGCCCATGTGCTATCAGGGTTCATTTAATCAGCCCATGTGCTACCAGCGTTGATTTATACATTAAAAAGCAACAAATCAAGCTTTGCCACTGAATATTTTTCACAGACAGCAGGAGCATATCCAGTTTTGCTATTTAGCATGTGCTTGCACTGCACAAGTACTTTGAAATCCTGCTTGAAGAATTTATATTTTATATCTTACCGTGTATTATACTTTAAACATGTGATATCAGGACAGTCATTAATTACAATAATATATATAATCTGATTTAATTATTTTATACCTCTTTTCTGTGTCTTTGTGCACTTTTGTTATTTATCTATTTAAAATATTTATATGCTTTTGTTCATGCAAAGCATATCGGGGGGGGGAGGGAGGGCTAATGGTTGCCGAACTACACATTAGTTTATTTGATGCAATATATAAAAATGACAGGTGGGTTTGTGTGGCCTTTTAAAGTCTGAAATATGGGGAAAACGATAGAATAAATGATTTCATAAACAAATTTATTATATTATTTTATATGTCAAGTGCAAGAGAGTCTGCCTGAGTTGTGTGATGTGATTCTTTAGAATTACAGTATATCAAATTAACCAATCTCCAGTCCTGTCCTTCATAAATCCCACATTTTTAGATCTGTTTAAACTTTCTAAATCTATACTATATGATATAGTTTCAGTATTAAGAAATCTGGTGATGAAAAGAACTGGTAACGCACATGTCGATATGCTACTTGGCTCATATTGAGCAATACAAAGCACACTAATGGCTGCATGGAAAAGGTCTCCTAATAAGCCCCAGAGGCAATATGTTGTTGAAAATCTTACTAGAAATCAATTACAGGTTGCCCTTGACTTACAACCATTCTTTTAGTGACCATTCAAAATTACAAAAGCACTGAAAAAAGTGCCTTATGACTGGTTCTCACACTTATAACGGTTGCAACATCCCTACAGTCACATGATCAAAATTTGGATGCTTGGGAACTGGCATTTACCATATTTTTTTTAGTATAAGATGCACCGTTTTCCTCCATAAAATAGGCTGAAAATTTGGGTGCGTCTTATACTTGGGGAGGGAAGTTTTTTTCCAGCCCTAACTAGGTGCTAACGATCTTCCCGGTTTCCTACACCCTCCGAAGAAGTTTTTTCCCAGCCCTAAGTTTTTGCAGGCTTGTTTTCATTCGTACTCCCTTCAAAGATTTTTTTTTCAGCCCTAACCAGGGGATGAAATGATGTGCTGTAGCTGACCAGACTAAAGACGTTAGCCAGATGAATACCTGGTATTACCCCCCCCACACACACACTATTTTCCTCCCCCAAAGCTAAGGTGTGTCATACTCCGATACGTCTTATACACCAAAAAATATGGTACATGCAATGGTTGGAGCATCTTGGACACATGTGATCACCATATGACACCTTTCCAGCCAGTTTATGGCTAACAAAGTCAATGGGGGGGGACCAGAATTCACTTAATGACCATTGCAATGATTCGCTTTACTGTGGCAAAAAAAGGTTGTAGAATCGAATGCAACACACTTAAAAACAGCTTTGTTTAATAGTAGAGATTCTGGTCCCAATTGTGATCGTAAGTTGCGGATTACTGGTAGCAGAAACTTCAGTTAATCCCCATGTTCTGTTTATAGTTTTTCATAAATATCTTGGAAGGACTAGTTGGAGCATTGTCTAGTCCAGCAGAGGTAAACCCATGCATTTAAAATACCCCAGTGGTTTCCATTTCAATTTTTCAATAGCCCTTGCACTATGTTTTATTCAACATGTTTTCCCCATGCTACTATTCTTAATTTATTTATTTATTTATTTAATTAATTAATTATTAGATTTGTATGCCACCCCTCTCCAGGGGGGTAGTACAAACTCCGGGATCGAACGTTGTCATGGCTATGGATTATGGTCCCAACATAATTAGGAAGCATAAGTTGTAAGGCTATTCCTTACAATCCAAGACTCTACGGAGTCTACAGAGAGGGGCAGCATACAAATCTAATCAATCAATCAATCAATCAATCCATACATACATACATACATACATACATACATACATACACACACACACACACACATACATACATACATACATACATACATAATTACATACCTACATACACAAATACATAAATACACAAACAAACAAACACTAAATGTCTAAATGTCCCAATGTATTCTCTGTTTTCCCCTCAAGTCCCTGTCCACATTTTCTGAAAAAACAAAAACATATTTCTAAAATTGCAAACACTATTAAAGGTTGAGAATGGGCAGGCTGTGTTTATTTTGATCCATGCCCTCTGAGATAATTTAGCATCTGAAGCGGGTTAAATGAAGTATGAGTAAAGGTAGGTTTAGGGCAGAAAAACGAAATGCTTGTTTATGTAGCCTTTAAGGAATAATAATTGCAATTTCCAAGATGCAACCCAGAATCATCTTGCTAAGATGTTAGCCATAGTGAAAACATTATGAATAACTTCAGAATCATCTCAGGTGACAAATATCAGATTCATAAATATCAATAGCACTTAGACTTATATACCACTTTAGTTGGATAACCAACTAAATATGAGCCAGCAATGTGCAGCAGCGGCTAAAAAAAGCCAACACAATCTTAAGCTACATTAACAGGGGGATACACTCCAAGACTAAGAAGGTACTAATACCACTCTATAATGCCCTAGCCAGACCACACCTAGGGTACTGCATTCAATTTTAGTCACCTCACTATAGTGATGGGCTCCTACGGGAACGGTCAGGAACGCAGTTCTGGTAGCAAAATTTGGAGCTCCACCCCAGAGCACCCAATTTGCACTGAAAGGTGTCGAAACAAAACGCATAAGCCACACCCACAGTGTGGTAGTAAAAATTTTGGTAGTCCATCACTGCCTCACTACAAAAAGGATATTGAAACTCTAGAGAAAGTACAGAAAAGAGCAACCAGAATAATAAGGGGATTGGAAACCAAGACATATGAAGAGATGAAAAGGAGGGCCAGGGGGGACATGCTAGCAGTATATAGATATTTGAGGGGTTGCCACAAAGAGGAGGGGGTCACGCTATTTTCCAGGGCACCAGAGGGCCAGACCAGGAGCAATGGCTGGACACTGACCAAGGAGAGATTCAACCTGGAAATAGGAAAGAACTTTCTGACAGTGATAAACCAATGGAACAGCCTGCCAGTGGAGGTTGTAAATGCCCCATCACTTGACACATTCAAAAAGAGATTGGGCTGCCATCTGACTGGGTGGTATAGGGTCTCCTGCTTGAGCAGGGGGTTGGACTAGATGATCTTCAAGGTTCCTTTCAACTTTAATAATAAAATGAAAAATAAAATAAAATAAAATTTACAGTACTTTACAACCCTCCCTAAGTGATTTACAGAATCAGCATATTGCCCCCAAGAATTTGGGTCCTCATTTTACCCAACTCAGAAGGATGGAAGCAGTGGTGGGCTATGAGGACGGAATGCTAAATTGCACTCGCCGTCATGGCTCATAAGTTCTAGCAGGACCAGCGCGATTTTGCTGCTGCACTTGTGGAGGAAGCAAAATCGTGCATGGAGCCGCAGGTGTGCCCATGTTTCAGGATGCGCAGAAGCAAAAAAAAAACCTCACCGCTGGATGGAAGGCTGAGTCAACCATCAGCCTGGTGAGATTTGAACTGCCCAGCCAGCAGTCAGCAGAAGCAGCCTGCAATACTGTACTCTAACACCGCACCACCATTGCTCTTGAGAAGACCATTGAAGACCTTCTCTAAAAGAGAAGACCATTGAAACAAGACTATTAAGTTTTTGCAAGTCACAACTCACACTCTGTCACTTTGGTGTAATCATTTCAAAAGATATGAGCCCTAAGCTCACTGTAACAACATTGTTAAAAAGGCATTAAGAGTTGTCAACCTTATTTTATGAAGTTTTCTCTCTGGTAATGTTATACCTCTAACTAGGGCATACAAAACCTTTGCCAGATCTATCCTTGAATACTGCTCATTGCCTGGAACCCACACTGTATTTCAGACATTACAGTAATACATTAGAGAAGGTGGAGAGGTATTTTACTCAACTCCTCAGCTCGTAATAAATTTCCTTATTTCAGTGGACTTGAAATTCTAGGCCTGGATAACCTTGAACTACGCTGTCTATATTCCAACCTAAGTTTAGTACATAAGACCATCTACGTTAATATCCTACCTGTTAATGACTACTTTAATTTCAACCGCAATAACACTAGCGCTATCAATAGATACAAAATAAATGTATTCTGCTCTACTCTTGATTGCAGAAAATAGGACTTCTGTGATAGAGTAGTAAATGTCTGGAACACTTTAACTTATCCTGTTAGCTTCCCTAACCCCCATGCCTTTTACCTTAAACTGTCTACTGTGGACCTTACATGTTTCTTAAGAGGTCCCTAAGGGTACCTGCATAAGTGCCTACTGACCCTATCCTACTGTACCCACTTGTATGTACTCATTTTATGTGTTCATGGTTATACAGTATTTTGCTTCCTTATACAGTATCCATTTATTTGTGCATTTATTTATTTATTCATTCATTCATTCATTCGGCTTCTATGCCTCTCAATCCCGAAGGACTTTCATGTGTCCTGTTTCCTTGCATTTGCTGACAAATAAAATAAAACAAACAAACAAATAAAAATAAATAAAAAATAAGCCTATCAAATCAGCACAGCTGAATATAGAATTTTCAGTATTTCTCAACCTCAGCAACTCAAGCGATGTGGACTTTAACTTCCAGAATTCCCTAGCCTTCGTGGGAATTGGAGTCAATACACATCTTCAAGTTGCTGAGGTTGGGAAATGCTGATACTGTATCTCTATTTTCCTTTTCCTTGATTTCCTGCTTCTTAGAGGCACTTGACTGATTACTTTTGGAAAGCAAATACTTTTTGTACAGGTTGGTCTCCTCCGAGCAAGGCAATTCTGAAGGACCACCTTTAATTCCAAATGCATTGGTTCACAAGATCCATCTTCCATATACAGTGTCAAAGGAGGAAACCTAAAATAGATTGTTTTCTCTGACAGTTATCAATATTATCTTGTTCTGCCCTCCTCCCTGTTCGGTCATCACAGGTGTCTAGCTGTATTCTGCTTCCAATAGAAACTCTTGTCAAAACCTGGCATAGGGTGCCCTGGAGAATCAAGCTAAACCTTCCAGGTTCCTTTTGACCACCTGTAATATTTATTCTGCAGAATCTGCCAGGGCCAATCAGGTCAGCGAGGGTGGGGGGCAATCCCCCTTCTCAAAATGCGCCCGGTTCCCATCACTCCCCTCTTCAGTAGACGATGCAGATTCTTTCTACCTCTCCATTTGATCCCACCTCGCTGTTCTGCATCCCTCCGTGGATATATAAATAGCATTGCTTCTCTTTCGCCAGCAAAGGGAATCTTCCTACTCACAACACGACAGGGGTATCCCTCCTCCCTTATTCCTTGTCTGCACACTGAATTCCAACCCCCCCCCCCAACCTCACTGCGGTGGTGCAGCTACTTTTCCCATCCGCTTAACTGCTGGGAGCTTCACTTACAGCACACAGATCCTTGAGGTAGGGGTAAACAACAATGCTTTGCATGATATAGTCTTTCTTTTAAGTGCTAATTTGCTTAATATGCTGTAGCAGCTATTGGGGGTGGGTGGGGGGAAAGCCCCCCTCCCGCCCTTAAATTCCTCCTTCTCCCCACACTGTTCATCTCGCTGCCAGGTCACAATTCCCTGCTGCAGCTTCCAGGACCGGTTGCTAGGCAACCTTCCCCACTCCCTTTGCTGTGCAGCATGACTGCTACTGGGCCCCTTTACAGAGAGCAGGCAGAAAAAAAACATGGTTCCTTACTTATATATGAAGGAGTAGGCTACCTTAGTCTTATCTCTCCAGTTCCTTTCATTCCATACAGCCTTTCTTTAATTTGCTTGTTTGTTGCCTCCATTTATCACAATTTCTCTCCCTCTCTCTCTCTTTTTTAATTCTCCAGATGGAGAGATGAGCGCAATGGAAGAAAATGTGATGAAAAGCATTTCTTCCTGCTCAGGTTATTGATGTGCAGCGTCTGCTCTATGGTCTGTTCTGCCTTCTTGCAATATCTGATAGGATTGCTTTTCCTTTAAGATCCATTTCTTTTTTTTAAAATAGTGTTTTTATTGTTTTTCTCCACTACCCATATTTATATGTTTCTGTTTAAACAATATTTTAATTTGCACCTTTTATACATTGATTACCCACCTGTTTCTATTTTTATATCCTGTCACTCCCCTCCCTCTATCTTCCCTCTTCCCTCTACCTTCTTTCTCTTTCTCTCACTTTCTTACTTCATTTCCATTTCAGCTTCATTTGCAAAAAGAAAGTACTCCTTAACCTATACATATGCTTAATTTTCCAAATGAGATGATTTTAGATCGGTGCCCCACCCTTTCTCCAAATATGTAAGAACAAAAACTTTGTAGGGCAGGAAAAGCTGAGTGGGAACATTCATCTTATAATCCTAGTGAGGTTTATGGCTAAATGGCAGTTTGGATTTAATTTTATCTTGAGATTTATTCAATGTAATGCTATTACATTGCTCTTGCGATGTACTAGCAAACACCAGTAGCTCAAGGTCACTTTCTTGTAGTACTGGAATTTCCCAAGTTTGATTTTTGAGTCACACACATTTTCATGGTTCTTCCCATTGATAATGGCATCAATGGAGCATTTCTAGGGGATTCTTGGCAGGATTCTTCTGCATTATTGGTTTGGTGTGTGCTGGGATGCTGTCCTATCCAGGTGTGCACAAGCAAAGCAGAAAGTACAATCCCTGACAACCAATGAACTTCACTTCTCTAAAGCTCCTGTCTGTAAGGTGTTATGGAGCAGAATAATATTTGCATCTCCAAAACCCAGCTTGGAGAATGGTAACATGCTAGGTGCCTATTCTGTGAGGATTGTTTATGAATCAATTCTGCAGTGAAAAGGCACTCAACAGATATTTAAACTCTTTCAGAGCCTGAGAGATCTTGACTCACGCAGTTACATAATGAAAAAGAGGTTAATAATAATATTTATAGTAGTTCTTATTAATGTTATTAATGTATGCATCTTCTGCAGTTAATTTTCCTCTGATCATACTCTTCTGCCCTATCCCCACCCTCCCTTTGTATGTATTTCTTCATAAATCACAGCAGCACTTCATACTGTTGATGAAGCAGGCAGAAGTCTGCACAAAAATAAGCCTTAACACATTTATGTCTTTAAAGTGCTATAAAACTCACTGATGCTTCTTTGGCAAGTAGATTAATAGAGGCTATCCCTCTGTAAGCAGTAGATTTATTTAAACCGCCTTAGTAAGCAAGGTAAGGGATGCCTGGAGCAACAGTGGCCTATGAATATGAAAAGCTTGTAAAGTTAAATCTTATTAGTATTTTACTTAATTTATCTATTACGATTGATATTTGTATTTAACTTATAGAATACATGGTTGTAACGTGTGGCAATATTCCAAACAACCAAAACTACTTCATAGTGGCAATATACTAAAGTCTCCAGTACAAAAGACAGGCTGGAAAGATAAGATGATAGAGGATTTCTGATACATGAGTACTTACATAATCCTTGTTTTACATAATCGTTCAAAGTTATGATAGTACTGAAGAAAGTGACTTAGAACCAGCCTCACTGTTATGACCATGACAATGTTCCCCGTGATCAAAATTTGAGCGTTCAGCAACTGGTATGTATTTACAATGGTTACAACATCCTGGGATCATATAATCAGCATTTCCAATCTTCCCAGGAGTATTCCAACAAACAAAGTCAATGAGGGAAATTGGATTTACTTAACAACTGTATGATTCTCTTAATGACTGCAGTATTCACTTAACAACTATAGCAAAAAAAAAAAGTCTTAGAATTGGTTACTTAAAATTCCCTTAATTGCATTGCTTGGTTACAGAAGTTATAGTCCCAATTGTAGTTGTAAATTCTTGTCATTATGTTCATATTGTTATACCTAGCTAGTAATGCTAGGAATTAAGCCATGGCATATGGTTTTCCACTAACTTATATCCATGTTGCCATACCCAATCCAAGGATAGGTTGCTTTTTCTGGACTACAGTCAAAAAAGTGATGGACAAAACTGTGCTGTAATTCATTGATTGATCACATTTCCACACTAGCCATCTCACATAAGTACAATCAAAATATAAAAAGTGATGTAAAAGCAAAATAAAACAAAGTTAAAAGAGAGTTAAGAACAAGGTTAAAATAAGTTTTAAAAATCTTTGCTGACTGAGGAATTCTGGAAGTTGAAGTCCACCAGTCTTAAAGTTGCCAAGGTTGGAGAGCCCTGATCTAGAGACCATGCCATGAAGAGCTTTATAGGTGATGACCACTACCTCAAATTGAATTCAGAAGCAAAGTAGCACCCAATTCATTTTTACATAGCAGAGGGGTTTCATGAGTTTGTTTCATGTAGATTTGCCTTTAATCAATATTGTTTTATGTTATTATTTATTCCATTTGTACAGTTGCCCATCTTACCAAGTTACTCTGAGTTCCCAGCAACAATTTGAAAAAATCAAAGCAATTACAATAATACAACGTATGCAACAGCTGAGAATAAATCACACATCATAATTACTAAATTAATGGAGAAACCAGTTCCCGTGGACAGTCTGATTCCCTGATATGGGCACAGAACCAGGTTTTTAGGGTCATACAAAAGGCCATCAGCATTGGAGTCACTTGACCTCCAGAAGCTGAATGTTTTATAAGGGAAGTGCTTCATCAAAAAAGTTATGTCTTCTAGGTATCAACAACAAGCATTTCTTTGGGCAATAGAATTGGAACCATGTGGATCCTGACCAGATCAGAGTAGTAGAAACAACTAGGAGAGAAGGTCCTTCAAATAATTGTTAATGATAAACATAAACTTGAGTCAAACAATTTGAAATGACGTGACTTGACAAAGGCACCCAAGAAGTTTGCTGTTGATCTTTTCCAAGATACCGTAATGTTGTGGTTGGCTCTGGCCCAGCTCCTGCCCCAAGGAATGTGGAGGGGAAACATCAACATGTCATATTTATTTATTTATTAGATTTGTATGCCGCCCCTCTCCGAAGACTCGGGGCGGCTCACAACAGTAATAAAAACAATATAGCAGTGGAACAAATCTAATATTAAAAAACATATAAAACCCTATCATTATTTTTTAAAAATAGGCCTGTTTTATTGCCGACAGAGTCAGGTAATGCAGTTTCCTCAGACGAAGAAGAAGGGGGGGGTGACTTGGAAGAGGGGGGGCTTGGCACACAGCCCAGGAAGCCAATCTCCATTATCTTCGGTCGATTCGGATGAGGAAGTGTTAGACCCACGCATGCACAGAACTATGCATAGAAGAGACCAATTGAGGAAATATTACAGGAGATAAGAGAGGCCACCTGTGTTTGGGTGGGGCTCCAGTAATTAGAGAAGCTGATATAAATAGCAGCGTGCTGGTTTGGCCATTGTGGAAGATTATCTGATCGTTGTTTCTTCAGGACCGTGCCTTGCTGTTTCCAGACTTTGTTTGTTGAATTTTCACGACTTTGAAACCAAAGCAGAGCAAAGTTGTGTGTCTCACTTCGTGGAAGAAGGAGGGCTGTGACCTTTCTTCACAGCTGCTAGCTAAGTACTTAAGGACTGATTAAGGGGATTGTACAGCCTACAAGGTTGTTTTGGGACGAGTGCTCTTTGCAATACAAAAAGAGTGCTTTGTTTCTTTTGAATTTTGTGATAAAGAACTTTGTTTTTGAATTTTCAAGTGTGTGTGTGTGTGTGTGTGTGTGTGTGTGAAATTTGTACCCTTGAATTTTCGGGAGACTCATACCCTAGAACCCAGTAGAACAGGTAATACTTTTGTTTTGTCTATTGCCTCCAGCTCTGTAATTTACTTCTGGTTTCCTGGCCAAGTACTATCTTTATCCCAAATCCATTTCAGTTTCCAAACTCAGACAAAATTCTTTGTATGTCCAATCGCTCTTGGCCAATAAAAAACTCTATTCTACTCTATTCTACTGTAAATCAGACACTTCTACTTGCAGGAACCAATATTAAAATTTTATTTATAATCTCGGCCATTCAGATGGGGTAAAAAGTATTTTAAGTTATGGGTGGAGGTGAATAATCATTTTGAAAATATAGTACAGGTAGTCCTCGACTTATAACAGTTCATTTAGTGACTGTTTAAAATAACAAAGGCTCTGAAAAAAGTGACTTACAACTGTTTTTCACACTAACAACTATTGCAGCATCCCCATGTGATCAAAATGCAGATGCTCAGCAAATGACTAATATTTATGACAGTTGCAGGGTCCCAGGATCATGTGATTGCCTTGAGACCTTCTGATAAGTAAAGCCAGATTCGTGTGTTACTAACTTAACAACTGCAGTGATTCACTTAGCAGCCATGGCAAGAAAGGTCGTAAAATTGGGCGAAATTCATTTAACATAGGTCTCACTTAGCTACAGAAATGTTGGGCTCAATTGAGGTTATGAATCGAGAACTATATGTATGAGATTCATTTATTTTGTGGCATATAAATTACTGTATTTTTCAGAGTATAAGATGCACCGGTGTATAAGATGCACCTTAGTTTTTGGGGAGGAAAATAGGAAAAATAATCTGCCTACCATATATTCATCTGGTTAGCATCCTTACTGTGCTCAGCTTCAGCACATTATTTTATCCCCTGGTTAGGGCTTTAAAAAAACTTTATTCAGAGAGAGTAACAATGAAAGAGCTTGCAAGCCAGCAAGACCTGGGAACATTGTTAGCATCTGGTTAGGGTTGGAAATAAACATTTGGAGCAAGTTAGACCAATGGGAATCCCCCCCCCCCCCCGCAAAGACGGGGTTTGGAAAGAGAGTAACAATGATTGCAAACGGGTAAGAGCTGGGAACATTGTTAGCATCTGGGTAGGGCTAAAAAGAAACTTATTTGGAGCAAGTTAGAGCAATGAAAAAACCCTGGAAAGACTTAGGGCTTGGAAAACATTCTTTGCATAGAGTAATAATGAAAGAGTTTGCAAGCTGTTAAGAGCTGGGAACATTGCTAGCACCTGATTAGGGCTGGAAAGAAACTTATTCGGAGCAAGTTAGAGCAATGAAAAAAGCCCTGCAAAGATTTAAGACTTGGAAAACATTCTTCGCAGAGAGAAACAAAGAAAGCCTGCAAGATAAGAGCTGGGAAGATCATTAGCAGCTAGTTAGGGCTGGGGGGGAAAGCTACATTCGGAGTATATGACGCACCCAAATTATCAGCCTCTTTTTGGGAGGAAAAAGGTGTGTCTTATACTCTGAAAAATATGGCAGAGAGAGAGATAAATATTTTTTTCAAACTTGGCAATGATGGAATTAGCTATCATATAATGGGGGAGTAGGCACAAATACACATTTAAAGTCTTAAAGGCATTTTAGGAAGCCAAAGATTGTCATCAGTTTTCTGGTAATGTGACATCTGGGCACATTGTTATCAGGATTCAGTGGTACCAAAAGAAGCCATCATTTTAAGTAGCATCTTTAGATTATTCCACAAGGGATAGGATTTTAGACTCTGGAAAGACAACTATTATTATTGTTGTTGTTGTTTTATTCACAAAAAACAGTAATACACAGCAAACAAGATTTATATGTTGGATTTCATATCAAAATATCACAAATCAAACACTTCACAAGCGTCTAGGACTGTGTGATGTATTTTCATATGATGCGTGCAGATCCAAGTACTGCAAGATAAGAGCTGGGAAGATCATTAGCAGCTAGTTAGGGCTGGGGAAAAAAGCTACATTCGGAGCTTTTGCAACTGGCAGATAATAATAATAATTAATAATAATTTATTGGATTTATATGCCGCCCCTCTCCGTAGGGCGGCTCCGTAGGGCGGCTAACAACAATGATAAAAACAGCATGTGACAATCCAATAATAAAATCCAATAATAAAACAACTAAACAAGATCATGATTTTGTCAATGTTTATTGTTTTCAAATGCCAGCTAAGGTCTTTTGGCACAGCACCCAGTATGCCGATTACCACTGGGACCACCTGTACTGGTTTATACCAGAGCCGTTGTAGTTAAATTTTAAGATTATCTAAGTTTTTCTTGTTGTTTTTCATCAATTCATCTGTCACCTGGTATTATTATTATTATAATTATAATTATTATTATTATTATCATCATCATCATCATCATCATCATCATCATCATCATTATAATCAACAATACAACACAGCAAACGAGATCACTATGTTGGATTTCGTGTTTCATTATCAGTCAGGCACTTCCCAAGCACCTAGGACTGCATGATGTACAGTAATGGCAAATTATGTGTGCGGACCCCAGTAAAATGGCCTTTTTGCAGTTGACAGATGGAGAATTTGTCAATTCCGATGGTTTTCAAATTTCCGCTGAGATGTTTTGGCACTGCGCCCAGGATGCCAAGAATGATATGATGATGATGATGATGATGATGATGATGATGATGATGATGATGATGATTTTAATATTATTATTTTACATTTGTATGCCGTCCAACTCCTGGAGGACTCTGGATGTCTCACAACAAAGATAAAAACATCGTAAATATCAAAACCATCAAAACCACCTATTAAAAACAATTAAGAACAATGCATCATTCATTTCTGCCTGGATCTTATAACAATGCACTCTCCCTTGCCTTACCAGCCCTCTATAACACCTCACTTGGAATTCCAGCACCATTAGTACTAAACATTTGTTCCTCAGCATTTTTAGCAATGCTGGATGAGTAATTCCATCTGGAGCTGTGGTTTAAAATTCTCAGGTGGCACAGCACAAAGACCACCAGACAGGATTCAGCAATGATTTTCTTCACACTGCAGCTCCTAAATTAGATGGCTGTAAGCGAATCTAAGTAGGTGGGCAAAGAACAAGAGCTAACCAGCAAAATTTAACAATGTTTACTCTCCTCAGAAAAAAAACTTTCCTTTCTTTTACATTTGGCTTCTGACTCCTGACAGGATATTTTTTTGTTAACTTGCACATTAGTATATTTCCAGAGCAGCTTGCATTTCTTCCAAGTATCCCGCTTTTAAGAACAAAGCAGTATGTTTTTGTCTCTAAGAAATTGTGATGTTTTTCAGCAACCACTGCAGATCACTTAGAATTCCTCCAGAATACAGTTTATGGCGTCAATGAGCAACAATTCAATATTGCTTTGTCATCCATTGCTTTCTATTGGGTATTCAAACTAGGCATGCTATGTTTTTAAAGCATTGTCAATATCTCTGTGTTCTGAAGTTCTTGCAAGTAGAAATGCACAATTAGAAATACAGGTAGTCAGAAAAGGGCAGCCGTTGTGGCCCTACTGGAACAGTCTTGGGTGTGTGTGTGCCACCTTTAATTGCCTGTGCATGTGCAGATTCATACCTGCTCGGCCCAGGAGGGGAGGGGAGGACTGCGATGAGCTAAGAAACCTAGGCACCAAGCGTGCGTGCGTGTGGGTGCGCAAAGAAAGTGAGGCAGAGGAGGGAAGGGGGAAAGAGCCCCAGAAACCCAAGAGGAAGTCAGCGCTGCAAGACTTACTTAGGCAAAGGCCCGAGGAAGGGGAGGGACGAACTCCCCTCTTTTTTCCCTCCTCGTGCTTTCTCCTCCACCCCCTCCCAGCCTCCCGCAAGGAAGTTCCCCGAATTGAGAGAGTGCGCCCACCTTCAAAGGAGGACAGAAGCTTCTGCGGATGGTGTCGCTTTGCTTCATTTATAAACACACTCTAACACATGCATGCCCCCCGCCTCCCCTGCTTTACTTGGGAATTCATTCCACTGCGCCGACTGCGCCAGGATGCGCACTCCTCAAGGGATGGTAGAAAGCCTCCCGTCCTCTTCAAAGGAGAACAGAAGCCTCTGCGGGTGGCATCGCTTCGCACATGGGAGATGCAAAGGGGCTGGGAGGGGTGAGGACCGGAGACTTTCTACCAAGAGACCACCCTTTGCACTCTTGTTTTGACTTACCATATCTTCATGACTTAGATTCTTAGATGCTTTTATCAAATGAACTACAGGCAGATATTTAAGTGCAGGGGCACCTTAACTGGTAATGTGAAAAGGTTGCACATACTGAATGGCTACATCCTTTATCAGAAATTGCAGCTGCTAAATTCCAACTTGCAATGTATCAGCTAAATAAGAGGTAGTAATAAGCTGACAAAATTCCTTGTCCATTAAAAGTTGCATGGGGATGCAAAATTGCACTGGGGATATGGATGGGGATGAGATGTATGTAAATAATAATATTTTTTTAAAAAAAATTCACCCCGTACCCAATACACACAAACCAGAGGTGGGTTCCTGTCCGTTCGGACTGGTTCTATACAACAGGTAGTAAAAATAGGGACTGGTTCTGGTAAAAATAGGGAGATCTACCACAGCAGTTTAAAACCATTTTACTTGAAATCTTAGCACAGTCTCCAGATAGGGGCTTCAGTTCCGTTTGCAAAGTGGCAGTGGCTATTGGCCATGTTCCCAAACCGGTCCCTGCTCACTCATCTTGCCCGTCCGATGCTCGATCACCCAGCCCAGCCACTATTTGCAGAATCTACCCGCGTACTTCTGCTAACATTGCCACTGCTGGCAAAGTAAGGCCGAAGGGCATAGGCCAGTGGGGTGGGGGTGGGGGAGCTGGCAGGGATGGAGAGAGGTGCAGAGTCATTGTGTCCATTTGAAAAAAGTGGTCAGCCTTGGCCCAAATCTTAACCATCCTTAAAGCAGGAGAAAGGCCATCTCTTTGCTGTATGGAAGACAAAGGGCTAGTCTAGGTATTACAGATCATTTTTTGTTGCACAACCATCCTGCTTTATTTGGAGAGAGACACTCCCAAACAGTTGGATATTCCTCATAAAATTTCCCATTTCCTCTGTAAAATCTATTTAGAATTTCGCCAACATTACTTTAAAGGCCAAAAGTTCAAATGGCTGCCTGATTTATTTATTTATTCATCCATTATTTGGACTTATATGCTGCTCCCCTCCGAAGACTTTTAAGTGGTGAGCTATCCATTTTAAGCATCACAAAGTTTTTGCATGTGTTTTTATTTTTCATATGGAAATTACTAGTTGTGGATAAATATGAATCGATTGCTAACATAGCGATCTTGAGGCTTTAGGCACAGCTGGTCTTTCCCATCTTTTTTACTCTCCTCCTGTTTCATAGTTTGTTGTTATATGCATTACAAAAACTGCCTTGTCAGGAGATTCAGAAATTTGAGCTACTTTTTTCATACTTTTACTTTTAAAAAAATGTATTTTCTTGGGTCAATTAGGTTGATCATACTAAAAATATTCTCTTTTATAGAATCACCAGAGTGTAATCACCTCCAGAGCACTTAATGGATATATACCATATTACTGAGCAAAAGATGCATAGCTTATATTATAAATCACTAGGCAAAAACTGTTAGTTGTACCATACACCAGCTTTTATTAAGATATAAGAAGTAATGTGGAAAACTGCATTACGTGATAGGGAATGGCATTTGAGTGCTTTTTATTTTATGTATTTTGGCACTTTGAGGCATTTTAAGATTTACACATTAGTAAATAGGTTATATATTTTAAAACGTGCAGGCATCCAAATGAATTATTGTCTTATTAATATTGTAAATGGATTGGGTATAGCATTTAAAGCATGCCAAGGATTTTATTGATTTCCCATCAACTTCTTTTGGCTAATGGGAAAAAAACATTTGGGACATTAAAATAATAATAATACTTAATTGTACAGTATCCATTTCAACTGGTATTTTAAATATTGTTTTCAAGATATATTTGCCTGCCACACCATTGGTTCTTCATTTTTCAGTGCCGTTGTAACTTTGAACAGTCACTAAATAAATGATTGTAAATTGAGGAATACCTGTGGAGAATAAAGTAAGTTCTCCATGGTAGGAATACACGACACAATTACATTTTGAGTTGTCATGCAGGATCAGTCATATGTTAGTGAGTTATGCAAGCTGAATGCTATAAGAGCTTCTAAAAAATGTCTTGTTTCCTTGGGTAGGAAAATGCCATTTCAAGGCAGTAAATAAAGCAGGAAGAAGAAGATGGGTAGGAATTTCAGCTCCATTCCTCTGCTAAGCCACTTTTGGTTCAGTCAATCCTGTCCATATATCTGAAATAGATTAGAAAATAGGCAAGGAAGCCTAGATCAATTTCTGTTTTAAAATTGATTTTGAAGAGTTGAGACTGGTTGTCTTAAGGAATTCTTTGTAATAAAAAAGTAAATAAAATAGCAAAAATATATTTTGGCAATATTTATCGATTCAGTGTATGGCATATCATACATGGATTAACAATATACAGTGATACCTCTACCTAAGAACGCCTGTACTTGAGAACTTTTCTAGATAAGAACTGGGTGTTCAAGATTTTTTTTTGCCTCTCCTTAAGAGCCATTTTCTACTTAAGAACCCGAGCCCCGAAAAATTCGCCAGGAAATTTGAAAGTGGCACGAAGGACCGGCCAGTTTCTTGCCATTCTCCCTTTAATACCAGCCATCTCTGGTTTTTCTGGACTGCCAGAGGAGCTTTTTGGTGGTGCTTAAGGAGGCTTTGGCAGTCCAGAGCAAATGAAGCATTTTCCTTTCTCTGGGCGCTTGCAGAGGGAATAAACCTCTGCCAGTGCCCAGAGAAAAGAAACGCTCCCTTCGCTCTGGGCAGCCCAGAGCAAATGGAGTGTTTTCCTTTCTCTGGGCGCTTGGAGAGGGAATAAACCACTCCGCTGTGGTGACTCCCTCATGCTGCCTCCCACACACCCGGCGTGAGGTTGCCTCCCAGGGCGTTTGGGTGTGGAAAGGCAAAAGGGGGCACTTCACCCCAGCTGGATCAACTCGGTTTCAGCCAAACTGAGGAGTCACCACAGTGAAGGAAAGGCGCCGGCTACAAAGCGAGCAAGCGAGAGGAGAGGGGAGCCCTTCAGCATGGGAAGGAAGAGGAAGCTGGTAGCAGCAGCAGCAGCTGCTGCCTTTCAGTCAAAGGAGTGGGAGGTTCCCCCCTCTCACCCGCCTGGGTTTCTCTCTCTGGCGCAGTGTATGGGGGGCAGCTTCGCACCAGGAGGTGCGTGCTCCTCCTCGCTGCCTCAGAGTCCCTCTTTTTTTTTAAGCCTTAAAGTTTTGGATTTTTTTGATTCCCCTCACCTTACCTTCTTCCTTCAGCAGTGACTGTCCTTCTCTTCTTCCTCCTCCTCCTCCCACCTAAATTCTGAGCTTTTGCACGCATTATTTGCTTTTACATTGATTCCTATGGGAAAAATTGCTTCTACTTACAACCCTTTCTACTGAAGAACCTGGTCACAGAACGAATTAAGTTCTTAAGTAGAGGTACCACTGTATATTAATATTTCACCTAGATTAATAAGACACAATAAAATATAAATGTTAAAAAGAACTGTGTTCCAATACCAAGCCAGGAGTCTCCAACCTTGGCCACTTTAAGACTTGTGGACTTCAACTCTCATAACTCTGCCTTAAAGTGGCCAAGGTTGGAGACCCTTGGTCTAGGCCTTTGAAGCACAGAATCATTTACTGGTATATATAAAAAAATCAGATACTGGACCGGTAGATGCCCTCAGCTTATAGCAGGTCATGATGTGATCTACCATTTAATGTGGGACCCGGCAGTCACCCTGAGGGGGGGGGATTATGTCCCATTTATATAGTGAGTCCTGGCAGAGACCATCTGAGGTGCAATTCCTATTCAGGATTGTCCATTGCTTGTGTTACAGTTCTAAGCTTGACACCTTTTTTGTGGGGTAATTTATATGTCTCCTTATGTCTGGGTGTTCAGTGACCCATTTGGCTTTCCATTAGTGAGTTGTTGTTAAAGTTGTTAGCAGATGTTGTGAAAGTGCTAATGGGATTTGAGTCTTCTGGCTGATAAATTAGGAAGGTTGGCGTGCACTGATAAGAGTGATTTTTTATTTTATTCTGTCAATACTGCCTTCGTACAGCTGATGGTGCTATATGGTGCAGAAGAGGAAGCCAGCAGGTTGGAGTGGTATTGTTAAGTCTGGCATCTAACTTAGTAGCATGGCAGCTGTTAAGCCTTACAGTATTACTGTATTTTGTTGCAAAGTAGAGCAGTTCTAGTGCTGATGCCCTGAGGGTGGCAGCTGAGGCTCCCCATTTAGTTCAATATAATTTCTGAAGTACAGTATGTTGTTCCTAGTATTGATTTTTGCCACAGTATTCTTTGGATGTATCTTATAGGAGAGAGTTTGGTCCATTGTTACTCCAAGGTACTTTGGATGGAGATTATAGGGCAAGGGTGGGTTCTACCTTAGCCACCAATTCACATTGTGATGTTTTGTGCGTGTCCCCTCATGCAATTTCACTTCTGTACATGCTCAGAAGGTGGATTCAGCTTGAAACACAGCTGGGGAAGAATCCACTTCTGGATAGAACCGGCATAAATTTAAATTAGCATCCTTTATCTAGATTGGGGCTATTGCTGGATAATTAGAAAGCACCCTCATTTGTGACCATGCTGGCTAGACCTCCTGAAAATTGTAGCACAGCAATATCTCCGGTTCTCATCTTCCAAAGCATCCTTACTACTGTTGAGCTTCTACTTTCTACTGTTGGGCTTCTACTTTCCTTGACCATTGATCATAAAGCAGGATTAGTGTTTGCTCATACAAAAATCCAGGCAATGTTTCTCTCTTGCCAGGAAGGAGTATGCCGATGTGCAGATACATTGTTGTCCAACACTTTTAAAATTATCCATGCAGAAATGAGCACATATTAAAAGATTCAACCATAACTCCCATAGCAACACCAGTCCATACATTAATAATTATTTGGTCGTTCCGGTGTAATTCTTGAAAATTGATTACCATGGAAAAAAACAGGTCCATAGCTTGGAATGCTAATTGGATAGCTCCGAGAAGGGCTTAGGCAGAATATTGATACCTCTTTTCACGGGTGGTGTCCCATCCCCTTCAATTGTGATCTATAAAGTTCCATTTCTGATCTGCTATGGAAGTCATCATTTGTTGCCTCACTTTATCCTTATCCTTCTTCTGCCCTTGCCGTGCTTTGTTGTCAAAGCAACGGGAAACAGAGCTATACAGAGGCACACAAGCATGCTAGTTTGTTCCCTAACCAACCAGAAGCTGAAGGAAGTGCAGATAAAAATCAATAAGCTGTTTTGTTCACTGATATACTCCAGAGGCATGTTATGGCATCACATCTACTTCCTGGATCTAATGATGATGACTTCAAAATGAACTTCAGGCTCCATGCTGATTTTAAATCTTTCAGGTATTGCACTTCTGTAGGAAAGTGATCTTTGCTTTATAACTGAGGCTGTTTAATTTAAGGTGATCTCTCTAGCAATCTTTCTCCAGGTCTCAAGTAGATTTTTCCTAGATCCAAGTGAAGATGCTAAGGACTGAATGGGGAATATTCTACAAATCTACTTGTTCAGCTATCAATGTTTTGTTTCTGCCCTTTTTTTAAATTCTGGAACCCCTGAACTAGGAAGTATGCCATTTATATCAATACTAAATGTGTGAAGGTTTCTTTAATGTATAAATTACAGGAAAGGAGACCAATCTAGTCTGCCACTTTGATATGGTGATATTTATCCTTTGTTGTGATCTATTACAGATCGATCTTTTTGGCCAGACCCATTATTTGTATTCAGAAAAGAAGACATGTGTCTGAGAATGCACATGCTCTCTGCCCTCTATTTCAATAGCAGGGTATAGTGCCTTCATTCTTGATCAGAAACCTAGCAGGATGCAAAGTATAAAAGTCTTCCTCTCCCAAGGTGTAAATCCTTCTGAACCTGCCATCTACTTTTTTAAAAAGCTATTTATCTGTTGTTATATGTTACAAAACAGGCTGCATCCAGTTTGGAGACATGCTGCTGCTTCATAATAACTTACTGGTCCAAAATCTTACTTAATTCCCATGTATCAGAAGTAGAGATAAAATTAAAAAAAATGTTTTCCCATCCCAATGAGAAAAAAAGATCGTAAGTTTGCACAGTTTTGCGTTTTATATCCTAGTACGGCTGTAAGAAATAATACTCAGTTGCTTGTATTGCAACATGATCCTATAACAAAACACAGCTTTATTGTAGAAAAGTTAATATGTTTCTGATCTGAAATTATAAATGGAGTTCTTATCATTATGCTCCCAGCTGGCGAGCTAACTTTTGGCTTTTTAAAAATAATGTATTAATATTAATAAGTGATAAAAGTGCTAGCTGGTGATGCGTTCCATCACCAGCTAGCTCAAGTGGTCATTTTGGGAGGTCTTAGGCTGGGTCGTGAATTGAAAGTCTGTTTATTACAGGGGTGGGTTCTACTTACCTTCCCCACCAGTTTGCATCACAATGGAAGTGCATGTTTTGCAACTGAGGATAGATGGAGAACTCTCCTGTTGTTGAACTAGTTCCAGTCATACTATATAATCTCAAATGGTAACATATTATCTCTAAAGTAAAGAAGAATGATTACAAATAACTACCTCAAAACAGACTTTTGCCTCTTGACCAGTTTGGTGTAGCGGTTAAGGTGCTATTCCAGAAACTAAACCATAGGCATGAAAATCAGCTGGATGATTTTGGACCAGTCTCTCTATCTCAGCCCAAGCCACCTCATGGGGTGGTTGTTGTGGGGAAAATAGGAGGAAGAAGTAATATCATGTATAAAAACCTTCCTTTTTGATTCGCCAGACTGAAACATCTCTGTCTGGGGATCAATAAGATGGGAAGACATTGGAGAAGTTGGGAATGTTTTAATAGGTTCATGGTTTTTATTGGCTGTGCTTTTGCTGAGTGTAGGTGTTGCCTGATAGGTGTTGTTGACTGTCTTTATCAATTGTATATGGCTTGTTGTTATTCCCTTTGCTAAAAGGGCATTATAAATAAACATTGTTGTTGTTGTTGTTGTTATTATTATTATTATTATTATTGCCACCTTGAATTAATTATAAAATAATCAAGGCGGGGGTGGGGATAAAAATCCAACTAAGTTACAGATATTTCTTTGCTTGTTTGTATTTCTATTTTAAAACGTAGACTAGTGTACAGTGGTACCTCATGATGCGAACTTAATTGGTTCCAGGAGGAGGTTCGTAAGGTGAAAAGTTCGTAAGATGAAACAATGTTTCCCATAGGAATCAATGTAAAAGAAAATCCTTCAGGAAAATCCCAAACTTTAGAAGGGAGGCGAACAGAGGGCAGGGAGGAGCAGCTAAAGGGGGCGGGTGGAAGAAGCAAGGCTAGGCTAAAGGGTGAGTGGGAAGGAAGAAAGGCAAGGGGGGCACCCCTCCCTTTTCTTTCTTCAAAAGACACCCTTTCAGTGCCTGCAAACACGCTGTTCTCCTAGTTATTTAAATGCAGTCTTTTCCCCCTCCAAGCCGCCCCTCCCTTTTCTTTCTTCAAAAAAGGGGGGAAAGAAACCCCTTCATCCCAGCAGCAGCGGCTTGGGTTCGTAAGGTGAAAATAGTTCGGAAGAAGAGGCAAAAAAATCTTAAACACCGGGTTCGTATCTTGAAAAGTTCGTTAGAAGAGGCGTTCGTAAGATGAGGTACCACTGTACTTTTGAGCTCTAAAAGAGAGTTAACCCCACAATTAATCTCATTGCTTTAGAGCAGTGTTTCCCAAAGTGTGGTATGCGTACCCCCAGCAGTACGGGAAGAGTTTGGTGGGGGTACGCGTTCAGAAAAAGTTCTGAAATATATCTTGCCTTTTCCAACTTCATATTTGCCTGCCACATCATTGGTTCTTCAATTTTGTTTTGCACCAGAATCCAATGAAATAGCCAGGTACCTATTCTCACCTTGCCCATCACTTGCCCACACCATCAGGAGAAAGGATTTGGACAGAAGTTCCAGATTCAAACCCAGTATTCAGTATTAAAAGTTGCATAGTTTCTTTGGACTATTTCTGAGACACAAGGCTGCTCCTGTTTGTTTTTTTAATTTATTTTTCGAATTTATAGGCCGCCCTTCTCCTAGCAGACTCAAGAAGGATAGTCCTAATAGTCACAGTCTGCATTGTTGGACTTAGTGTATTGTTTGTGCTTCTTGGCAAATGATAATAGAATACAGTCTGTTGTGGAAGAGACTATTGGACGTGGAACCGCATCTCAGATTAAAATTAACAACCAGGGAACCAAATTATGATGATCTGTCATTTCAGCACAAATTATTTCATCCTACTCATTGATCCAAATAAATGTTATTTATAAATATAACTTTTATTTATATTTTATTATGAATAATTTTATTTTTCATTTATTATTATTTTGTGTGTGTACCAAAAAAAAAAGAAATATATTTTGATTGTTATTAAAATACATCCATTTTTTTTCATGAGGGGTACTAATTGTTACGTTAATTATAGAAGGGGTACACACATATGTCAAAAGTTTGGGAAACACTGCTTTAGAGGATGGTTTGGACAGAATCTTTAGAGAGATGATGAGGTGGCTGGATCCTTTTCTGGCTGGATCCTGCATTGTTATAGTCTTTGAAGGTGAAGGGTGTTCTGCAGCCATGGATCCATTATTTACACTTTTAATTGCCTTTGCAATGAGGAGATAAGAGTCAATTCTCATCTTATTGTCTGCTTTGTTAGACCTGTGGTTCCCAATAACATTGGATCTTTTCTTGCCTCCGGGTGCCATTTTGGGGGCATCGGGTTAAGCCATTAAGTGATAAGGCCTGTTGAAAGCTGGGAGCTTTCAGTAGCTGTGAGTGTGTGGCAATGTCGGCATTTAGACTTACAACAATCCTGACTGGTGTAGCAAGAAGACTTTGCTAAGGATTGGTTGTTCAGGACTGGTTGTTTCCCCACATTCTCTGACTGCTCTGCACTATCAAGCCCCCAGAGATACAATTGCAGGGGTCGAAGCACCTTTGCAGGCACATGCTAAAGCAGTGGTTCTCAATCTGGGGGTCAGGAGTAGTGTTGTTGGGCGAACCGAACTTGCATAGTTCAGGTCCATGCCAAACTTTGCAGTGTTCGGTATACCGAACCCGAACCTGGACTTTTCCAGAAGTCCGTGTTCAGGTTCAGCATTCGCTCGAACACCGCAGTGGGCAGGAGGGGGAGACGGGGAGGGCTCTGTCTCAGCGAAGCTGGCTAAGGAACTCTGGGAGTTGAAGTCCACAAGTCTTAAAAGTTGCCAAGGTTGGACTAAATAAATAAGGAAGTTAAGGCCATGACACCGCCTTGTTCATCCTGCAACCCAGAGCAATACTGATTGGCTGCTGAGCAGGAAACAAAACCGAAGTCTGCACCAATCGCCTGTTGCGCCCATTGCCCAGGGCAGCGTTAGCTCACCCCAGTGCTCTTTGGAAAGGGGAGGGGGCGGGTTCTGTGTTGACATAGGCCCCGCCCTCCCAACTTCTGCCAAAGCAGCCCACGGCCGCCTGTCAGACAAAACCTTCAGGCGGCGCAGGCCCAAAAGCTGCGTGCCTACCGATATCCTTTTATTTCTTATGGAAAAGGCTCAGCCACCACAGCCGCGCCTCCTCCTTTAATTTCTTTTGCCACTGCATGCGTGATCATGTCAGTTTCCCCTGTGAAAAAGCAGAAGCTGGAGCAGCTCAAGCAACACACCACCATGGTGGCCGATGACCATGGTGGCTGACTCAGAGTCCTCCCCCCCTTCCCCTCCCACCCACCGCCCTCTTGAAGCTGCCGGCTGGGATCCTGAATACCGGCTGACAGAACCTGCCTCCCGAGCCCTCTTGCCCGGCGGGAGGCAAAGTGCTGGAGGGGGGAGTCAGGCTCAGGAGGTAGGTTCTGCCGGCCGGCTATTCAGGATCCCAGCCGGCAGCTTCAAACGGGTGATGGCCGGGAGGGGTGGGGAGCACTCGGAGGCTCAAGCTGGAGCCCTCCTCGCCTCCCACCCACTAGCCGCTTGAAGCCCGCCGGGCCAGAGGGGTAGGGGTTGGGGTTGGGGTTTGGCGAACCTACCCGAACTCCGAAGTCGAGTTCATCTGAACATGCCAAACCCGAAGTTCAGCGGGTTTGGCCAACACTAGTCAGGACCTCTTTGGGGAGGTTGAATGCCATTTCACAGGGGTCACCAAAGACCATGGAAAAAGATAAATTTCCCATGGTGTTAGGAACTAAAACTTCTATTCTGGTGCCTTGGAACATATTTTTACAATCTGACCAATGAGGTGTTTACAGTGGGGAGTATTCCACTGATCTTCCTTTAAATCAGCTTCAAGGTCTGTTGGGAGAATTGGTGCTAGATGTATGGTTGGGGGTCACCACAACATGAGGAACTGTATTAAGAGGTCGCAGCATTAGAAAGGTTGAGAACTACTGTGCTAAAGAGATGCTGCACAGCAGGTTTTTTTCCTTTCTTATGGTGAGATACAGCTGACCCTTTGAAGAACAAGCCAACCTGATAAGCCCAGAGAGCTAATAGAAGAAAAGAAGAGGGTTCTGTCAAGTTTGGTGCAGGAGAAGTTTTATATGAGGTGAAAGAAGGGTGATCTTGGCCAAGTGGAAAGTTAGCTTAATTAGAAGTATGTTAGGGTTGTTGTTCTTGGGGTTTGTTTTTGTTTTTGGTATTTAAATTGTTATGTGAGTGGAAACTTTCTTTTGGTGTCTATGGAGATTCTCATTCATCCAGGTCAGAGTTGTTCCAAAGGTGCTTTTTCAAACAGCAACTGGACTGTCTGTTTTTCTTTCAAAACGTTTCACTTCTCATCCAAGAAGCTTCTTCAGCTAAAGAAGTTTGGTGCATTTCATAAAGTTCATTTTTGTTTCCATTGGCCAGTTGCCGTCTATTGCCCATCTCAGTTGGGCTGATTTAATCACCTGACTTTTTTATTCGGTTTCCTTTCTGTAATTAACCAAACTTGTGTGGGGTAAAGATTTCCCTTCCATCCTATCTGGGTTCCCCCAGAATGCTAGTGTGATGGGAGAAATCAATTTATAATGGCAGGGAGTGGGAATGGCATCAAGGAGACCTCATCTTCCAGTGATGTGATTATCTCAGAACAGAACATTGCACAGTGGTGGTGTGTTAGCAACAATTATATCATTATGGCTGACAAGTGTAGTAAGTCTTGCTGTGTGAATGGGAATGAATGATTTTAAATGATATTAGAGTTTTTAAAGTTTTTTAGTGATATTAATTGTATTTTTTTAGATATGTACATTGTATATTGTTGATATGTTGTGAGCCGCCCCCAGTCCTCGGAGAGGGGTGGCATACAAATCCAATAAATAAATAAAAGGATGTGGTTAAATGTGGTTATCTCAGAACAGAAGGGGTTGGCCCATGAGGATGGCTTTCCCCCCCTCCACTCTATAGTATATATATTATACTCTATATACTGTATACTGTATATTATAAAGTACCGTATATAGAGTATATTATATTATACTCTATATACACATATCGGCAAAAAGAATCAGAACTTCAAATACAAACTTAATGAACAAATTATCACAGATAATCCCCACTCGGTCAAGGACCTCGGGATACTGATAACTAAAGATCTAAGTGCCAAAGCCCACTGCAACAACATCGCTAAGAAGGCCTCAAGAGTTGTTAATCTAATCCTACATAGCTTCTGCCCTGGAAATCTCACACTACTTATCAGAGCTTACAAAGCTTTTGCCAGACCCATCCTCGAATGCAGCTCATCTGTTTGGAACCCATATCGCATCTCAGACATTAACACCCATGAAAATGTTCAAAGATACTTCACAAGAAGAACCCTTCATTCCTCCACTCGAAACAGAATACCCTACGAAACTAGACTTACAATCCTGGGTCTTGAAAGCTTAGAACTACGACGCCTTAAACATGATCTAAGTATTGCCCACAAGATCATATGTTGCAATGTCCTGCCTATCAAAGACTACTTCAGCTTCAACCACAACAATACAAGAGCACACAACAGATTCAAGCTTAACATTTACCGCTCCAAACTAGACTGTAAAAATATGACTTTAGTAATCGGGTTGTTGAAGCGTGGAACTCATTACCGGACTCCCCTAACCCCCAACATTTTCCCCTTAGACTATCCACGGTTGACCTCTCCAGATTCCTAAGAGGTCAGTAAGGGCGCACTAGAGTGCCTTCCGTCCCCTGTTCTATAGTCTCTCCTATATCTCATATTTCTTCTCTACTATATCCTCTATAACCTTCATTGTGTATTATTGTGTATTGGATTGAATGAATGAATGAATGAATGAATGAATGAATGAATGAATGAATGAATGAATGAATGAATGAATAAATAAATAAATAAATAAATAAATAAAATACTGTCTAGAGTTGGAAGGTATCTTGGAGGTCTTCTAGTCCAACCCCCTGCTTAGGCCGGAAACCCTACACTACTTCAGACAATGATTATCCAACATCTTCTTAAAAACTTCCAGTGTTGAAGCATTCACAACTTCTGGAGGCAAGTTTTTCCACTGATTAATTGTTCTAACTGTCAAGAAAGTTCTCCTTAATTCTAAATTGCTTCTCTCCTTAATTCTAAGTTGCTTCTCTCCATTATTAGTTTCCATCCATTTCTTCTTATCCTACCCTCAGGGTACTTTGAAGCATAGCTTTACTCCAACTTACCTCGCTGCTGGTTCACTTCTTCCCATGCCATGTGGCTGTGCCTCATGGATGCGCACATGCATTGCACGCACGCACATGCTCAGAACAAACCCCTCCCAAAATTAAAAAAAGCCGAAAACAAAATGTTGACCATGTGCATGTACAGAAGAATGGATGAATAAATAAATAAATTCGGGGGGGGAGAGAGATGGTGGCACCCATGGACTGGCACCAATCAATCCAGTTTGGTGATGTCATTGTGAGGAACCCATCCCTGCTTCACTCCCTCTTGTTTGTGCCAGCCCCTGAGATTTTGGAACACAGCTACCATTTCACCCCAGGCCTTTTCACTAAACTAGACCCAGTTCCTGCAACCATTTTTCATATGTTTTAGCCTCCAGTCCCCTAATCAAATTTGTTGCTCCTCTCTGCACTCTTTCTCAACATCTTTTTTACATCATGGCAACCAAAACTGAACACAGTATTCCAAGTGTGGCCTTACCAAGGTATTATGTAGTGGTATTCTTCACATGATCTTGATTGTACCGCTCTGTTTATGCAGCCTAGAATTGTGCTTTTTCGGCAGCTGCTACACACTGCTGGCACATATTTAAATGGTTGTCCACTAGGACTTCAAGTTTCCTGTCACAGTTACTGCTATTGAGCAAGGTACCACAAACAATTTTTAACAAACAATTTGGTTTCAGAAAAAATATATCCTGTAATCTGCAACTTCTATACTGCAAAAATATATGGACTACAAAACTTGATCAGGGCAAAGCAGTAGATGAATTTACATAGACTTCTATGCATAGCCTTTGATTCAGTGGTACACAACAAACTACTTCTAAAACTAAAATCTTATGGGATTTCTTGATCCCTGCATAAATTTATAACTGCATTCATATCAAACAGGTAACAAGTAGTTAAAATAGGAAGCACCCTGTCAAATCCTGTACCTGTTAACAGTGGTGTCTCCCAGGGCACAGTTTTAGGACCAACACTCTTTATACTTTACCTAAATGACCTTTGCGATCATATTAAAATCAACTGTGTTCTCTTCGCTGATGATGTAAAACGACTCAACACCACTGACAGTGCTGCTACCCTTCAAAAAGACCTTGACTATATGTAAGAATGGTCAAACAAATGGCAACTTCAAATCTCAACCAACACATGCTCTGTCTTACACATTGGCAAAAAAAAATAATCAAATCATAAAATACAAGTTGGATGGACATGACCTTATAGATGATCCTTACTTTGTTAAGGATCTTGGAGTACTCATCTCTAATAACCTAAATGCTACCGTGTTTCCCCGATAGTAAGACCCCCCCGATTGTAAGACATATGGGGGGTTTCAGGGGGGTCGGCTTATATAAGCCATACCCCGAAAGTAAGACATATGTCTTACTTTCGGGGAAACACGGTATAAACGGTATTGCGGGGGGGGGGCGATGACATTGCTTCCAAGCTCCCCGCGCGCCCCTCGCCTTCGCTCGCCGCGGCGCCACCGCCTCTTCCCCTGCCGAGGCTCAGCTGCAAGCGGCCAGCGAGGCCGATCGGCTCCGAGGCGAGCGGCCGGAGCTGCGCCCTCCTTCGCCCGCCTCCTTTCCGCTCGCCTCGGAGCCGAGCGGCCTCGCTGGCCGCTTGCAGCTGAGCCTCGGCAGGGGAAGAGGCGGTGGCGCCGCGGCGAGTGAAGGCAAGGGGCGCGCAGGGAGCTGCCGGAAAGGAGGCTGGTGAAGGAGGGCGCAGCTCCGGCCGCTCGCCTCGGAGCCGATCGGCCTCGCTGGCCGCTTCCCCTGCCAAGGCTCAGCTGCAAGCGGCCAGCGAGGCTGAGCGGCTCCGAGGCGAGCGGCCGGAGCTGCGCCCTCCTTCACCAGCCTCCTTTCCGGCAGCTCCCTGCGCGCCCCTCGCCTTCGCTCGCAGCGGCGCCACCGCCTCTTCCCCTGCCGAGGCTCAGCTGCAAGCGGCCAGCGAGGCCGCTCGGCTCCGAGGCGAGCGGCCGGAGCTGCGCCCTCCTTCGCCCGCCTCCTTTCCGCTCGCCTCGGAGCCGCTTGCAGCTGAGCCTCGGCAGGAGAAGAGGCGGTGGCGCCGCGGCGAGCGAAGGCGAGGGGCGCGCAGGGAACTGCCGGAAAGGAGGCGGGCGGAGGAGGGCACAGCGGCGGCCGCTCACCCTTTTTGACTGCCCATCCACCCCTTGACCTGCCTTTAGCCAGCCAGCCGAGCGTCCGTGTCGCCGCGGAGTTGGCCTCCCCTGCCGAGAAACATTGCCGGGAGCGGCGAGGGGATGCTCCCCGCAACCCGCCGAACGTCGAGGTCGGCGCCCGCCTCCTTTCCGGCAGCTCCCCGCGCCCGAAGACGAGCCGGCCCCGGTGCCCGGGACAATGTAAGACATACCCCCAAAGTAAGACACAGTGGGGCTTTTGGGGGTAAAAAGATAGTAAGACACTGCCTTACTATCGGGGAAACACGGTAGAACCTACTGCAACAACAGCATTGCCAAAAAGGCATTAAGAATTAACCTAATCTTGCCTAGTTTCTTCTCTGGTAATATTATACTTCTAACTAGAGCATACAAAACATTTGCCAGGTCATCTATCTGGAACCCATACTACATATTGGACATAATACAATTGAGAATGTACAAAGATATTTCATTAGAAGTGTCCTCCTCTGTTCACAACAGAACACTTTATGCAACCAGACTTGAAATTTTGTGCTTGGACAATTTAGAACTATGTTGCTTTCAGTCTGACCTAAGTATAGCACATAAAATTGTCTGCTACAATGCTCTACCTGTAAATGACTACTTCAGCTTCAGCCACAAAACGTGAGCACACAATAGATACAAACTTAAGGTAAACCACTCCAAACTCAATTGCAACAGATTGTTAAAGCCTGGAATGCTCTACCTGCCTCTTTGGTTTCTTCCCCAAACCCCCACAATTTTAACCTTGGATTATTTACTGTTGACCAGTCTAAGAGGTCTGAAAAGTATGCATAAGTACACCAACATGCCTACTGTCCCTGTCCTAATGTACCCATGTATTTGTAACCATGTCATGTGTTCATAACTATGATTATACATTCATGTATTCACAATATACATGAATGTATAAACATATTTATAATTTCTATGTAATCTTATGTGTGCTTCACAAAATAAATATTATCATTATACTGTACCAGTCCATTCTGCCTAAATGTAGAACCATACTTTTTTCACCATTGAATTTCATTTTGTGACGGACGCAGGAGTAAACACACAGACCACAGAGCTGGGATTTATGGGTCACTTTATTTATTAAATCTGGACATGTAGAGGTTAATGAAATGGGGCGGAAATCACAGTCAACATTCTTGGGCAACTATGGGCAAAGCTCCTTGCTGAGCAAAGAAATGAAGCCATTGACCTTGAATTTGGCCATGAACTTAGCCTTGGACTTGACCTTCCTTGCTCTTAGCCACACCCAAGGCATGTGGAAAGGCTCCACCTGGCTTGTCACCTGTAGGCTTGTGGCAGGTGAGCCCCAAGGGTACCCCCTCCCCAATCACCTGGGCCAGGTCAGCTTTGGGCCTCTGGTGAGGGGCAGCCCATCACCTTCCAAAACATGCTCGAAAGGAGATCACACATTTGCTCTTAGCCCCTTTTTCCACCCAAACTGCCCTCCCCAGTAACTAAAGGGATTTAATCCAATTGACTTACTCCTATCAAATGACCCTGCTGGCACCCCCTAACCACTCCGCTCCCCATCCACTCCCAGTGGAGTACGCAAAAAAATGGCTGAAACTTAAATGCGTGGCAGCCGCAAAAAAAATCCTACTCGGCCCCCGCAGGTGACCACTAGTCACACTGAGATAAGGGGAGAGCGGGCGGGTGCCTGCGATCATGCCGACAAGCTGCAGGGAAAGAAGACAGAGAGTGGAGACCCTGCCTTTTGTATTGTGGCTCACCGCCTTGCCCTCCGGCTCCACCGCTCGGGCGATCACCCGGCTGCCCTTTGTCCTTGCAGTTGTTTCATTGCTTACAATTATTTTGCTTATTCTAATTTTTAATAAAAAACAACATGGCAAACATTAAAACATTAGGGGGAAAATCACCAGGGGCATGAAGAAGCAGGAAAAAACTCTGTTTTCAAATCTTGAAAAATAAAGTACCTACATTTGTAAACAAAAATCATTAGTCACAGAGGTGGGATTCACATAATTGCCCTACTGGTTCACCCGGCAATGAAAATATGAGTGCATGGATGCGCGTGGACTCTCACTTTGGTTGGTCGTGTGCACCTTTGATACATGCACATCACCATGCCCGCAGCTTGAAAACATGATTAAATAGGACGGCATAGCGCTGGCATGGCTGGGCAGGCCCACCTGCAGGTCGCTACTACTGATTTGCCCAAACCAGTCTGAACTGGCTGAATATCACCTCTGCTTACCTACCCTCTAGACCAGTGATGGCAAACCTTTTTTCCCTGAAGTGCCGAAAGAACGTGCGTCCTTGCTATCATACATGTGTGAGTGCCTACATCCGTAATTCAATGCCTGGGGAGGGCAAAAACAGCTTCCCCATCCCCTGGAGGCCCTTTGGAGGCTGGAAAATGGCCTATTTCTCAACTTCTGATGGGCCCAGTAGGCTCGTGTTTTGCCCTCCAAAGGCTTTCCCGGAGCTGGGGGAGGGTAAAAATGCCCCCCATCCCCCTGGAGGCTCTCTGGAAGCCAAAAATGCCCTCCCAGAGCCTCTGTGTGAGCCAAAAATCAGCTGGTCGGCACACACATGCACGTTGGAGCTGAGCTAGGGCAACAGCTCACATGCCAGCAAATATGGCTCCGCGTGCCACCTGTGGCACCCCTGCCATAGGTTCGCCAACACTGCTCTAGACAATCTCTTAATTTCATAAAGTGTTTTAAAGCAGGCAATTTCAAGGGCTCTGGACAGATTTCCAGTTAGAATATATTATTGCAGCTCCTTTGGGAGAGCACACAACTGAGTTTGTAAGGTGACAGTAACAGCCTCCAAGTCACTAAATTAATGAGGCTTTCAGTGGCTTTTGGTGACTGGTTGCAATGCTAAAGTAGCCCTGAGATGAATTCCCAAAGTTTTGGACTCCAAAATGTAAACGTTTCTTTTAAAACAATTAACTGATTGATTCAACCAACTGGTGAAATAGATATGTGTATTTGTGCCTTCAAGTCAATTTTGAGTCCTGGAGACTGTCTGGCCCAATCCATGCAGTTTTCTTAGCAAGATTTCAGAAGTGGTTTGACCTTGCCTTCTTCTCAGGGCTAAGAAAGAGTGATTGATCCAAGGTTCCCTAGCTGGTTTTGTGCCTCAAGCAGAACTAGAAATCATGGTCTCCTCCCTCTAGAACACTACACAAATTTGTTTGGTAAGATGTTAGTTATGTATTCCCAATATCGTGTGATACATTCTTCCTCTGTCAGTTACACTTTTTCATGATCTGACACTAAGCATTCAGCCAATTTATGACAGGAAGCTTTTAATACCAGTTAAAATCTGGCCAGATGCCCTAAATAACAGCTAAGGTTAGTGCTCATGCTACAAACATAAATGTTTAATTGGGTGTGATCGGTGGACATATTAACTGATGAATTGAGGGTGTAATATTACTGCTTTAAAATTATGAGACTTTGTTTTAAAGTGAGAGGGATAAAGGTTGAATATTGGTTTATCTGCTTATGGGCAAAAACGTTCTGCTTTCACCAACTGCTCGGTAATTCAGAAAGATTACTGACAGTAGTTGTGATATCAGAACACACATAACTAGGTTAGAGAAGACCTAATAGCTGACAAGTCTTTTTATTGCTTATATTATGCTAATCTAGCTAATTTGGTTGGGTATAGTTCAATGTACTATTCAGACCAGTATATGAATCAATTTAGCAACCAATTAAGAGTTCCGTATTTGAATTTTAGGAGTTTATAACTCAGTTAAACGTGAATGTGTATTTTTATCATAGCAAGATATGTATATAGAGTGATATGTTATACAAAGGAGAAAATGGAATAAACAGAATATTGAATTTAACTTAAACTTTTGCAGAGCAGACCAGTTGGAATCAGTGGATCTCCTAGATCCAACTTAAATGTTTTCTATTTACGGTATCATGCAGCTATATCATATTAATCATTTATTTTATTATACTTCACTTTTTCACTACATATTGCTTTTTACTCTAACTTTCACTGACTAAAATTAGGCAGTACACGTTCCAAGGTGGTGCCCTATCAAAAGCTGAGATCTAGATAAGGGCACAATGTCAATTCCCAGGAAAGATTGATCTTATGTTTTGGTACCAAAATTGTGAGCAACTCCTATGATAGTGGTATTCTAACCATGGAAAAAATACATCCATTGCAAAATTCCATGATATTACTTCTTTACATCTAAAAGGATTATCTGAGTTCTAATTGGAGAGATTTTTATCTATCTCATTTCCCATCTTTTACAATCTGGTCATAGTAGCATGGTGGTTAGCAAAGGAATAGGCAGAATTGCTGGTATGTCAGCAGTAGAAATGTTGAAAGCGATATAAATTTGCCATGAGGAGAGGGATATATAAACCAAGGAATACAGCAATTTATTATAAGGATACAGGAAATATGTTTCAACTTGGGCTAGAAGGCATAAAGTGAGGTACTTATTCAAATGCCTGGAATTATTGTGATGAATTTTTGGCTAGCTGTTCTCTGGCAGTTACAGATATAAAAATGTGTGCTTGTTATGTTCTAATCACCAAATAGATCATCATTTTATATTGCATTCAGACAGTCAGAAATGCTGGCATTTAGAAGTGTCCTAATAAAATACTCTGGCTGTATTTACACAACATTGTAAATTAAAATATGATTGATCACTTGTGCTGTGGATTGCAAACAAAACTGCTGTACATTATTATTTTAAAAAATAGGAAAATAATGTGTTTGGCGCAGAACAATCCTTACATCATTACCAATGCAAAAGAAAGATGATTTTCCTGAGAATGGATTTGATTTGTTTAAAAGATATAAGAAAGAGGAGGAAAATTGACAAGAAAGTCCTATTCTCCCATTTGCAACTTAGCTGAAGAAAATAATAAGCAAATATAGTTTCTTTGTTGATCCAGAGAGCATGACACTAATTTTTTTATTTGTTTTTCTGTATCCTAGCATTTTTTTATGCATGGGGCACATCTGTAATTAAGAGCTGCAGGATGAAAAGATGGCACAGTCAGTGCTGGTACCACCAGGACCTGACAGCTTCCACTTTTTTACGAAAGAGTCACTGGCAGCTATTGAACAACGCATTGCCGAGGAAAAGGCGAAGAAATCCAAGCAAGAGCGCAAAGATGTTGATGATGATGAAAATGGACCAAAGCCGAATAGTGATTTGGAAGCTGGCAAATCCCTGCCCTTTATTTATGGAGACATACCTCCGGGAATGGTGTCTGAGCCATTGGAGGACCTGGACCCATATTACATTAACAAAAAAGTGAGTCCTCTGTTGGGATTTTAACATAGAATTTGGGAGGGGAAAAATTCTGCAGAGTCCTCTTTAATCAGTAGAGTGGAGGACAACTTCTATACCTCCGATTATTTCGTAAATATGGATTATCGCTTTTGTTCATTTATGTTCAAAACTAAAGCATTACTTGGAGAAAATATTACAATGCAGTAAATATGTTATTCCACTCTATAATTGTGAAACAGTTTTATTATATCTTTTGTATTAGCTCCTCTGGAGGAAAACGATTGGGGGGGAAATATTTAACAAAAATTACATGACATTTGCAACAAATCTTCAATTTAGTGAATTGAAGTGAGTCAGTGTTATTAAAAATGATTGAATCGGTTTAGCAATTGCCCTCTGGTCCAAAGTATCTGCTTACCAGGTAAGGGTCCTTAGTCTGGTCAGCTTCAGCACATTATTTTCTCCCCTGGTTAAGGGCTTTAAAAAAACTTTATTCTGAGACAGTAACAATGAAAGAGCTTGCAAGCCAGTTAGACCTGGGAACATCATTAGCACCTGGTTAGAGTTGGAGAGAAATTTCTTTGGAGCAAGTTAAGAGTAATGGGAAAAAACCCTTCAAAGACTTAGGGTTTGGAAAACATTCCTCACAGAGAGTAACAATGAAAGAGCTTTGAAGCTGGTAAAAGCTGGGAACATTGTTATCACCTGGTTAGGGCTGGAAAGAAACATTTGGAGCAAATAGAGAATGGGGGGAAATAATCAAACACAGGGTTTGGAAAACATTCTTTGCAGAAATAACAATGAAAGACCTTGCAAGCGGTAATAGCTGGGAACATTGTTAGCACCTGGTTAGTGCTGAAAGAAACTTACTCAGAGCAAGTTAGAGTAATGGAAAAAACCCTACAAAGACTTAGGGCTTGGAAAACATTCTTCACAGAATGAAACAATGAAAGAGCTTGGGAACATTAATAGCACCTGGTTAGGGCTGGAAAGAAACATCTGGAGCAAGTAAAGCAATGAAAAACAACCCTTCAAAGACAGGGTTTGGAAAACATTCTTCTCGGAGAGTAACAATGAAAGAGCCTGCAAAGTAAGAGCTGAGAAGATCATTAGCAGCTAGTTAGGGCTGGGGGGGAAAAGCTACATTCTGAGTATAAGCCGCACCCTAATTATCAGCCTCTTTTAGGGAGGGAAAAGGTGCGTCTTATACACCGAAAAATACGGTAGTATGTGATCTGGATATGGGTGACATTACACTGAGTCCTTTAACATGTTCAGATCACTTCCTGGTCCAGATTATATTTTCACTGCTCATGCCCACTATAGGGGTAAATGGGCCCATGGAGAAGGTCTTTCTGAAGACCTAATAGATCTGGACTGATTCTGGAAAGTTCCTGGTGAGTTTCATATCATATGTTAGGCTGTTCCAGTGAGTGCCTGGTGGATCTCTGGCATGAGGTGGTAATTGGGATGCTTGGTATGATTCTTCCCAAGCAGCCTCTTTCTATACTAGTTGATACTGGTATTGGAGTTGGGAGTGTTCATTGTTTTACCAGGACTTATGGAACAGGACATGCAACAGTTGAAGTGTCAGTGAAAGGAAAGTACACTAAAATGTAATCCAACTGAGCTTGAATACGAAGTACAGGTAGTTTTCACCATAATTGAACCCAAAACCTCTGTCTCTAAGTGATGTGGTTATTAAGTGAATCATGCCCAATTTTATTATTGTTTTGCCATGGTTGTTAAATGAATCACCACAGTTGTTAAACAAATCTACTTCCCCCATTACCTTTACTTGTTGGAAACCCCTTGGGTAGGTCACAAATGACTCTAGGCCAGGGGTAGGCAAAGTTGGCTCTTCTATGATATGTGGACTTCAGAATTCCTGAACTAGCATGATAGGCTCAGGAATTCTGGGAGTTGAAGTCCACAAGTCATAGAAGAGCCAACTTTGCCCACCCCTGCTCTAGGCCGATGATCACATGACTCTAGGCCGTTGCAACCATTCTAAATACATGTCAGTTGCCAATTCTGACAACATGACCAGAGGGATGCTGTAGCGGTCATAAATGCAAGAATCAGTCTTTACATTTTGTAAGTACTTTGAATTGTTATTCAATGAATGATCATAAATCAAGTTTGACTGTAAGTGTGGGGAAGGAACTTGTTTAAATTTGACTGCTTCCTGATAGAGAAATAGGAGCAGGAGAAAGTCTTGTGACTTATTAGTACAAGATTTTTTTTATTAACATTGCTCACATTCTCTATAATCTTGATTATTCAATCAGAAGTGATTGCCTGAAGCACCACCAGCAACATTATCTAGGACTCCTTTTAATCTGTGAACTCTGATGAAGTGACTGGGGTGCTCATATTCTCAGTTTGGATTCAGTTATAGAATGAAAATGCATTTTATTCTGGTGGGTGACCTTCAACACTTTGAGGGAATGCATCCATTCTGGTATTTTTATATCTCTCAGGGGTATTTAATACTATTAGTCAGGTTATCCTGCTAGACTGTCTAGAGGATTGGGAGTTAAATGTGCTGCCTTTTATTTTCTGAGGGAGCTGGTCCAATCTGTGATGGATGGGGAATAGAAATCAGCCCATCTGGTAGTCACTTGTGGATACCCTTCCTCTGCTGCTGTTCATTACATGCAGGAGACTGTGAGGAGAGGTCATTGATTCATTGGAAATTAGATATTATCAATATGCAGATGATACCGAATTTACCATCAGTCTACATCTTAGTAGGATCATTGTAACTTTAAATTTATAACAAAGGATTCTAGTTCATGGATGAGAGCTACCAGGAGACTTCCTGAAGATTAAGCAAATGCTGTATCTGCTACATGCCCCAATTTATCAATTTTACTCAACAAATAATACATCTCTGCATAGGTTATATACAGTTTTCTTCACCTCTTTCAATGAGGAACACAATCACAGTTTCTACGTCATATGCTAACAAAATACAGAGCATGCCCTGAAATTGGTGGGAACCTGCAATGAAAAGCAAAATATATTCACTACAATTTTTCACAAACTCTAGCAAAATTAGCATTTATTGGATTTGCAGAATATTCCACATATTGCATGGGTACATTTTAACAGAGATTTTTAAAAGGTATAACCACACTTACAAGATGAAGTATGAGCATGGTGCACCCGTATATATCATCTTTTCTTTATGAAGTTTTCTCAGATATACAAAGTGACCAAGTGCATCTTCACAAGAATGCATATAATACTTTTTAGTTGTTGAGACTCATGTCCTGATTTTTAAAAAAGTTTTTAATGGGTTTTGCTTATTTGGCAGTGAAGAACTCTGCAGCATTACTAGACTTGTCTAATCCGTTGATCTCAATAAATTAAGATGTTGACTGTGGGGGATAGAAACTGCTGGGTTACTGATGTTGAAGCTGGTGAGAAACTAGTCTACAGTTAAAACCATAGAAGGAAAGAGTTTTTCTCAGGCTGTGTTTTGCTCTTGAATTTAGTGTACAATATTTAGATTTTAATCTGGTTGCATAAGTCTGGTTCCATGTTAAAGAAAGTACTATCTGCTTAGTTGATGAGCCCACTTTGAATCATAAATAGATATGATTGAACCAAAATAGATAGGCGGACAGAGAGATTACTTTCTATATTGATACTTGCTACTTTAAGGAAGTCTTTTGTATATATGATAGATTGACCAATGCAGAACATTTTACAGGTTCTGAATCCAATTTTCTTCATTAATGCTGTTGCTTTTTTTCTAGACATTTATAGTATTGAATAGAGGGAAGGCAATCTTCCGATTCAGTGCCACATCTGCTGTGTACCTGTTAACTCCTTTCAACCCTCTTAGAAAAATAGCTATCAAGATTTTGGTACATTCATATCCTTTTTGAGTTCTTAGCTCATAATGATTGAAATAATATTATTTCTATTTTTAATAAGTGGACTCTATAAACCATGGGGGTTTTGTTTGTTTACTCCCTGCTTTGCCCTGTTCATCTTCTCTTTTGCCTCTTACCCATTTCTTTATTTTTAATTTCATTTATTTACCCATTTCTGCCAATGTTGCCCTCCACTATTCAAGAAGTACAGAGCTTTTAAAAATAAATGTTAAAAAGCCTTCCTTTTTTGTTCTTCTATTTTTCCCCTTGATTTTTTTTGTCTGCAGCCTTTATTTCTCTTATCCTGCTTTTGAATTTTGTTTTATTAGACGAAACACCAGCGATTTGGACTCTTGACCCTGTGATTTTTAGATGGTTATCAGGAGCTCCTCAGTAAAATTAATAAGGATATGCACCTTTTCTTAAAATGAATTCATCTGCCAATCGTCCTTTCCCTGCAGTGAGATAAATGGGAGATTTGTCTTCTATTGGAAGAGCCATTTCCAATTCCTGGGGCTCTAATTAGGCATATCAAGACAAATCAAATTTCCACATTAACTGAGTATGCCTCTTGAAAAATATCCCTGCATTTTCTGCTAAATTCTCAGGATCCATGCTATATATAAATTGATTCAGATTCAGATTCACAGAGATTTATTAGATATTTCAAAGTTGTTTTCAGACAGTTAAAAATATAAATTTGAATCAGTCTAGGACTTATGCCTATTGAAACTCATCTATAACTTGTAAGATGTTGCATTCTGTATTCATTCAATAAATCATGAGGATGTCTCCTTGTTATCCACTGCATAAATGACGAACGTTCAATAGATGTTCTAAGATGCTCCATGTGTTTTGTTCTGTATACTCTAATAGCCCTCAAAGCATTGCATTGTGTTTCAACAACTTGACTTTTTCTATGAAAAAAAAATATAGTTGAAGTTTGCTTTATGTTTATATGCACAGTATGTACTATATGTACATTATGTATGAATGTATAAATGTATCTGTGCACGCGCACATACACCCACAGAGACACACAAGTTGTACAAGCATTCAGTACAAACCTAAGTCCAAATAGTAAGTCTTTATATTTTTCTTTTTATACAGAATTGAAAATATTCCTTCTCAGGTAGAAAGCACTGGCATGTTTTAATCTAATTTTAATATGGTATAATTACTCTGAATCTATATTTCAATTGATCTTGAAAATCGTGAGGGAACTCTGAATACTGGTTCTTAGATAAATTAGAGCAAATGTGATGTGGAGAATAAATTTATACTACATTCATCTGTGAAGTTTGCAAGATGTTGTGCAAGGCAGTTTCTCTCCAATTTCAGGTCACACAAAATATTAATGAACAGGGAAATCTTCATATCAAGCAGCATGGCCTTCAGTTTTTGCAGTTTCTATACTCTTAATCTCAGCACTTTACAGTGGAATCCTATGCACATCAGATCCATATAGACAATTAATATGTTTTATTGATTTATGTATGTAATTTTTTTAATTGTTTGAACATGTAATATACACTGGACCAGCTCCAGAGAGTGAGTAGATTCCATTCTTTCAGCACAATCAAACATACCTATTTTAAAATGTATCCCATGTTACTTATTTTCAATGTATAAAAAATGTGTATACAATTCCAAATGAATTCATACCCTGTTTTCCTCAAAACAAGACATCCCCTGATAATAAACCCAAGCGGGCTTTTGAGTGCATGGAAATAAGGCCAAGCGCTTATTTCAGAATTCAAAAACATGGTATTTTTATGGTTTTGAGGGCTTTTTCACAAATATTCTTTTGAGGCTTACAGCCACATTCTGGTCCTCAATGGCTACATTCTAGAAAATTCTTAATGAACTACTTTGTTGTACCTGTGTGGGAATGAAACAGACTTAAAAGGGAAACATATTATAAAAAACTAAATGTTAAGATTCTTATTGGAAGAAGGAAGGCTCCGGTTCCACTCTTTAAATCTCCATGAATTGTCAGGAAAGGCCTCTGGTCCTTGGCAGAAGCCTCCTTTCATCCTAAAAATCCTCACGCTGAAAACCTTTTACCAAAATCCGAATAGAAATTGTGCATGCTAATTCGGCAGTTCATCCCAATAATCCTTTGTATATCATTGTGAGTACCCACTAGGAAGGTGAAATGCACATGTAAAACCCAGCCCTTCAAATAAAGCAGCTCTCAACATGTTTTATTTTATGCTGCCATCATGTGGCCATTTAGTGCCTCGTGTACAAGAAAACATTTCCAATATGATGGTGACAGGGAAGAATTCTAACTTGAATTATTCTTTGCATGACTCAGCCATTATCTCGGGAAGGAAAGCAAAAAAAGGCAAGATGACGGTCACGCCATCAGTGTCCTAACCTTTTTTGTTTTTACATGTGTCACAACGCACAATTTTAAAAAAAGAAGGTGGAGCTTTAATCACCTGTCTGTGGCCACCTTTTTTCCCCTCTTTTTTTTTATCCTTTACAGACATTCCTGGAATTGCTGTTCTTCTTACCTTCCCTTTGAGCAAGTCTTCCAGGCAGGCGGCCTTTGTGGCCACATCACCACTTTTTTAAGCCTTTCCATTAATAAGCAATAGCTGTTTTGAAGGCCAGTCAAATGTTTGTTGCATTCTCCCTAAAAGAACAACAACAACAAATGATCTGATGATTTTTCTACCAGGATTCCTTAAAAGGGGTGGGGTTAGTATGAAGTTGCCTTTGGAAAGTATAAAATGTAACTTTAAATCAGTTTATAGAACATAAAATACCAGACTGTATTTGAGCCTTGAACATTAAAGGTTAAGAATTATTAGTGCTCACTAACCAATACGTTACAGAGCACAGTATCAAAATTCAGTGGATATTGAGTTGAATACTATTTTTCCTCCATATCAGACTTTTCTTCCCTGGTTGCTTGTCCTTTTTTTTTGTTGTTGACCTGGTCAACTTATTTGCATCCTGGTGTTATACTGGCCACCAATATCTTGCTGCAACTACCTGGTTTTACTTTTAATGAAGAGGTAACAACTTGTTTCCATCTTTCATGGAAATTCTCTTTGAGTGTTATCTAAGTCTAGAAAAGGTTACTGATTCTGGAAATAAGCCATACATTGTTGATGTGATAATTTTCAATAAGTGTTTTCCAGTACATTTTCCTTAACTATTAATACATTATTCAGCATGCTTATTATGTGCACTATTTTAACCAACTGTGTATTTATGACCATGAGTAATCCTCCAGAATGGACGAAGAATGTAGAGTAAGTCAAAGTTTATTTCCATTCAACATGTTAACAAAGCCAAAACAAAGTTTTTATATGCACTTATTCTGATACTCAATAATGAGTTTCATAACATTTTTTTTTACAAATTATGCAAACTCTCCTAGATTACAGTATTTAGCGGCCATTAAGGTTATGCATGGAAAACATGATGTAAACTGGGCCTGAAACCAAGACTAATGTTCTATACCAGGGGTGTCAAACTTGATTTCGGGGGGGTGTTTGACTTCACGGGCCAAGGTGAGAGTGGCCAGCTTGACATCACTTGTATTGGGGGCGCCTGTGGTGGCCTGAACACTCTGCCAGTGAAAATGAGCTCCCAAGCTCTGTTTTTTGCTGCCTCTGCAACCCTCTGCCATGGAAAACGGAGCTTAGGAGGGGCAAGCTCAGGACAAACAACCAGTCCACAGTGCTCTGCCAGTGAAAATGGAGCTCGGGAAGGCCACATTTGCCCCCCCCCCTGAGCTCTGTTTTCACTGGCAGAGGACTATGGGCTGGTCTTTCATTGTTTCCAGAGTGGCCCCAAGGGCCAGATCTAAATACCCCGTGGGCCAGATTCGGCCCCTAGGCCTTAAGTTTGACAGCCCTGTTCTATACCACTGGTGTCAAACCACCATGTCATGTTTCATCACATGACATTTCATTATGTTTTCCCCACATGGAGCTGGATAGTGGGCATGGCTTATACTTGACGCATCTGGCCCATAGCCCGCTAGTTTGACACCCTTGTTCTATACAGTGAATTATAGTGCACTACCTTTATTTCAAGTACTTCCATTGTCACCAGTGGAGATAGGTGTATTTTCTGTAATCTGCAAGCTTATAGAGTGGTACCTCTCTTAAGAACTTAATTCGTTCCGTGACCAGGTTCTTAAGTAGAAAAGTTTGTAAGTAGAAGCAAATAATGTGTGCAAACCCATTAGGAAAGAAATAAAAGCTCAGAATTTGGCTGGGAGGAGGAGGAGGAAGAAGAGGAGGAGGACAGGCACTGCCGAAGGAAGAAGGTGAGGTCAGGGGAATCAAAAAAATCCAAAACTTTAAGGCTTAAAAAAAAGAGGGACTCTGAGATGGCGAGGAGGAGCACATGCCTCCCATACACCCGGCATGAGGCTGCCTCCCATACACTGCGCCAGAGAGAGAAATTCAGGCGAGCGAGAGGGGGGAACCTCCCCTCCTTGACCGAAAGGTGGCTGCTGCTGATGCTACCTGCTGCTTCTTCCTTCCCATGCTGAAGGGCTCCCCTCTCCTCTCGCTTGCTTGCTTTGTAGCCGGCGTTTTTCCTTCACTGTGGTGACTCCTCGGTTTGGCTGAAGCCGAGTTGATCCGGCTGGGGTGAAGCGCCCCCTCTTGCCTTTCCATGCCGAGACGATCCGGGAGGCAATCTTGCACTGGGTGTATGGAAGGCAACATGAGGGAGTCACCACAGCGAAGTGGTTTATTCCCTCTCCAAGTGCCCAGAGAAAGGAAAATGCTTTGTTTGCTCTGGGCTGCCAAAGCCTCCTTAAGTGCCACCAAAAGGCTCCTCTGGCAGCCCAGAAAAGCCTGAGATGGCCGGGATTTTTTTATTGGTACCTTTGAAAGGGTTATCTATGTAATTGTTATAATTAACAATTGTTTTCCTTTAATTCTTGTGCTGAAATTTTCCTCAGATACACGTTCACTGGAATTTATACCTTTGAATCACTAATAAAAATTCTTGCAAGGGGCTTCTGTTTAGAAGGTTTCACGTTCCTCCGGGATCCCTGGAATTGGTTGGATTTCACAGTTATAACATTCGCGTAAGTGTTTCATTGTCTTTTGATTATTTCTCTTTTGAAGAATTTAATAGGGAGTGATCTCAGGAGAAAAGTTTATTCAAGAAGGAAAAGAATTTTGAAAGATTTCTATAACAATAAATCTAATCTCGCTTATTCATGTTATTTATTTTTTTAGCATGTCAGAAGCAGTCTGGGCTATAGAGGCAAAGTAGTGTGTTTGGCCACTTGCTTATAATAAATTAATTCACTTCTCAATTCCCAAATTAATTTTCACTAATAAAAAACAATGTGATTTGTGCATTGATTTATTTAATTTGAAGGTCAGGAAAGCATATTAGTAAATACAAGGCAATTGCAGTAAAGGGAGACAAGGTGTTAATTAAAGACCCCCCCAGCAAGTAGCCTAAGCTCTGCCTCAATTCTGAATAACTGTGGTTTAATTCTACAGGTATGTAACAGAATTTGTAAACCTAGGCAATGTTTCAGCTCTTCGAACTTTCAGAGTATTGAGAGCTTTGAAAACTATTTCTGTAATCCCAGGTAAGAAGTGAGTAGCTTGATGAAGTGCCAGGCCCCTGGTATTTCCAGCTGTTTTTTGTGTGTTGTCATTGTGTTTGTGTGTGAACTCCCCTATTACAGATATGTGACAGAGTTTGTGGACCTGGGCAATGTCTCAGCGTTGAGAACATTCAGAGTTCTCCGGGCATTGAAAACAATATCAGTCATTCCAGGTGAGAGCTAGGTTAAACTCAGAGGCTGACTTTTTAGAACTCCATGGAAGATGAAATCACCTTTTTAAGCATAAGCCATGTTGCTCACTGCACAGTAGAAGCAAAAATAAAAAGCAAGAATCGAAAACATTGCTTTCAGTCTAATGTGATTCTTTGCTTTTTATATATTACAGCTTACGTTTTCTTTCCAGTCCAGCCTTTGTGTTTAACACATTCGTGCATGAGACATTTGCAGTAGGTGGCTGTACAATTTGCATCTTATGAGATCAAGCTTTCTACTTTTAAATTAAAGGCCAATATAATGAAGCTTTCACGTTGATGCAAATTTTATCATTTTTTGCAGGCACTTCAGACAAACTTGCAAACTGTGGTTTATATGCTTTTAAAAAAAAAATGCAATGTGTTAAATATGCAGAACACGAAATATAGCATGGGCCGTGCATGGGGATTTCCTAGAAGTTGTCTGTCTTTTCCAAACCATCACCTGTTTTATACCATAACATTTAATCCAGTATCATTCAAATAGCTTATATCATATACACTTATTAATAAACATAAACTGAGGCACATTGTTGAATACTTTACAAAGTGATCGCACAATAATGGTTTGGGCAAGAAACACAGCAAGTGAAAATAATGTGCTTTTCCATAGAGATATAGCATGGATAGCAAAATTATACTTTTTGCTTAGGCCAAGTGTTCCTTTGATTACGTACAATGTATATTTATTTATCTATAAATATAGATCTATTTTATTTGTATATAAAATTTGAGATCAGCATATACTTAACAGCTTCTCATTCATGTTCATAGGCAATCAGGCTTTTCATGAAACTGTCACAAAGACAATTCATTTCATTGCCATACTGCATGAAAAGTTACTTGAATCAACACATGCGTATGAAGTCTTGAACACTATATCAAAACTGCTTTCTTTCTTTCTTTTTTCTTGGCTTGCAGGCCTGAAGACAATTGTAGGGGCCCTCATTCAATCTGTGAAGAAGCTTTCAGATGTCATGATCTTGACTGTGTTTTGTCTGAGTGTATTTGCACTAATAGGGCTCCAACTTTTCATGGGGAACCTGAGGCATAAATGCCTGATTTGGCCACCGGACAATTCTACTTTTGAAATAAACATCACTTCCTATTTCAATAGCACAATGGGAGAAAATGGTACCTTTGTAAATACGACAGTGACCACTTTTAACTGGGAAGAGTATGTCAGTGACGACAGTAAGAAGTAGTGATTTATTTCTTTTATTTATAAAATTTATTGGCCACCCATCTTATTATAGGGTACCTCTGGGCGTCTTACAGTTACATCTTAGTTATTAAAACCAAATCTTCAAACTTACATATTCTTTATGGTTTAACCTGTCTTCCTAAAGTTTTCCTTAGCAGAAATGGTGCATTGTAAGCAAATGCTATAGTTGGTTTGCTAGTTTATACTGATTCCAACCCAAGGAATATTGGCTTTGCTCTTTTCTATTACAGGTAGTCCTTGACCACAAGTTTGAGCTTAACATTTCTGTTGCTAAGCAAGACATTTGTTAAATGAATTCTGTTCTTGGCACACTTGTTAGGTGAATCACTGTAATTGTTAAGTTAGTAAATAGTTGTTAAGTAAATCTGGCTTCTCCATTGATTTTGCTTGTCAGAAAATTGCAAAAGGTGATCATATAACCCCAGAGCACCACAACCATCATAAATATGAGTTAGTTGCCAAGCATCTGAATTTTGATCATGTCACCATGGAGATGCTGCAACTGTCATACATGTGAAAATGGCCATAAGTCACTTTTTTTCAGTGCCATTGTAACTTCAAGCAGTCACTAAATGAACTGTTTTAAGCTGAGGACTACCTGTACTAGTTTAAACATTAAGAAAATATGTTAAATTCTGGTTTAAATTGTGACCAATTGCATTTTGTACCATCTTATATTGTGGATGACTTTTTTTAAAAAAAATAGTGAAACATTCCAGAAAGTTTTGTAAAGCACAAACCAAAAAGTATGATTTGGGAGCCTTTAAAAGGCCTTTCCTTTTTGCCAATTTTGCTGAAATACTAACCAACCATTCTTCAATCAACAAAAAGTGAGATTCCTGCCACCATGGCTATTGTGCTTCTGTTTCCAGTCACTTGGATCTTCCTCCCAAAATGGGAAGGAAGCACATGAGTTGGGCCACCACTGTCTCCAAGGGGAAAAACCTAATTGCTTGAAAAATTCTACTCACTCTGACATCCAGCCAAAAGCAAAATATTGAGCTTTGAGATGTGGGGCGAGGAGGACATCCTTCAAGGAGCCAATTGAAGGTCATCAGCCTCCCTTAGGACCCAGGATGTTTCTTCAGATGAGGGCTTGTTCCATTTTTCCAATGATGAAAACAAATTTGATTTGGCTTTAGCTGACCTCTGTGACAGTCTAGCACTGAACTGAAGGCTTGCTTTCTCCTCTACTAAATAATGAGTAGGCCACTTTGATTTGAGGATGAAGAGGGCACGTGGGAGGCCACTTCCAGTCTGTCCATTCCTCTGAAAATTAATGGTGGCAAAGCATAATGGTTTTTGTACACTTGAAGATTATCCTTAGATGACATCAGAATACAGGAAAACATTTATACAGCTAAAGATGATATATTGCAAGCACTCATCAGCTAGCAATGTCCTGAAGGCAACATCATAGGGGAGGAGAGGTTGCCAGGGAAAAAAATGTCATAATTAGATGCAATTGAAAAATATCTAAAGATTTACAGATTTGTTCTGACGTGTAGATGGACACCAAGTCCAGCAGATGCAAAAATCAAAAGGGCTCGGTTGTGACTTTTTTAGACATCGCTGGCAGTTGTAGCATCTACCACATTAGCGGGAGAGCAATGTCCCTCTGGGTTCTTACATTGAACAAACAGATCAGACTATATACACACAAAAATTAATGGACACAGGTTGGGCCACAGGACTCAAAACAAGGAGAAAATAATATCAGAGCATTTTAAACTCCCTGGATATTGATTACCGATCTCCAGGTTGCTATTTTGGAGCAAAGAAATGATTCTTCATAGAATGAGACAGGCTGCTGAATTCCCATATGTCAGGCTGTTGCCCAAAGTTTTTACAAACAAATGAGTGTTTAATACATGCAATTCTTAACTGTAATCTGTTTCACATACAATCTGCATGTGTAATCAGAGCTGGTATTCATCAGGTTCTGACCAATTCTGGAGAGGTGGTAGCGGAAATTTTGAGTAGTTCGGAGAACTGGCAGATACCACCTCTGACTGACTCACCCCCATCTATTCTCTGGTTCCTGAGTCCATCATTGGGCTGCTAGCCAGAACACTAAATTGGGCTCGCTGCGGCGGCTCATAACTGCTTGCATGGTCAACACGATTTTGCATCTGTACCTGTGGAGGTAGCAAAATCATGCACGGTGTTTTTTTTTGCTTCCGCGCATGCCAAAACACAGGCACACCTGCGACTCCATGCATGATTTTGCTACCTCCACAGGTGCAGAAGCAAAATCGCGCTGGTCACGCAAATACTCATGATCTGCTGCGGCAAGCACATTTTAGCATTCCGGCTAGTAGTCCACCGCTTCTTGAGTCCCACCTGATTGGGAAGAAATTAGGATATTTGTAGTAATCTTCTCCTGGAGTGGAGAGGGAATGGAGATTTTACAGTAGCCTTCCCCTGCCACGCCCACCAAGCCATATCCACGAAACCGGTAATTTTAAAAAATTTGAATCCCACCATTGTTTATAACCACTCTTCTTTCCCTCTCCCTTGCTTTATGTTTATTCTAACTTTACATCAGTTTAATCATCTTCTGCATTTCACGAAGAGAGTTGTAGCTCAGAAAAGCTTGTACTTGTAATAAAATGTGTTAGCTTGTATAGTGCTACCATACTGTTCTTTAACCACCATAGACTTGCACAGTATTTATCCTATAACACTGTTATAATATATTTATTAGTCTTTAGGATTCCACAAGTCTATTTAGCTTATTTGTGCTAACAGTGACTTTTAGTGTAAGTAAATATAGCCAATTCTCTTTCCAAATAGGTCACTTTTACTTTTTGGAAGGACAAAATGATGCTTTGCTGTGTGGCAATGGTTCAGATGCAGGGTAAGAGAATAATCTATATCTATATATTGTTATTTATATAATAAATTATTTGTTTGGGAATTGCTGCTGAAATGATGGTTAAGGGTAAACAGTTTAACTTTTTTTTAACTATCTGAAGTGTTTCAAATTTGATGATGTCGTGGTGGGGCAGACCTTTGCTGCTTAAATATTTGCAGCTAACTTTAAGCCGTAAATATTGGAGATGAAAGGAGTTATGAATATTTCTCCACTTCTCTTTATCAGACTAACTTTATTTATCTTGAAACTTGGAAACATTTCTAAAGTCAAAATAAGGTTCTTTCTTTGTTTCTGGTCTTGAACTGTTATTTAAAGAGATAATGACTTTACAGAGTAGCACTGCATCTTATGATACTGTCTTAAGGATGCAACTTAGCCAATCAATAATTTTCCCTAGTTAAAATTAAAAACAGGCCAGCCTTCCTCAATTTAGTGCCCTCCAATGTTTTGCATTTTAACTGGTTTAATCCTTTGCCCCACATTTCCCAATTAAAATTCATCATTTTGGAGGGCATTAAATTGTGGTCAGTCTTTGTGTGTAATTGGTATTCTTTGATGATTTCATAATACATTTACAAGTGAGTATAATTTTCATTTTATTGAAAATTGACAGGCTGCTTGCTCAAGCCTCAGTCTGTAGTAAAGCATACATTGATTAGGATAATCTTTTTGGCATTTTTTTCCCTTTTTCTAGTCAATGTCCAGAAGGATATATGTGTGTAAAAGCTGGTAGAAACCCCAACTATGGCTATACAAGTTTTGATACCTTCAGCTGGGCCTTCTTGTCACTCTTTCGGCTGATGACTCAGGACTACTGGGAAAATCTTTACCAACTGGTGAGGGTCTTTGTAAGCAGGAAGTACCAGTAGTAGCACCAAGGCTGACTGTAAAAAGCAGCATTTTAATATGAGCACCTGAATGAATTGCAAACAAAAGTTTAGAACTGTCATGCCATGATAAACTGTTTCTGAAGCAAAACAGTTGTAATATTCAAATGCTGAAATAAAGAACTTCAAGGTCTCCTTATTCCATTGAGAGTTAAATGTATATAACAAGCTCTTAATTTTCATCACACAAGAGCCACTGTACTTGGCATACTGAGGACTGCATTCCAAAACAGGTAGGACTCCAAATCGGTCATCATTTTGAGAGGTTGCAGAATATGGAAGACAGATAGGGATCTGCAATATTGAAAAATTTTTCCCTTTTGATGCCTAAATTCTCCACAATGTAAACAAATGCCCAATACTTTTCCCTATCCTCTGTGAGTGACCTGCTTGTCAGAAAAGGAATAATGATAGGCTAAATGCAGGCAGCACTTTTTGAATCCACTGGTATCCAACTTTGGTAACTATTTTGACATGAACGTAGGAGGTCTTGGGCAACAGAGAACCATTCCAGCTCCCCCCAGAGATCAGAATTGTGCCCACCCTCCTCGCCTTTCGTAAGCTCCTTAAAACCCACCTCTGTCGTCAGGCATGGGGGAATTGAGATATTCCTTCCCCCTAGGCCTATAAAATTTATGCATGGTATGTTTGTGTGTATGTTTGGTTTTTAATAAGGGTTTTTAGCCATTTTAAATATTAGATTTGTTATATGCTGTTTTTTATTATTGTTGTTAGCCGCCCCGAATCTATGGAGATGGGCGGCATACAAATCTAATTAATTAATTAATTAATTAATTCCGAATTCTCTTTCTCAAAGGAATAGCAATAGCACTTAGACTTGTATACCCCTTTACAACTCTCTTCAAGTGGTTTATGAAGTCAGCAATATTGCCGCCAACAATTTGGGTCCTCATTTTACCCACCTCAGAAGGATGGAAGGCTGAGTAAACTTTGAGCCTGGTGAGATTCATCTGCCAAATTGCAGGCAACCAGCAAGCAGCAGAAATAGTACAATAGTACACTCTAACCACTGCTCCACCATGGCTCATGGAACTGTATTGGACTCCCTAACCCTATAGTCATAAAGATTGTTGAGATAGATATTGTCTTATCAGGTGATACCAAGGAAATGAACCCACAATGTCATGGAGTGCTGCAATCCCGTCCCTGATACAAGAGCTATTACTGGATTGTGGGATCTTTCCTTATAGCCCTGTAGATTATGGATAAAATAACCAGGCACAATGTTTTGCATATGCTCAATGTTATGATGCATTATTATATTTACTGTTGGCTTCCTCCCCACCAAAAGACAAACTTTACTTTCAGGGTCAGCAACTTGAAAACTGTTCTCATAAACTCTTAATAGCTTTCATAATTCTTATAGCTCTCATAAAAGCAAAGTAACTTGGCTATCTATAGGGCACCATGTCATCTCTTCCTACATTGGCCCTATAAAGAATTCATTTCACAAAACAGATAAAAATGGAGGGGTAAGATAATATTCTCTGCCCAGTTAAACATCCTCCACATGAACTTATGGATAGCTTTTTAAAAGGAAATAGAACTAAAAGTTCTTAAGTGAATAAGAGGAAGTGAAATAGAGGACATTAGCCAGCATCTCATTGCTCTCTACAAAACAAAGTTTTGCTGGTAGTTTCAGTGTATTGCCTATGCTCCAACTCACCATACTGCTCAGTGTAGCTTGAGTGACATGTTAAATTTGGTTAGTGTTAATTTTCATTGTGGCTTAGCAATTTGGTTATTAGGTTAAGCAAGTTAACCTTAACACACCCTTCCTAATTTGGTCGCTAGCCAGTAATTTTTGATGTTAGCTTGAAACACAGTTGAGTGAACCAAAAGTTGATAATCTGTACTTCCATTCCAGATATTACTGAACTTCAATTTTTATTGTTCCCATCATTGGTCACCCTAGCTACTGATGGTAAGAGTTGGAATTAAATAATGCCCATAGAGCCATACAGTCATACCTCGTCTTACGAACCTAATTGGTTCCAGGGGGAGGTTCGTAAGACGAAAGGTTCGTAAGACGAAACATTGTTTCCCATAGGAAACAATGTAAAGTCAATTAATCCGTGCAACCAAAAAAAAAACCCTGCAAAAAAACGCTGCCGCCCGGCTGTCACCTTTTAAAACAGCCTGGGGGCTTCTCAGCGACCTCCCGAATGCCGAACGCCAAACCCGAACTTCCGGGTTTGGCATTCGGGAGGCCGCCGAGAAGCCCCCAGGCTGTTTTAAAAGGTGACAGCCGGGCGGCGGGGCTTCCCAGCAGCCTCCGAACACTGAATGCGGAAGTTCGGGTTTGGCGTTCGGCTTCGGGAGGCTGCTGGGAAGCCGCCCGGCTGTTTAAAAAGGTGACAGCCGGGCTGGGGGGCTTCCCAGCAGCCTCCCGAACCCCGAACTTTTGCCGAACTTCCAGGTTCGGGGTTCGGGAGGTTGCTGGGAAGCCCCCCAGCCCGGCTGCGACCTTTTAAAACAGCCAGGGGGCTTCCCAGCAGCCTCCAAACGCCAAACGCGGAAGTTTGGGTTTGGTGTTCGGCTTCGGGAGGCTGCTGGGAAGCCGCCCGGCTGTTTTAAAAGGTCGCAGCTGGGCTGGGGGGCTTCCCAGCAGCCTCCCGAAGCCAAACGCCAAACCTGAACTTCCGCGTTCGGTGTTCGGAGGCTGCTGGGAAGCCGCCTGGCTGTTTTAAAAGGTGACAGCTGGGCTGGGGGGCTTCCCAGCAGCCTCCCGAACCCGGATGTTTGGCAAAAGTTCGGGGTTCGAGAGGCTGCTGGGAAGCCCCCCAGTCCGGCTGTCACCTTTTAAAACAGCCGGGCGGCTTCCCAGCAGCCTCCCGAACGCCGAACGCCAAACCTGAACTTCCGGGTTCGGCATTCGGAGGCTGCTGGGAAGCCCTGCCGCCTGGCTGTCACCTTTTAAAACAGCCGGGGGCTTCCCAGCAGCCTCCCAAATGCCAAACCCGGAAGTTCGGGTTTGGCGTTCGTAACTCGAAAAAAGTTCGTAAGAAGAGGCAATTTTTTCTGAACCCCGGGTTCGTATCTCGAGTTGTTCGTAAGATGAGGGGTTCGTATCTTGAGGTACCACTGTACATTCTTCTCTGTTGTCTTATTGTACGTGCTGACAGAATTGGAAAAGCCTCAAGTGGAATGTCCCAATTTTCCTTAATCTCTTCTTTATGTTTAAAATAGCGGAAGTACTTCTGTTTCAGTGATGAAGGGAGGTGAGTTCCAACTGTACTAGCTCAGTAGCCCAAATGTGTCTTATTTATGATAGTTACAGCAGATGTAAATTTATTTGTAGATTAACATGCAACCTTGTACATAAACGTACACATGTACCCCATAAAGTCAAACCATATCATAAGATGGTTTGTCTTACGTTCACCCTCTAGACTATAAGAAAAAAGGAGGATAATATATTTTCGAGAACTGTTTTAAAATTATTTATTGTTTATTTTCTTTTATAGACTCTACGTGCTGCAGGCAAAACGTACATGATCTTTTTTGTCCTGGTGATTTTCTTGGGTTCTTTCTACCTGATCAACTTGATCCTGGCTGTTGTTGCCATGGCTTATGAAGAGCAGAATCAAGCCACCATGGAAGAAGCTGAGCAGAAAGAGGCAGAGTTCCAGCAGATGCTGGAACAGCTGAAAAAACAGCAAGAAGAGGCTCAGGTTACTTAATGAGTGGAACACAACTTTTATGTTTTGTCCTGTACTTACAAAAGATGATATGTCAAGTTACGGGTTTACCATATCAAATTTTGTAACTTCCAGCTGGTTGACTCCAGGGTCATAGGGAACTAGAACATTTCAAGATGGCAAGATCTAGTGGGCATGTGTATACATATATTCAAACATATGTACTGATGACCATTGGAGTAGGAAGAAAATTACCACAAGTCTTCCTTTTTTGGGTCCCACAATATTGAACCATTTATGGTCAAGAAAGCAAAAACTTGGTGCATTAAGTCTCCAGTAGAAATGTACCTCTAAAAAATTAAAACTACTTGTCCTCAAAAATTATTCTCCCAAAAAAGGAAAAAAAGGAAGCATTGGACCTAAATATCACTGCTGCCTACTCCTTTTGTCTTTATGCCACTGTTCAATCCATTTTTTAAAAAATAAAAGGCACTTCTGCCTTGAGGCAAAATTTCAACTAATAGCGCTAAATAAAACTATTCTACCTACAGTTTCAGAATAAATTAAATATCCCTCCATCTGAAATAAAATATAGTTGAGGAATTTAAAACCATAATAAGATTTTGTTTTATTTTGAACTATTTCTACTAAAAAAAAATCAGTGAGTCCTATTTACTAAAAAGTAGACAGGTTTCTTTCATTTTGATGCTACCTAATGAAAGTGGCAAGGATATTTCCATCTTCCTCCCTCCATCCCAGTATTCCTCTCCTTCCCTTTTATGACTGAAACCTCTGTTTTCAGTAAGGCTGCTTTGATTATCCAATAAAAGGAAAATGTCCTGTCCAAGCATTATTTTTAAAAAAATTGAGGCTAGCATATAGCAAGAAGGGTAGTAATAATCCAAATAATTACTAGTCATACCCAGAATAGTAGCTGCATCCTATTCCCCCACCCCTACTCTGCCCTGCATCCTTACAAACAGGCCTTTGTCCTCTGCCTCTTACTAGGCTTTAAATCATATTGCTTAATTTTAACATAATTAATGAAATTTAGCTGCAACTAGGGAGCAAGCTGGAATACACAGAAATCTTGGATTAAGACAATTAATGCATGCATCCCCTCAGCCAGAAGTTATTCACCCATGCTTTTTATTGGTCTCTTTCCCCAGGAAAGCTGTATTTTTAGTGATTCCCCAGTTCTTTAACCCTTTTAAACCTCCGAGTCCTCGGAGAGGGGCGGCATACAAATCTAATAAATTATTATTATAATAATTATTACTTTTGTTGCTTGATCTTTCTGCTCAATACTATACTTCTTATATAACAAAAACTATACAGTAAACTGAACAACTGCCCCTCTTTTTACACCATTAAGAGGTAGTAGATGAAAGAAAAGACTGGCATTTCAAAATTGCCATAAGGTTTTCTAAAGTGTAGATCTCCTGAGGGTTCAGAGCATTATCCTTGGTGGAAACAGCTTGAGCCTGATATACTAAGGTAAATGTAATAAAATTAAGGTATGCTTCATATTCATTTAAACATGCCCATTATTTGGCAAGTTCCTTTTTCCTTGAAATGTAGGCTTACTATAATGAGCATAAAAGTCATGTTTTATGAGAAAAGCTCCATCGGTTAACATACTGGAATGATGTGTCTTAAATTTACTTAACTTTCAGGCAGCAGCTTTAGCCGCAGCAGCAGGTGAATCAAGAGAATTTAGTGAAGTTGGTGGTGTAGGTGGGTTCTCAGAGAGTTCTTCAGCAACATCAAAGTTGAGTTCCAAGAGTGCTAAGGAGAGGAAGAACAGGCGGAAAAAGAGAAAACAGAGGGAGCAGTTTGAAGGAGATGAAAAAGATGAAGATGAATTTCACAAATCAGAATCAGAGGACAGCATCCGTAGAAAAGGCTTTCGATTCTCCATTGAAGGGAACAGATTAACCTATGAAAAAAGATTTTCTTCCCCACACCAGGTATGGAGACAATATGTGGGCAAGGTAACTCTGGAAGCTCAATGCACAATTCACTGCTGTAGGTTTTGGATCACTTTATGGGCTATGCGACAATAAAATCCTGGGTTTCTTATTTCCCTTTCTCTTCTCATGGGTCTTCTTAGCTGGTTTCTTTTTTTTTATGTAATTGTGTAGAATTAGAATTCATTTCTATGTTCTATATCAATTTCTATGCAAGCCTCAAGAAAAATAACCCTTACTGAATAAATTGTAAAGTAATTCTTTGGGGTACACCTTAAATGAGAAGAATATGCCTCAATCTTCTGGCAATTTTTGCCATTCTTGTTCGTGTTCCTCTAGCCTTATTTCCTACCTGCAAGACAACAGCTGCAAAGAAAAGGAACAGTGGATGCTAGAGAACTCCAGGAATTACCAGTCGCCTCTTAAAAGGGGGTGGTGGGCTTGGCTAGACCCATAAAATACCAAGCTTTGGTTTGCACAATAAAGCAAATGCAAAGATAAGGCAAGCAGGGATAAGTTGGAGTTTTACTAATTTTATTTTTCACATTCCTGAACCACCCATCTTCCTCAAGGGGATGGTTTATTACATATAGAATGTAAAGTCAAGAAAAATAGTGGCACTAATTTAGAAATTATTGAATAAATATTTAATATTTTTTAGGAAAAAAATAATGGAGGTAGTTCCTGTACTCTTTGAGAGACCCCAAAATATCTGTGTTTATCCATTTCCTTATATTTAAGAAGGATTTTTAATGTTCCCATCACCTTCCAATTTGTTTATGGATGTTTCTGATCTTGCATTCCCTTACAGTCTTTGCTCAGCATCCGCGGATCGCTGTTTTCCCCCAGGCGCAGCAGCAAAACGAGTCTCTTCAGCTTCAGAGGCCGAGCAAAGGATCTTGGATCAGAGAATGATTTTGCTGATGATGAGCACAGCACTTTTGAAGACAACGAGAGTAGGAGAGATTCCCTCTTTGTTCCTCACCGGCACAGTGAGCGTCGCAACAGTACCATCAGTCAGGCCAGCCGGTCATCTAGGGTGATGCCTATCCTTCCAGCAAATGGGAAGATGCACAGCACTGTGGACTGCAATGGGGTGGTTTCCTTAGTTGGCGGGCCTCCTCCTCTTATGTCACCTACTGGGCAGCTTCTTCCTGAGGTAATAAGAGATCAGAACAGCAACTGTCATTGGTGCAAGGACTGTGCCAAACCTTGCCTAGCATATGAAGAAGGCTAGAGCAATTTTCATAGGGAGATGCCTTCGGGAATTTTAAGAAATGGAATAGGTTCTCTAGACCAGTGTTTCCCAACCTTGGCAACTTGAAGGTATTTGGACTTCAACTCCCAGAATTCCCCAGCCAGCATTTGCTGGCTGGGGAATTCTGGGAGTTGAAGTCCAAATATCTTCAAGTTGCCAAGGTTGGGAAACACTGCTCTAGACATCTGTAATACTTAAGGCATTCATTTGGTCTGTTGAATTCCACTAAGCTCCCAAAACAGCAAAAAAGGGTTCAGAAATTCCAAAAGGGTTAATGGTAGCTTTATGCAGTGGACAAAACGGTATTGACTTGAAACTTAAATTCAGATCTATGCGCACTTTGGCATCAGAGCAGTTTAAACTAGAGATGCACTTGGCTATTATATTAGCTTGTAAATTAGAATAAACTTTTAAAAAACCACCTCAAAATAGGCTTTCAGAAGAATGCAGGAGCATATCCTGTTAAGCTACATTTCAGAGCTTTCCTATAATAAGGAATCTTGAATAAGAATTTTTTTTTTATTATAGGGTGAATTTCCTTTCAGCTTTTTGAAAAGAGTTATATCATCCCAGGTTATTTTAGCTATGTTCTGTCAACACTGAGTGGCTATACGTTTTCTGCTTCTGCCAATGAGGTTCTGGGTGAACATACTACTTCTGCTATTTCTATTGTTTTGGAAAAAAGAAATACCATTTGCTTATTTCATTCCACCTCCTCTTTCATTTTAGGACAGGACTTAATTTGTCAATACCGACATTTTCTTGCAGCCCTAGTTGACCTGGAAGTTGTTATCAATCTCTGTGTCCAATTTCACCCCACACTCAGCATTTAATGCTCATTCAGAAGATTGCTAAATTCACATTCAGAAATAGCCCAACCAGCTGCAAACCATTAGGCGATTTGATTGGTAGCCCAGTGTCCTATTCCAGGCCTCTGCTTAATCCTGCCCTGCCCCACTTTAGGGGGAATGATTGTTGATAGCAATTTTTGTACCGAAAGCAACGTTTGATAGGATGGGAAATAAAGCTAGGGAAATTGACCAATTGCTTTCCGAAATCCACCTTTCATCAAAACAGCAAGATCAACATTTATCACCCAGCCATATTACTTTGGCAAAATAGAGCTTGACAACTGAGACAGCAAATTTTATTCAGGCATAACTTTTCTGGCAACTCAGAGGGCAGTGGTTAGTTCCTTAATGTTTCTATCTGTTTGGGCATATAGACTGAGAATATTGAGAAAAATTAGTTTAAATAAAGAAATTTTGTTTCATTGTGTTCCTATTTAATTTTTCAAAGGTTGTAAGCACAACTTGGAACATTGTGTTAACATGAGCAGTGCTTCAGCAGTTTGTCGTGTAACTAAATCAAAGAAACAGTAGCATTACTAAAACTCTCTTGAAGTGAGATTAAGAGATTCAGTATTTCTCCCTAAAGGATACCAGTCAGTAGCCATATTTCTTTTTAATCCATAAGAACAACACTGTTTATAACGATGCATTGCTCTGATGGGAATGTTCTCCTTTTTTTAAAAAAAAAATGTTCCTGAGAACACTGTATTTAATTCAAGGGCAGTGTTAGAGCAATGCTGCTTCCTCATATAACATGATTCCAACTGCTTCTGATTTTTTTAAAAAAATGAAAATCCAGGTTGCATAAAGTTAAATGGCCACTAAATGGCAGCAAAAATACAGAAAAGGGACCCTTTGCTGCCATGTCCAGATTGTGCAAATTTATACATATGTAGAACTACCAGGTAGTAGCTTTAGCCATTAGTAACAGTTGCTAGAAGGGATAGTGATGCTGACCAATGAACGTCATAGCAGACTTTTGTTTCTCTATTCTTAAAAAGCCTCACCTCATTTTCATACTATAAAAATAGGATGGAGAAATGGAAAAAAAGGGAAATTATAAGCCTAGTTCACAATAAATTTGAGCATTATAAATTGAGTTGATGTAACTTTTTATTTGTATGCAAATATAATTAATTAAACCCTTAAAGTCGTTAGATAAATCCTTGAGGCATCTGATTGCTTCCTCGATTAGGAATTTTTCAGCTGCATATTATCGTATGACAAATGACAGATGGCTACAGAAAGTTAATATTTTCAGTAACTACTTCTGGGGAAACTTTTGCAAACAAAGATTGAGCCAAGATGCATTAAGCTTGATAATAGAAATGATTGTTCAAGCCAAATTATCTTTCTGACTCAATTTTTAACATGCGGAAAATATATCAAAGAATTGAATTTTGCCACCTTTAGTATTCTATTCATGTGTGGTCTAATTTTACAAGTCAAAAATAGCCATATTCTTCCCATTCGTAAATCCTATACTTTCAGGGTACCACTACAGAAACAGAACTAAGAAAAAGACGCTCCAGTTCCTACCACATGTCAATGGATTTTCTGTCTGATCCTACTACAAGGCAAAGGGCCATGAGTATAGCTAGCATACTTACCAACACAATGGAAGGTAAGCATCCCATGTAAACAACGCTTCTAAAATTCAGAGGGCAAAAGCTGAATTTCCATTTCAAAAACAAACATCTTCATATTCATTAATTTAAATGTTATTAATTTGTTGGTTTTTGTTTTCCCAATATAAACCAATAATGTTAAGATCTAACAAAGATTATTTCTAATGATTTGTTCTTCTAGGTAGAGAATTCTTAAATGTTCCAATCTTCTGGATTATTTAGTTCAAAGAGCCAATCAAATGGAGCAGAACTGTGCTTCTTTTCTGCTTTCAGTTTTCTCTGTTTATTCTGGTTTCCATACTGCAACAATTTCTTCAGTTAAAACAAGGTTCTAATTAGATCTTGCCTACTCCAGTTTTTCATAAATGTTCAAATGCAAACATAACAGCAAAGCAAAGTTAATATGGATATAAATATGATTTGCAAAGCAGCTTCAACTATGTCTGTAATTTGACACACAGATTCAGGCATGACACCAACCATGGGTTGAGTGTGTGGTGTCAGTTCAGAGTGTAGTCCTAGTTCCTAAATGCCAATTGAAACTCTTAACTACAGAAGGCCTTTTGCCAGAAATGACGTGTCTTGTTTCAACAAAGATGCATGCAGTTTACCTTGATAATGGGGTTCATTGTAATCTTTTATCTCTTGTATATCATACACTGAAGTGATGATTACACTCAAGGGCAGTGTTAGAGCAATGCTGCTTCCTCATATAACATGATTCCAACTGCAACCAAGGTAAACTGCATGCATAATCTTTTATCTCAGTGTAATCATCACTTCAGTGTAATCTTTTATCTCTTCCTCCTCTTTGCCTCATCCTTCACTTGCAAAAACTAGAAGAGGGGTCAGGATAGATAGCACCTCTGACACTTCCATGTACAGAATCCTCTTTCATATTCTGGAAGTGCCAGAGAAGGTTGCAGGAGTCCTGGAGGAAGCTGTAGAAAAATCTCCTTGTGGACTTTATAGAAGTAATGCAGCCATTTTGCTGCACCGCTACAAATAATGTGGGGCTTCTTTCATGAAGCAACATTGGATGGATTCTCGTCTCAGAACTTCATCAAAACAGGGCACCTCTATGGACACTTGCCCAGCCCTAAATTATAATCAAGCAAGTCGTTGATATGTGGCTACAGAGAGGAAGATCCCTTGTCCCCGTTGCACACAAAAGAAAAATACTGTTATGCCTCTTCTTTCGTTTAGTAAAGAATAGTTGTTTGCATTTTTTCTGGCCATTTGTAAAAAAAATAAGATGAGCCCTTGTTCCAAAGGGAAGTTATTCCCGGGATCCCCATTGTGCTGGTTTCTTAATGTATGTGTTGAATGGATAAATTGGGTAGCTTTCTGAACATTCTCTTTCCATATTTTTTTCTTTTCACTCTTTCTAGAACTTGAGGAATCCAGGCAGAAATGCCCTCCCTGCTGGTACAAATTTGCTAACATGTGCTTAATCTGGGATTGCTGGCCTCCTTGGCTGAAAATAAAGCATATTGTTAATTTGATTGTGATGGATCCATTTGTTGACCTTGCTATTACCATCTGCATTGTTTTAAATACCTTGTTTATGGCAATGGAGCATTACCCAATGACTCAACAATTTAATGATGTACTGTCCGTTGGAAACTTGGTAAGTCTTCCACAGTCCCATAAGAGAGCAAAGGATTATATTTATTGGAAAGGTTGCTGGATTTTCGGACTCTGCTTAGATCTAGATTAAGTCATTCTTCAGGTTCCATTCAAATCAATATGCCATGACTGAAATCCAATTGATTTTAATACTAGTACCATAATATGAGAGCGTGAGATATGCTGCTTACAAAATCTGGCAATTTCTAGAGCAGTGATGGTGAATGTATAGCACCAGTGCCACACCTGAGGGCACATGACGCGTTGCCCTATGTCAGCTCCAGTGCACATGTGTGTGTTGGCAGGTGATTTTCAGCCTTTTTGGCCATTTTCACTCTTCCCAGGCTTTAGGAAAGCTTCCTTAACCTTGGGGACAGCGGGAAATGGCACAATGGGCCTACCAGAAGTCCAGAGGGGGCCTCTGTGAATGCACAGGGGTGGGTGTTGGGGTGGGTGGGGCTGTGTGGATGTGCAGCAGGGGTTATCATTGCATTATTTATTTATTGATTGATTTGATTTGATTTGATTTGATTTGATTTGATTTGATTTGATTTGTATGCCGCCCCTCTCCGTAGACTGGGGCGGCTAACAACAGTAATAAAAAACATCATGTAAATCCAATACTAAAAACAACTTAAAAACCCATTATAAAACTAAACATCCATACAAACAAACGTACCATACATAAATTGTAAATGCCTAGGGGGAAAGAATGTTTCAATTCCCCCATGCCTGATGGCCAAGGTGGGTTTTTAAGGAGCTTACGAAAAGCAATTATGTGTGTTGCATTATAAGTATGGGCATGCATGTGCATGCTATCATCTGCGTGCACACTGTTTGGGCACCTGAACCAAAAAAGGTTTGCCATCACTGTTCTAGAGGGATTGGTATCAAATGTTTTCTTCATTTCTAGCAGCAGCTACAGGGAAGTCAGGAGAACAAATGATGAACACTGCAGAATAAGAGGAACTTGATCTAATGGACATTTAGCTGCCTGTCTTGAGGCAAAATGCTGAAAGAAACCCTACTAATGGAGCAACATATTTTTAATTGTAAATCATCCAGGCAGGCCAAACAGACAGACATTGTTTTTCTATTGCCAGTTTTACAGTTGGTAAAATGTAAAAGAGGTGAATCTATAATTTGATTTTAACTCTTTTATTACTGAATACGTTGTGGTGAGTTGGGGTTGTGAAAACTGTAACTTCTTTAGAAATATAAATGCTCACGATCCCTTCTTTATAAGAAGTTTGATAGTAAAGACTTTGCTTTGCTTCAATCCAGGGAATCAGCCATTTAAAATAAAAAGTTGCGAGTGATTCTAGAGATGCAGAACCATATAAAATAGGCAAGAAATTGGCATACTTTACGATTGGGGTCTTTGGTGGGTGGGCAGAGATCAGAATCTAGAAGTTTCAGAGATAATTCAAAAACGAAATAATGGCATAAACAGATAGTTAAAAGAATAAAGTACATAATATATCTGAATACTTTATATATACAGTGGTACCTCTACTTATGAACTTAATTTGTTGCGTGACCAGGTTCTTAAGTAGAAAAGTTTGTAAGAAGAAGCAATTTTTCCCACAGGAATCAATGTAAAAGCAAATAATGTGTGCGATTGGGGAAACCACAGGGAGGGTGGGGGCCATGTTTCCTCCCAGGAGATTCCTAGAGAGGCCCCACGGAGGCTTCTCCCCACCTTTTCCGGCCCTGTTTCCTTCCAGGAGATTCCTAGAGAGGCCCCACGGAGGCTTCTCCCAACCTTTTCAGGCCCTGTTTCCTCCCAGGAGATTCCTAGAGAGGCCCCATGGAGGCTTCTCCCCACCTTTTATGGTGCTGTTTCCTCCCAGGAGATTTCTAGACAGGCCCGACGGAGGCTTCTCCCTGCCTTTTCCGGTTACAGTTTCAGAGGCTCAAGTTTGTAAGTGGAAAATGGTTCTTGAGAAGAGGCAAAAAAATCTTGAACGCCTGGTTTTTATCTAGAAAAGTTTGTAAGTACAGGCATTCTTAGGTAGAGGTACCACTGTATTTAGTCCAGTAATTTGTTATGAATATCAGAACTAAATTCAAAATTTCTCTTTGCACAAATATGCATTTCCATTTTTCTCTACTTTTTGATAGAGCCTTATAATAGTTGCTATTGCTGGTGGAGGGAAAGTCAATCAGAAATGTAAGCTAATTTATTATAATTTGTGCCCAGAGATTTACCTATAGATCCTGATCTTTCTTCTACTAGATAAAGAATACTGTGGAAAAACTTTTTGGGAAAGTTTCCTTATGAATGGGGAGGCTTCCTTATGAATGGGCAGTGTGTGAAACTGAATCTTATGCCTACTGGTAAAAGAAAAAAATGGTATGCATATGTCAAAATACATGTTTCCATTTCTCAAAATAGCAAACTGTTCAGTTGAAAATACTTTTTTATATTTTCCTTTATCTTTCTCAACTACATTTTTATGAATAGGCTGTTCACTGTTATTTAGGCCTGATGACAAATGATTTTTTTTTTTGTATGTAGGTGTTTACTGGCATCTTCACAGCAGAAATGTTTCTCAAAATAATTGCCAAGGATCCTTATTATTATTTCCAAGAAGGCTGGAATATTTTTGATGGCATCATAGTCAGCCTGAGTTTGATGGAGTTGGGTCTTGCAAATGTGGAAGGATTGTCAGTTCTAAGGTCCTTCAGATTGGTAAATATCCATAGGAGCTTTCAAGGAACATTTGGATTGTATTATGTATTCAAAGTAATCAGATTGTGAACATACATACTGTATTCTGATACCTGAATGTTATGCAAAAATAAAATAAGTCACCAACCAACAACACAAAGAATATGACTGCAGAATTTAAATATAGATCAATATTTTCTTAGATATTAACTTAATCAAGACTAATAAGATATTTCGCAAAATAAGTTTGTATGCATCTTGAATCTCAAGCATAATTACTTAAGGCTACCAATATGTATTGACTTTATATGGAGAACCCTCACATGGATTTCTAAATCCAATGTCTATTTTCAGGAGCAGAATTGCTGCACAAAATTACTTTTTTATTATGAATTGAAAGTAATTAAAATCAAAAATATTAACAGAAACTGATGCCTGTGTGCTTTTATTTTTTCAGCTTCGAGTTTTCAAACTGGCAAAATCTTGGCCGACATTAAACATGTTGATAAAGATTATTGGAAATTCAGTAGGTGCCTTGGGAAATTTGACTTTGGTTTTGGCTATCATTGTCTTCATTTTTGCCGTGGTTGGAATGCAGTTGTTTGGCAAAAACTACAAGGAGTGTGTCTGCAAGATTTCCAATGACTGTGAACTCCCACGCTGGCACATGAATGATTTTTTTCATTCTTTCTTGATTGTCTTTCGAGTTCTTTGTGGAGAATGGATAGAGACTATGTGGGATTGTATGGAGGTTGCTGGACAACCCATGTGCCTTACTGTCTTCATGATGGTCATGGTGATTGGTAATTTAGTGGTACGTATCAAACAAATGTCCGTTTAAGACAAGTAGAGCATTACAACTGAGTTCTTTAAATATTGGCATTGAACAATTGGCATAAATTTAAAATCTAAACCAGTTTTGATATTTTTTTTCACTTTTCTATTCTAGTCAGAAGGTCATGCAAATCCAAAAAAAAAAGATATCCCTGCCTTTCTGTACATGTAGGAAAATCTTTCCATTTCAGCATTCAAAAATAGACAGGTAAAGGTAAAGTTTCCTACACACATGCGGTTAATCATTTCTGGCTCTAGGAGTTGTGCTCATCTTTGTTTCTAAACCAGAGAGCCAGCGCTGTCCGAAGAAGTCTCCTTGGCATGACTCAACACCAGAGGCACAAGGAATGCTGTTACCTTCTCACCAAAGGGGTCCCTATTTTTCTACTTGCATTTTTTACATGCTTTCAAACTACTAGATTGGCAGAAGATGAGACAAGTAACAGGAGCTCGCCCCATTATGCAGCACTAGGGATTTGAACCGCTGAATTGATGAACTTCTGATCATGTCCCATCAGCAATATTATTTTTGTTTTTTAAGAGTAAAATGTAAAGATTTTCTGTCCAGTTGTGTCCTACTTGAGGTTATGGTTAGTTATGGGCAAACCCAACGGTGTTCGGGTTCGGCAAGTTGGGACAAACTTTGCGCAAAATTCAGCCGAACCCGAACGGGGAATCCCACCAAGAGATTTCGGGGGTGGACTTTGACATCACGTATACCAGCAGGTTGCTAAGGACGCCAAGGTAATCTAGGAAGTGATCACTGTTGGCATCCTCGGTCGAGAGACAGAGATGAGTACCATAACTAGTGAAGGGCGAACCGAACCCGCACAATTCGGGTCCATACCGAATTTTGCACCGCTGCAGGGTCCTTTCATGTAAAAATAAACATTGTTATTTTTACAAAAAAGGACGCTACAGCTGTGCTGCAAGCAAAGGGCGGTCCTTTCACGTAAAAATAAACATGTTTATTTTTACGTGAAAAAACCGTCCTTAGCTTGCAGCACTGCTGCGGCGTCCTTTTTCGTATAAATAACAATGTTTATTTTTACTTGAAGACCTCCCTTTGAAGGAGCTGGGGAATCCCTCCCACGAAGAGATTCCGGGGGCAGAGCCTTGTCATCACCGGCAGGTTGGTAAGGACGTCAAGGTGATTACTTCCTGGATTCCATGGAATCCAAGAAGTGATCACCTTGGCGTCCTTACCAACCTGCCGGTGACATCAAAGCTCCAAACACCGAACGCGACTCCGAACTTTACCTGAAGTTTCAAAAAATTTTGGGTTCGTGTTCGGCATACCGAACACTGCAAAATTCAGTACGGACCCGAATTGTGCGGATTCGGTTCGCCCTTCACTAGTTATGGTACTCATCTCTGTCTCTTGACTGAGGATGCCAATTTTGTCCAAAGTAATTTTCTGTGGTCAGCATGACTACATGCCAAAGGTACATGAAACACTGTTACCTTCCCACTGACATAGTACTTATTAATCTACTCACCTTTGCATGCTTTTAAACTGTTAAGTGGGAAGGAGAGTACTTTTTAAGGACTTTTGTTATAATTGTCATGGATTTATTATTCATTTTTATCAGGGAAACACAGAGACCTTACTTTATATGAAGTTAGATCACTGATCTAATTAACTCTATGATACCTATGCTACATATAGGGAACATCTTTTTGGCTCTGAAGGATGCTAATATTGGATACAAATGCAAATCATAATTAGGAAATCTGAATTATTATATTTATTCAGTAACAGTGTTAGAGAATCTTAAACAATCAGATTAATACATCTTCTGCTAGAAAATATAACATAACTCGGGAGTGGGTAAATAAGAATGCTGATTTATTTCAGTTTGGTTTCAGTGGTGGGTTGCTGCTGGTTCGCACCGGTTCGAGTGAACCGGTAGCAGCAGCAGAAAGTTCCGCCCACCCACTCAGACATCACCAAACACACTTTGTGCATGTGCAGAAGTATTGTGCCTGCACAGAGCACACCTACGCACCACTTGCGCCCATTCCAGAATTGGTAGCAAAGGTAAGTGAAACTCACTACTGGCTGGTTCCTTATGTTCAAAAAAGATATTGGACTAGGGAGCAGAATATAGGCATTAAAATAGTCTGATATAAGATTAATCAAGAAGAAGCAACACTTACATAAAAATATTCAAACATTGTGGCCAATAACATGATAAACTGAGTGACCCTGTTTTTCTTTTAATAGGTTTTGAATCTTTTTCTGGCCTTGCTCCTGAGCTCCTTCAGTTCAGACAATCTTGCTGCTACAGATGATGACAATGAAATGAACAACCTCCAAATTGCAGTGGCTCGGATTCAGAAAGGAATAGATTTTATAAAAAGAAAAGCTCATGAATTTGTACAAAAAGCGTTTGTGAGAAAGCAAAAAGCTTTGGATGAAATCAAGCCTCTTGAAGATCTAAACAATAAGAAAGACAGTTGCATTTCTAATCATGTAATAGTAGATATTGGCAAAGATTTTAACTATCTAAAAGACGGCAATGGGACTACCAGCGGCATAGGAAGCAGCATGGAAAAATACATCATTGATGAAAGTGATTATATGTCATTCATAAATAACCCAAGTGTAACAGTGACAGTACCCATTGCTGTTGGAGAATCAGATTTTGAAAATTTAAATACAGAAGAGTTTAGCAGTGAGTCAGATCTGGAAGAAAGCAAAGAGGTAAGTCTTATGTAATACAAACACACATATTGTGGTGTTCTTTTCAAAACATGATTTGCACTTATTAAAATGTTAGACTGACATACTGTTTTCATACCTTTTCAACTGAATCCACATACTTTAATATAATATGTATTGAATGCCAACATATTATAATCGTCCATTAAAATTACTCTCGATATGTTGGTCTTTGTCAGAAGTTTAACATCAATGTCATTAATGTTTTTATTTTTCTAACAGAAAAAAAATACAGGTTTGCAATTAAACGTTTTTTATTCATAGCAAAGTCTCAGGAAATACAAAATGCTGCACCGCTCTTTAGCTTATAAGTGTCCATTCAGAGGCCTATGTCACTCAAGAGCCATTCTGTTCTTCAGCATTTAGAAATTGGCTCAAATGGGATAGAAACTAACTTGCAGCAATAAATGTAAATCAATCATGTTCTCTGTATTAATTTTATACTTGCTAAATGAGCTATTGATGACTTACGTTTGATGAAAATTGCAGTATTCTGCACACACATACTAGCATTCGCATAAAAAGTAAAGTGCACTTATTTTACTTGGTTTGTTTTCTATGTATGGTTTTATAAATTAGTAGAGGTTAATTTTTTTTTAATGAAGGATCAAACTATTGCACAGACTAAAATCGTGCCAAACCAGCTATATAGCCATTTTTCTTTTCTTAAATTTTCTTGGTGAAGTATGTCTGCCATTATCATTATGGTTTCAATTGTATTTCTAGTACTACTTTGAAAAGAAATTTCTCTCTGCTTTATTGAAGCTAGATTTATTGTGGTCAGATCAGCATAAGGAAACTTATTTATGATTTTTTTAATTGTCTAGATAACAGATAGAGAACTCTTTCATTCCAGAGCAGTGAGGGATGTAACTGATATAAAATATTCCTTGGTGAGTACCAACTGAGCCATTTGGTACTCACAGAAGCTACTTATAATTTACTGATAGGTTTACAGAGAGTTAGATTAATAACCTCAGTTTTTAGAAATACCAAATTACATATAATGTTATAATTAATTAACTATTTTATAAAACCTGTATTCTACCGTCAGGCAAAGATTTTCCAGAGCAATTTATAAAGCCATGTAATTGAAATAATTGAAAAATGGTAATTGAAATAAAACAATCGAGATGAAAAAACCCAACAAAATAATAGTTCAGTTAGTAATTTACAGATGAAAATTTAAGTCCTAAAAGCCAAAAAAGGCTTATATTCCTTTCCTTTAATCTAGTACTACTATATCAGGCAATATAACAATTTTAATACTTTAATTTGTAATCCAGAAAAAATTAAACTTCCAATCTCATTTATTTCTGAGGAAGAGTTCAATAATTGCTTAAATCTTTCTCTTTCATATTTAAATTTTTATTTTTAGTCATCATGTTTATACTTTTTTACACTTTTTAAATTTAGTTGAATGAGTTTCCTTATGCTGATCTGACTATAATAAAAATTTGTTTTAATCCATTTGTGCAATGAAAAACTTTAATTGATTCTAAACATGGCCTATTTGATTTATTCAGTGTTTTTTATACAGTGGTACCTCAAGATACGAACTTAATTGGTGCCGGGAGGAGGTTCGTAAGGTGAAAAGTTCGTAAGACGAAACATTGTTTCCCATAGGAATCAATGGAAAAGCAATTAATGCGTGCAAGCCCCAAACTCAGAAACCCGGAAGCCGGCCGCCACCACCAAAGGAGGCTTGAGCCTCCCTTTGCCCCAGGCTGCTTCACCCTGCCTGTTGTCCTGGGTGAAGTGCTGGGGAGAGGGAGTCAGGAAGGTCCTCCTGCTCCCCCCCCCAGCCAAAAACACAAAGACAGGCAGGGCGGAGCAGCGTGGAGCAAAGGGAGGCTGAAACCGCCGGCGGCTTCAGCTTCCGATTGCTCCGCGGGAGTGGCAGACCGCCTTTGTATTTTTGGCTGGGGGGGGGAAGCAGGAGGCGCAGAATCGGGCCGGCGGCGGGCGCGCCACAAGGTAGCAGGTCAGCATCCTGGGCGGCTGGGCGGCGGGCGAGGAGGTGCAGCCGAGCGGACCTGGCTCCGGCTCCGGCTAGACCTACAGCGAGAATGGGGCGGGCAGTGGGCGCGGCGGCAGTGGGCGCGGCGAGGGTGCATCCGATTCAGGGCTGGCGGCCCCCGACGCAATGGGGAACATCGACGCGGGAGGCAGGAGAGGACCGGGCGACTGGAGCAGCAGCGCGGCTTCTTTTTGCCTGGGAGGGAAGGTGAAATGCCGGCGGCTCTAGAAGCTGCTATGAGTGGCATTTCACTTTCCCTCCCTTGCAAAAAGGCCGGCATTCTGGAATGATGGGGCCGGACTTCCCAGGCGGAAGGCGTGCCCCTCTCCGCGGCTTCTTTTTGCCTCGGAGGGAAGGTGAAATGCCGGCGGCTCTAGCAGCTGCTACGAGCGGCATTTCACTTTCCCTCCCTTGCAAAAAGGCCGGCATTCTGGGATGATGGGGCCAGACTTCCCAGGCGGAAGGCGTGCCCCTCTCCCCGGCATCTTTTTGCCTGGGAGGGAAGGTGAAATGCCGGCGGCTCTCGCAGCTGCTATGAGCGGCATTTCACTTACCTGCCCCATCATCCCAGAATGCCAGCCTTTTTGCCTGGGAGAGAAAGTGAAATGCCGGCGGCTCTAGCAGCTGCTACGAGCGGCATTTCACTTTCCCTCCCTTGCAAAAAGATGCCGGGGAGAGGGGCACGCCTTCCGCCTGGGAAGTCCGGCCCCATCATCCCAGAATGCCGGCCTTTTTGCCTCGGAGGGAAAGTGAAATGCCGGCGGCTCTAGCAGCTGCTACGAGCGGCATTTCACTTTCCCTCCCTTGCAAAAAGGCCGGCATTCTGGGATGATGGGGCCGGGCTTCCCAGGCGGAAGGCGTGCCCCTCTCCCCGGCATCTTTTTGCAAGGGAGGGAAAGTGAAATGCCACTCGTAGCAGCTGCTAGAGCCGCCGGCATTTCACTTTCCCTCCCTTGCAAAAAGGCCGGCATTTTGGGATGATGGCTGGACTTCCCAGGCGGAAGGCGTGCCCCTCTCCGCGGCTTCTTTTTGCCTGGGAGGGAAGGTGAAATGCCGGCGGCTCTAGCATCTGCTACGAGAGGCATTTCACAGTCGGGCTGGGGGGCTTCCCAGCACCCCCCCGAACCCCGAACTTTTGCCGAACTTCCGGGTTCGTGGTTCGGGGGGTGCTGGGAAGCCCCCCAGCCCGGCTGTCACCTTTTAAAACAGCCAGGCGGCTTTCCAGGAGCCTCCCGCAGCCGAACGCCAAACCCAAACTTCCGCATTAGGCTTCGGGAGGCTCCTAGAAAGCCGTGCGTGACCGCCGGGCTGGGGGGCTTCCCAGCACCCCCCCGAACCTTGAACTTTTGCCGAACTTCCGGGTTCGGGGTTCGGGGGGTGCTGGGAAGCCCCCCAGCCCGACTGTCACCTTTTAAAACAGCCGGGCGGCTTTCCAGGAGCCTCCCGCAGCCGAACGCCAAACCCAAACTTCCGCATTCGGCTTCGGGAGGCTCCTAGAAAGCCGCGCGGCTATTTTAAAGGGTGACAGCCGGGCTGGGGGCTTCCCAGCACCCCCCCGAACCCCAAACTTTTGCCGAACTTGTGTGTTCGGGGTTCGGGGGGTGCTGGGAAGCCCCCCAGCCCGGCGGTCACCTTTTAAAACAGCCGGGCAGCTTTCCAGGAGCCTCCCGCAGCCGAACGCCAAACCCGAACATCCGCGTTCGGCTTCAGGAGGCTCCTAGAAAGCCGCGCGGCTATTTTAAAAGGTGACCGCCGGTCACGCGTGGCTTTCTAGGAGCCTCCCGAAGCCGAACGCGGAAGTTTGGGTTTGGCGTTCGGCTGCGGGAGGCTCCTGGAAAGCCGCCCGGCTGTTTTAAAAAGTGACAGCCAGGCTGGGGGGCTTCCCAGCACCCCCCCGAACCCTGAACTTTTGCCGAACTTCCGGGTTCGGGGTTTGGGGGGTGCTGGGAAGCCCCCCAGCCTGGCTGTCACTTTTTAAAACAGCCGGGCGGCTTTCCAGGAGCCTCCCGCAGCCGAATGCCAAACCCAAACTTCCGCGTTCGGCTTCGGGAGGCTCCTAGAAAGCCGCACGGCTATTTTAAAAGGTGACAGCCGAGCTGGGGGGCTTCCCAGCACCCCCCCGAACCCCGAACCTTTGCCGAACTTCCGGGTTCGGGGTTTGGGGGGCTGCTGGGAAGCCCCCCAGTCCGGCGGTCACCTTTTAAAACAGCCGGGCGGCTTTCCAAGAGCCTCCCGCAGCCGAACGCCAAACCCGAACATCCGCGTTCGGCTTCAGGAGGCTCCTAGAAAGCCGCGCGTAACCGCCGGGCTGGGGGGCTTCCCAGCACCCCCCCGAACACTGAACTTTTGCCGAACTTCCGGATTCGGGGTTCGGGGGGTTCTGGGAAGCCCCCCAGCCCGGCTGTCACCTTTTAAAACAGCCGGGTGGCTTTCCAGGAGCCTCCCGCAGCCGAATGCCAAACCCGAACTTCCACGTTCGGCTTCGGGAGGCTCCTAGAAATCCGCGCGGCTATTTTAAAAGGTGACAGCCGGGCTGGGGGGCTTCCCAGCACCCCCCCGAACCCCGAACTTTTGCCAAACTTCCGGGTTCGGGGTTCGGGGGGTGCTGGGAAGCCCCCCAGCCCGGCGGTCACCTTTTAAAACAGCCGGGCGGCTTCCCAGGAGCCTCCGAACGCCGAACCCGGAACTTCGGGTTTGGCGTTCGTAACTCGAAAAACGTTCGTAAGAAGAGGCAAATTTTTTGTGAACCACGGGTTCGTATCACGAGTTGTTCGTAAGACGAGGGGTTCGTATCTTGAGGTACCACTGTATATGGTTCATCAGAATCTATAAATATTTCACTACATATGAATTTTTTTAAAAAATCATTCACTATTTCTTAAGTTTGAATGTCTTGAATTCTTTATTGCCATCAGTCATCTTCTGTTAATGTTTATTCATATATATATAATATAATTCAATTTCTTTAAGAGTTTTATATTGTTTTAAGTTACTTTGGAATTAATTCATCCATCATTTCATAAATGCAACACTTCAAGCATTGAATGTTAATACTGAAAAACGTTGAACATCTAAATACAGTGGTACCTCTACCTAATAACTCCTCTACTTACAAACTTTTCTGGAAAAGAAACGTGTGTTCGAGATTTTTTTTTTGCCTCTTCTCAAGAACCATTTTCCACTTATAAACCCGAGTATCCAAAACTCTAACTGGAAAAGGCAGGAAGAAGCCTCTGTGGGGCCTCTCTAGGAATCTCCTGGGAGGGAACAGGGCTGGAAAAGGTGGGGAGAAGCCTCCATGGGGCCTCTCTAGGCATCTCCTGGGAGGAAACAGTGCCTCCACCCTTCCTGTGGTTTCCCCAATCGCAGGCATTATTTGCTTTCACATTGATTGCTATGGGAAAAATTGCTTCTTCTTACAAACCTTTCTACTTAAGAACCTGGTCATGGAACGAATTAATTTCGTAAGTAGAGATACCACTGTACTGAACATCTGTTAGATAAACTTTTGAAAGTTCTGCCATCTCCAGAGATGAGAAAAAAAGGCAATATTCCTTCCTTCCTTCCTTCCTTCCTTCCTTCATCCATCCATCCATCTATCCATCCATCCATCCATCCATCCATCCATTCCAATAAAGTAATTCTATGCCAGGAGTGGGTTCTACCTATCTTTGCTACTAGTTCAGGGTCGCGCTGGAAGTGCACATTTTGCACGTTTCTGGTCATTCCCAGGTTAAACTTGTCTGCGCACGCCCAGAGGGTTATTTTCTCATACATTTCACTCCGATGAATGGATTTCAAGCTGGAGGACTGGTTTGGGGACATATCCAGCAGGTCATCACTGCTGGTTCAGCAAGCGAGGGGAAATTCCCACTGCCGCTTCTAGAGAACCGGCAACAGAGAAACCCACCTCTGTTCTACATCATCACCCAACTTCTCACAACTGAAGATTCTTTTATCCTGAGTTACCAGCCTCTCTTTCTGGAGCGGCATTCTGGAGCAGGGGTTTTTTTTCTTTGTACTTGGGAGGCTGAAAGAGGCAGAGAGAAAAAGAAAATAATGTTTCCACACAAATACTTTCAATCAATACTTTTTGAGAAATTAGAAAGTTTCCATTCACCATTTTAATCCTCCCATCATTTATCACTATTTCTTCCATTATTTTCTCTATAAATGATAAAATGAAAATAACTGTGCATTCTCTTCTAATTACTACTTCTCCTTACTACCAGTGGGTGTCTCCATTCAGAGTCTCTCAGAAACAAAATCTAATAACTTTAATTATCCATTCTGAAGATTGCTGGTGGTAAATCTGTGCTTGATTTCCAAAGGAGAGATTTAGACCACAGTTTCTTTTCAAGAATTATCTATATGAAGGAAAGGAAAGATTTGGGAAAGGGGCTACTACTCAACTCATAATATTACTGCTCTTATTGAGAAGTTGTAGTGTTTCATCAAGGATTGTGTTTCCTTTTACTCCTGACTTGCATTGCACCATGTGGTGACAGGCTTCTAATCAAAAGAAAAGCCTAGTGGGATTTTAATAGCCTCTGAGAAAGCACAATAAGACCTTTCATGTTCCTCATCCACAGAAAATTCAACGAACCCTTAAGCTCGTGCTTAAATTTTATAGAGACATCAGTGAGAATAGAATAGAATTTTTATTGGCCAAGTGTGATTGGACACACAAGGAATTTGTTTTGGTGCATATGCTCCCAACGTACATAAAATAAAATATACATTTGTCAAGAAAACATATAACTTTCCTTTCATATATATATTAATTAGATTTAATTCTGATTTTTTTTTCATACAAGTAACAAAAATTATCAAAATTGACTTCGGACTCATGCCTAATTCTTTGTGCTTCTGTAAGCTATTCATCTATGGATAATGTGTGTAGCCCATGTTAATAATAACAAATAATTGGAACTGCCTTGGCAAGTATTCCTGGCAATAAAATGTGTGGCCTGCTGTTAGAAAACTCAGTTATGCAAAATTTTCCATAATTAATTTGTCATTATGTTAGTCAACCCTGGTCTTAGTTTCTTGATCTTAATTTTTTTAAATGTTTGTTTATTTATAAAGTCTCCTCCTCCCATCTCACAGGGTAAGTTATTTTGGCGAGCAAGTAGAGAGTGAAGTCCACTTGCATTAATTCCAGTGTGCAGAAATTTAAATCCGGATCCAGTTCATATTTTGGTTGACATAAGATGGATAGATGACATTTGTTTATAATGTTTGATTGTGAAACTTTAGCTCATGTTTTTTGCTGAATACTAACAGTAAGGCTAGGTCTTTAAAGTATATATGAATATTCCTGCATGATTTTTAAACAAATTGTAAGTCTTCAAGTAAACTTTCCAATTCAATAAGTCAGTATAATTTTTGTCTTAAAATTTCACTTCCATTTCTTCTTGGTTCCTTAAGATGAATTCTAAGACTGAGCAGCGCATGCTATTAAGGCCAATCTGGCAATTCTTCATATAAAAATAAGCACCTTTTTGTTGTTATATATATTTTTAAGAAAAATAGTCATTTTGTAAGTCAAATCATACCACCTACCCGGAGTTAAACACCAAGATACTGTATGCAAATTTATTTCCTACCATTCTTACTTCTCGCAGGATTAAAATCAAGCTGGATCATTCAAGAATGCAACTCTGGTGCTTTTTTGTCAGACAGCATCGAACAGCACCAATATTACACAGGTTACTTAAGCAAGTTCTACCTCTGTATGATATTTTTTAAATGGGTAGTGACTGGCCTGCATGCTAACCTGCCATCTCCCTTCCCCATTCATTGCAATACTATAGAAACCTCACTGCTATTCCCCGCTGAGTCACATGACTCACACCATAGCATGGTCAGGCAGTACTGGCAACTAGTATATTTGTAGGATTCTAGACTCTAATTCACCTGTGTTTTTTACCATACAATTTTAGCAATGCGAACAAACTGCATGCAATGTATTCAACTTTGAAAGCATTTGTTTAGCTTAATTCTGGAGTGAACTTTATTCTACTTAATATTATACACTGTTGGATTATTTTCATCCTTTTTTTCTCTTTAATGAGGATCATTTAATAAATCTGAATGCCACGTATTACCGATTTTTTGACATTCAGTTACATATTTATATTTTTTTTAAATCACCTCAGCAATGCTAATTTTTTTCAATGGAAGTATGTTGACAAAGTAGTAACAGTGCCAACCAACAGTTCCTCTCATTGACTTTGGGAATGAAAAAAAATTGCAAGTTTTTTGTGCCAAAGAAATTTTTATTAACTATAGCACAAATGGCTTTCATCAGGTCCCCTCTGATAGATTTTTAAAGTAAACATTCACCTCCTTGTTCATAGGAATGTTGATTTGTACACATGAATCCAAGGCTCATCCCTCTGTCCCACATTTCACTTTTTTTCTCTGCACATATCTTCAGAACAAGTCACATTTAACAAGATACAATTTAGCCCTGAGACTTGTATACCAATCCAAAAACTGTCAGTTCTACACAAAATTAATGGGAAACTGTGAACACATTTAGAGAGATTCATTGAAAATCTGGTTCCACACAGTCCATATGAAATAACGCATACTCTTCCAGATACATTATTCTTAGCACTGGAATGCATTCCTCTTTCTCATGTGTGGAAATATAACAAGCATATACGAGTCTAAGGAGAGGGGCGGCATACAAATCTAATACATAAATAAATAAATAACGCATACTCTTCCAGATACATTATTCTTAGCACTGGAATGCATTCCTCTTTCTCATGTGTGGAAATATAACAAGCATATACGAGTCTAAGGAGAGGGGTGGCATACAAATCTAATAAATAAATAAATACTTCAACTAAAAAGCAGGCACAAATTTGCTTCTTTATGCTCAAAATTTTTAAGAATTTGATATGTTATTTTATTGCACTGAAATAAAAGTCTTCCTATATACATCAGAGATAATGAAATAATGTCATTTCAAAGTTTATAATCACTATAATTTAAAAAAGCAAAAGGGGGGGTATTTTATAAATAGAACCACTTTAAAACTATTGACTATATTGCTTGCCCCTGTGTTGACAATTCATAATTCAAATGTTAACAAACATGATACACTCTATAAACAATCCATTCTATAAACAGTCTATAATACACTCTATAAACAGTCCAAATCAAATTAAGATTTTTCCCTTTCCTTATAGTGTTATAATCATTAGCCACCATTCACGCTGAAGATAAAAATCTCCACTAGTTTACATAATGATTAATTTTTTGGACTGCAACAAAAACTAGTCACAGCATGGACAGTCCTGACTTTTCTTGGTGTAATACACAAGAAACTAGACATTGCCTTCATGTTTTGTCAATTTCCTAGTCTAATCTGGATGTTTCTAGAAGATTCTTATCTCAACTTTTATCCAGAGTTTATCCTGCTCAGATTTCTAAATTGGCTAAGTATTGTCCCCAAGCTGCGTTAAGAAAGAATGATTTCCTTTAAGTTAAGTTTCTTCTCCTCAGATATATGATAAATATAAATAATCAAACAGTTTCTATATGTTGTCTTCTAAATCCCATCATTCTGTTGTAGTCCCCATTTAGCCTCTTCTCCCATTACTCCCTTTCTCTAATTTCTAATTTTAATTAAAGAATATAACATGAAGAGTTCTTTTTAACATTTTGCATAAAATTTTATTTTTTAAAAAAAATCTTTCAAAGTGATGAATATGAATACAACAATGAGAATCATAGCAGTAGTTTATTTTATTTTATTTTTTATATAAAAAGGGCACTTTCAGAATGCTTTAATTAGGCTGGTTCGCTGCTTTCTGAAACTAATTAGGCTGGTTCGCTGCTTTTCTAAAAGTATTCCCTGGCAATCATGCTTAACTCTGATATTAGCTTCACTTTTCTAAACTGAAAAGCGGTTTCCTTTTGGAATGTCATTTTGCTGAGTGAATGAAAGCATGTTAACAAAGTTGATGTGTATTTGAAGAAGAATATTTCCTAATTGTATCTGTGTATCTTTTATTGGTATATGACAGATTTTCGAAAATTATCAAAATTAACAATAAAAATATATCACAATATATTCATTACACAATTAGCAATGTATAATCTAATGCATGTGTTATGTAGAAAGAAATAACATGTTAATATTTATATAGCCTCTGAACTTTAATAACATTTTTAATGTGGCCTATTTCCCATTATAAATTGTTTGGGTAAAATGCCAGTCATGGCATGTTTCATAAAGGATGGTGGCGGTTGACATTCTATTTTAACAATTATTTTAAAATTAGAGGGTGGGGAGGTCAGTCTGGAATCTTAACAAAGCAATCCTATCTTTTTATTCTTAAGTAGTAGCTGGATACCTGTGCTTCACTACGAAACTCTATGATTTGGCTTGATAAATCAACAGTTAAACCTTGAAAATTAGTGAGTAGTTACATTCTATCTTGATACATTGACACTTAAAGCTTGAAAATTTATGTAGGATGTGTAATTTCCTAATATCAGAGCATGTTAATATAAGACAACTGGCAGTTGGAATAGAGTTATTCTCAGATGGGGAGGGGGTGTAGTATATCACAGGCCGGATGAGTCATGCGCTGGTCACACCCACACCCGGTTTAGCGAAGAGGTAGCATCAGAGCGTGTTAGTATAAGGCAGCTGGCTGGTGGAACAGATTTCTTTTCAGAGGGAAGGAGGTAGAACTTCTAACTCCTTAGCATCAGAGCATGTTAATATAATAATGTATAAGAAATACTAATGATCTGATGGTTATCCTTTCTTAATGAGCATCTAGAAACCAAGGGGAACATACATGCCAAGTTTCAAGTGCGTAGGCTTTACAGTTCTGGACATTTTATGATGAGTGAGTGGTATTTGGCTTTTATATAGAGAGATGAAGTCCCATTGAATTGAAATATGTTCATGTGCTATTTTGGGGTCTTCATATAAATGAGAGTGTTCCTCACAAAAGAAAAATAATTAGTATACTTGTTTAGTGAATGCTTAACATCTAAATGCAATGCAAGATTTATTGTTCTCCCACGAATTCTTTCAGTTAGATTGGGCTGAGAGACCATGAGTTTCCATAAGAAGAGACTACAATTTGGGTTTGCCCTTTCATAGTGTAATACCTGAACCAACACCTGAAACCTAAATATAATCTTAAATTATTTACAGCTATTATATATTCTTTTTGCAATTCTAACTATTGGGGGTAATAAATTTGCTGCGGAATGTGCATACCAAAAGTAAGTAGTCTTAGCAATAGAAAGCAGAAGAAATAGTCTTGAAGGACAGGATGAAGAGCTACTACTAAAACAACTACTCTTAAAGTCTAAGAAGGGCAAAACTATGAGCTAAAAAAGAACTATGGCAGGAATATAACCTGAGTAAATGTCTCATATGAGACATTCCCTACTTTTCATGAAGATAAGAAAAATGAGGGGAAGCACATTAAGATTTGCAAGATTTTGTTATATAACTTCACAATAAAAATAGTCCTACAACTCTACATAATATTGGATCACTAGTTTACCTGAAAGGGTAACATCAACAATTTCAATATTGTCTGGACTTCGCAATGTCTTTTCTAGAGTAATCTAAGTTTAATCTAAGTTTCTAGATTAAACTGCCAGGTCAACTGTATATGCTCAGTAGGTTTTGATGGCTTTGTGTAAGGTGGCATATTGGCCTAATACCATGATAGTGAACCTATGACATGCAGGCCACAGGTGGCATGCAGAGTCATATCTGAGGGCACATGAGATGTTGCCTTTTGCCAGCTCCAGCACACATGTGCACACTGGCCAGCTGATTTTTGGCCTTCTGGTGGGCAAGGGTGGGCTGGTTTTGCCCTCCCAAGGCATCAGGAAAGCCTCCAGAGCTTGTGGATGGTGAAAAACAGGCCCAATAGGACTAATGAAATGTTTTTCCCTAAACTTCTGGTAGGCCCATTGGCCCCATTTTTCACCATGCACAGGTTCTGGGGGCTTTCCTGGAGCCTGGGGAGGGTGAAAAACAGCCCAACATACCTACTGGAAGTCTGGAAGCTTCAGTGAGGCCTGTGTGCATGCGCGGGCAGAACAGCACCAGGGTTGTGCATGCATAAGTGGGGGGAGGGCATTGCATTATGGGTTCTCCATCACTGGCCTAATATATGATAAAACGGGCAAGTGTGACTCAACAGTAATATTGGGTATTCATTCAGAGACAGGGTGCAATTACATAATGTGTGGCATTTGCATTACTATGATTTTGATGGCTTTGGTATAAGAGCAAAATACAAAGAAGTCTAATGTCTCTTTGGTTGTTTAATAATACATGCATGAATGTATAAGGAACTCTTGTAGTGAAAACAAGAGTTTATTGCCTAGCGACATAAATGCGAATGTACCTTTGTATGTAGACAATAGCATGCTGTTGGCAGAGAACCCCTATGATTTGCAGTGAAAGAGATTATACAAGGCATCAAGAAATATGAATCTAGTAATCAGTTATTCAACTACCAAGATAGTCATGTTGAAGTGGGGAAAAACCTAAGAGAATGGTTGCAATGTATATATTGTAACAAAACCTAAAGCAAATTGTTGAATGTATGTACTGTTGGTAAAATTTAAGAAAAATGAGTGGAGATGTTTTAAGATATCAAATGTTGGCAGCCAGTAGTGGATTGTTTTTGGTTTGTTTTAAACAGTAAAGGGCTACCAAATTTTTTTACTACCACACTGTGGGTGTGGTTTATGCAGGACACCCTGCATTTTCTTTCAACATCTTTCAGTGCAAATTGGGTGCTCTGGGGTGGAGCCCCATTTTCGCTACCCCACTGCGTTCCCCCCCCATACGGGCAATAGCCCACCCCTGGTTGTGAATAATGAATATTGGTTAGAAGAAGCAAAAGAGTTGGTTTGTGAAGTATGTTCTTGTCTACTTGTTGAATTAAATGAGAGTAGGAGAAGTCAGGAGAAATATCGTGGTAAGCTGAATGCATTGCACACAAGTGTGTGTTGTAAAAAAAATAAGAAAAGATAGGATCAAGAATAAACCAGTAGTGAATGAGTGTAGAATGAATAGAAAGTTGAATATTAGTCTGAAAGAAGCATGATAAGCTGCTTTAGTCATATTAAACAGAACAAAGGAGGCTCTAATTACAACAATATACAAAGGAAGAATGAATGAGTCAAGAGAAAAGTGAAAGCAGAAAATTGTTGTTGAATTGATCCTCAAAAAGAAAGAGAGGACAAATTTAACAAGATAAAGTTATGTTTAAATCAGTCTATGGATGTACAAAGATCACTTGTAAATATTAGAAAGTTTAGAAAGGCAGAATGAATGGTTTATATTTCTTTTTTTCTTAGTTGATGTTTTTAATTTATTTGGTTTACTCTTTCTTAACCCCTTTCTGCATTCTGCAAGGAAAAATGTGATACGTATGTATGAATATATGGCACTGTGTTCATCTGTGCTATGACTTGGTTATCTTATTTTCTTAATAGCTGTCCTGGTCCATAGCTCCAGCTGAAGTGTTTGAAGATGGGTAGTTGATCACCCTTATCCTTTGTACTCTTTCTGAGCTTACAGCAGGGCTATGGAGGCACACCTCCAATTTAACATCTCTATCGGTCAGTAGCATGAGCAGAGCTCAAATGCTTTGGGTCTTTTGTTTTCATAATGGTTTGGGTTCTATGCAGCATCTAACTCAGATGTTGTGGTTATTATTTAAAAAAACACCATCTTTTCCACTGAGAATAATTTTTAAAAGCCTAAATTTGCAATTCATTGATTGTAAATTCCTAGGCTAGATATAAGAGTACTTCCTTGCATGATATCAGTTTCTCTAATTTTTCCCTGATCTTTTTGCTTGCACATGAAATACACAACATACTAATATAATGAAAGACTTGCAGATAAAGGTAATTAAACAAAAAAAGAAAAGAAAAGGTCAAATTTGGATATGTGGTTTGTTTTACCTCATTGCTTATGAAACAATATACAAAACGTATTTTACCACTTTATTGAAATGAATATCTGAAATATACCATCTTCTTTTCTGGAAAGCAAAAAGATGCCTATTGTTTATTTTGATTTTGGCTTTTATGCTCCTGTTGCTGTAACAATAGTGCTATAAAACAGGGATGGAATGATGCAAGCAAACTGCTACACATGATTTGATGTTTAAACATAGAATATACATAACTAATATCATAAAACAAGATTGCAATTTATGCTTCAGCCCAACAATGGTCATGGGCACAAGAGTTTTCATATAAATAGAGAAATTTAGTGCATCTGAATAATCTCCATTTATTGCAGTTTTTATATAAGATATTGCATCTGGCATTTACTATGCAAGTAGATTGGACTTTTCTAGTAGAATGAATGTAGTAGTGAATGCTATAATTCCTGTATATACTTATTTCATAAGTTGTACATTGTCCACTGGAATATTTTTGAGTTGCTTGAGATACGCATATGCATAATTGTGCAGCTTTACTTAGAAGCCAGACACTGATTTCAACACAATACACTATAAATGTATATGATAGAAATTTCACTCAGTACCTCAGCATGGTAGAATATATCTTTATGATTAGCATTACTTGATTATGTGCCATATCTTGAGTATAATATGTGGAAATGATTCTTATGCAAAACCTATTCTTAGATGTAATTGGAAGGCAAAGAAACAGTATTCTTATAATCATGTACTTCACAAATGGTGATGTACAATAAAATATCAAAAACTTCTGAATACAAAGGCATAATGAAACTGACTCTCAGAGTAATATGATTTTTTGAAATGTTATTTTTTTGACTGGTTTTCATAATGTGCCAGTTGATCGCAGAAGCCTGTTTGGACCATGTGATCAAGAAGTTATATTCTAATTAATTTTAGTTAGACTATTACTGGTACTTAAAGCATAATTCTAGATTTTCATAACTAAAAACTCAATGGAAAGTATCAAAAATTATAAATTTTATGATTATTTTTAATACAGTCAGTATAAAATAATTATCTGTACCCTCAAAAATATATAATGATGAATGAATATGCATTGTTTGTATTTCCATTATATCTCTGCTACATGACATTAATAAGATTATTTTTTTATTTTCTATAATTCATACATGTTATGAATACAATAGCATGTTCTCTAAGCAGTAATATATACTTTGTTTACTGACAGTGATATATTTCAGAACTTGATTTTCTTTGTAATGCAAAATTAATCCCCTAATATTGGTTTATATAACAACTAGGAGAATTGAGCTTGTAAAGTGACTAGTTCTGGTTTGTTTCTTGCTGTAACATTTCAAAATTTGAGTAAAAATAAGCTCTTGTTTACTGCAGGGTGTAATTGTTTGAAGCATTCTAGGAATAGTTTGCAGTAACCAACAACCAACATGAAATTCTAAATATTTTTAAGAAACAAATGTTCAATTGCAAACTGACTGAAATAAGCCAGATATTTTCCTCCCTAACAAAATAGACATCCTAAGAATTATCCTTGAGGTGGCAAAAACTTAGACTGACAAATGTTCCGTTCTAATCATGATTCTGTCCTTGATCTTTAAAAGCATTTGATCACCTTAAAAAGACACAAGAGTATCAGAGGAATATATTTTACACATCTTGAGGCTCCTCTTGGATGGTTTCAGAATAAAGGGCGGGATGGGGGAGAGATGTTGCTTTAATCATTGGTGCAGAAAAGGAAGGCTTAAGCTGTTTCTTTCAGTGGGCTGGGGTTAAGATGCAAGCATTATCCTTGGGGACACTGTAAAAAAAAAGAGAGATTGCCTGATGTTTGTGCTGTGGTTAAGTACAAATGGAGAGAGATTACAATCACCTATTTTTATTGACAAAACTGTTCAGATCATCCAAAGTGTTTTCAGTAAGTTATAAAAGGTAACTAAATCTTTCTGCTGTTTATAAAATTAACATCTCAAGCTGGAGCAGAACGAACATGGTAAAGTACTTTCTCCATCAAACTAATATTTAAGCTGGTTAGAGTTCACAAAACCCACTTGATGCCTATGAATAAATGCCTATAGTTTTACCTTATTTGAAAAAAAAAAAGACTGATACAAGTATGTGACAATTCACCATCTGCTTACATCATTCCCACATAAGGTTAGTTAATTACCAGTGCAGCCAATTTGTTAATGTTATACACGTTAATAACATTGTACAAGGCTAAAAATGACATGATCTCTACTTTTATTCGCAATGGTACTCATTATGGGTTGTGCCTTGCTGTGCCTCTTATGGGGGCACAACATTCATTTCTCTGAACAGGATCAGGAAACCGGTTAAAAGCTTAGTCAAAAGCATTTCTCATCATGAGGGTAAAACCTCTCTTCCAAAACAGGTCAACTTTGCATTTTAAATGCTATGCCAAATAATATACTTGTACATTTCATTATGTACTCAAAGGACATATATGTGTACCATGCAAGAATAAAAAGTAGTTTTTAAATGCACAGTCATTTGTGCAAGTGCATTGCCAACAGAGAATGCAAAATAATGGCTCTTGCTCTGAAATTAATATGCTGCTTTCCTTTCTGAATTACAGAAACTTAGAAGTACATATAGTACACACTTGATAATTTATGTTTTCATGTCAGTGGGAAGTAACCGGTTAAATATGGTTTGCTGCTTATGCATATTCTATCTGCATCAGACATGAAAATGCTGCTTTCAATTTTTGGTTGGTTTGGTCATAATTTTGGGGAGATGCTACAATTCATACTGCTCTTATTTTACCTCCTTTGAATAATCCGTTAGCTATCATTCATGCTAAATAAAGCATTTCTGAATTTTTAATTCTGTATTTGGCTCACGGTGTTAACAAATTTGGTTCCAAATTGGGATTCCTATTATGAATATAACAATGCATCATGGAGAAATCCATGTGAATAAAATATCTTTATACTTCCATGTTCAGAAAATAAATAAATTGGTATTAATATACGCATAGGCTAATTCAATTTTTATTTCAAAATTTTTAAATAAAAAGAGAGCATTCTGGAATGTCCTAAGCATATCCAAAGCCATAACAAACAAAACTGTCATTAACAGTTTTTTATTCATTTGCAGAAACTAAATGCAACTAGTTCATCTGAAGGTAGTACAGTTGATGTTGGACTTCCCCAAGTTGGAGAACAACCTGAAGCTGAACCTGAAGAATCTCTTGAACCAGAAGCCTGTTTTACAGAAGGTGAACAATGTAAAATATTACAAATCTTTCAGTGACTGTGTTAAGGGCCCGGATCTAGCAAAAGACACAACTGGCATACAAAAGGAGTTGTTCAAAGGCCTTCCTAGTTGTTCTGCCTGACTGGCTCGGCAATGCGTAATAGTCCAGTGAAAAGAAATCAAACACATACGTGCTCTGCTAATCAGCAAACTTGTATTAGATACACAAAAATAGCTTACTAAAAAAAAAAACAGTTCTTAATGTCCAAAAACAATGCAAGGCTTACTTCAGCTGCATACAAAAAAAACCACAGGGAAAAACAAACAAACAAAGACAACCTGGAATGAGCAAAGACGTTTCAGGAGTCCTTTTGAATCTTTGAAGCAAACAGCAAGTCCCATAGTTTTCACCTCCCACTTGTCTGACAAAGCTGGGTTGAAAACTCCAACAGCACAGAAACTTCGAAGCAGGAGCCACAAAACAACACAGATAAACAGCCACAGTTTGCCTTGGCCCTTGTTCCCTTTTTATCCCTTTAGCCCTCATTAAGGGAACCACACCCAACCCAGGTGCTCCTCTCATGATTTGTAATACTCCTTAAAGCGATCCCTTCTTTGCATAGCTCTTCGGCTACGAATCAAGGTATTGATCTGCAGACAAACTGAGCAAGGACAGACTGAGGGACTGCAGGCCAAATCCCCTGGGCTGTCTGCTGAATCCTCCTGGCTGTCTGCCACATCTTCCTGGCTGTCTACCACATCTTCCTGGCTGTCAGCCAGGCTTTCACATTCACTTTGTGCCACGTCTCTCCCATCTGTGGGAGCAACAGCTGGCCCAGGCCCAAACACAACACTAGTCACAGCTGTTTCTTCAAGCAAGAGCTGTGATTCTAGGAAGACACCCATATTGTGCACCATTCTTGAAGGGAGTGGTGAAACCCCATTCAGGATAGAATATTTCCAAATCTGGACGTTTCAAATACCCAGAGCCATATCATCTTCATTGGATTGAGTCAGAGACAGTTCCTCCCCATCCAAACATCCTGGCACTGGAACAGAATCATCTGCAACACATGTATACAAAGTTTCAGTTGTGACAAATAATTTCCTTTGGGCATAGTTGAAACTATCCTATGATTTTGATAATATAGTAGATTTCCAAAGCATCATTTCAAATTTAAACCAATTAATTTCAGAATGAGAAGAACGGGCTCCAAAACCATCTGCTGGTTTAAGAGTATATTCTGCTCAAGACATGTAGCATTATAACTATTATTCTGTTTTCATTTGCTATATCATTTTGCATATTTTGCCAGGCTGCATCCGGAAATTCAAGTGCTGCCAAGTCAGTGTAGAAGATGGGAAAGGAAAACTGTGGTGGAATCTCCGGAAGACTTGTTACAAAATCGTAGAACATAATTGGTTTGAGACTTTTATTGTCTTCATGATTCTCCTTAGCAGTGGTGCTCTGGTAATTTTTAGAACTTGAAAACCGTTCATTATCATAGAGATTTAGCATAGGAAAGAACCCAGACACATAATTATCTGAAAACCTCTGAATTTTTAGCAGGGATTATCTTTTTTATGAGTCAGAGCTATTCCTAAAGTAGTATGATTTTATTACTTAATTGTTAGAGTTGTATCCCACCTTTCAGTCAGGAACTTAAGGTGCTACCCGTAGCTTTCTGTCCTACCATTTTTTCCTCACAATTACACCTCTACAAGTATATTTGACTGACAGAGCAATTAGTCACACAGTCACAGTGAATATATGTATTTCAGGGTAGACTTGAAGCTGGGTTTTTTTAGTGCCAGTTAAATATGTGCCTTTTTGTACCAAAATGGTTTTCAATACATATTTTTCCTTTAAATTGTTCCATATAATATTCCTACAGAAGAGGGTTGATTTTTGATGCTGTTTCAATCCCAAATAGCTTTACAGAGCAGATGCATGCTTTTATTGTAAAGTTGTTTTTTTTCTAAAAATGAGATCTGTTAATCCCAGTTAAACAATATGGTCACAATAATATTAGATTTTTAAATTGTTCCAAATGGGATAGCAATTCATACTTATATACTGGATTCATACTAGAACAGTCTTTTAAAATCCATTGGTATTGCTCTGTGATGGATTAGAGAAGGAAATGATCACTTCAATTTTTTTTAGGTTTAGGACTTTAGGTCTAAAGTTAGAAGTAGCATGACATTTGGCTTTGCCCATTTTATTTTTAATGTAGCTTTAACAGAAGAAACATAAGGGGCTGCATATGATTAAACAGCTTTATTTAGCTTAGTTTGTGAAATTAGGGAGTAGAATGCCAAGGAGATAGCTTAATTTAATTAAAGATGCCAGTGATTGGATTTGCTAATGCACTACATATAAAACATGTCATCAGCCACCAAGGCATGGCTTCTACCAATAAACTCTATAAAGCAGACTCTATAAGTATCAAAACAGATGCTTTTTATATTTTTATCATATTTTGATTTAATAAATATATTGATTAAAGTGAATCATTTGAGCCTTTCAATAGAAAGAGGGAAAGATTGGTTTTAGATCTAGAATTGGAACGCAACAATAAATAATACTAAAACCAGGGGTTGGGGGGAACTTCTCTCCCCAGGCTTTTGAAGACATATACATTGAGCAGCGCAAAACTATCAAGACCATACTGGAATACGCGGACAAGGTCTTCACCTACATCTTTATTTTAGAAATGCTTCTGAAGTGGGTGGCTTATGGCTTTCAAGTCTATTTTACAAATGCCTGGTGCTGGCTGGATTTCCTCATTGTTGATGTAAGTATTTTTTTTTAATCAATTAATACATTGTAGCATGAATTTTTATAAGAATCATTGGATATACAATAAACGCAGTACTTTTGGTAAAGGAAAGCCTCTGCTTTCAACTGGACGGATGATGTTCAGTAGAATTGGGTGGCATATAAATTTAATAAAATAAACGAATAAATAAATTGCCACTGAGTGAAGTTTCCATGGTGAAACAGAACTTCTGGAACCAGAAATCTAGAGAGAGAGGTAGAAGTATGGTGCCCCTTTCAGTAGGAAGCTTGAAATGAGATGTGACAAGACATCTGTAGATTTACAAAAATTAAAATATTAAATTAAATATAATATTCATGGAAAGAAGTAAAGAATAAGACATTTCTCCTCACTCCACTACCTTTGATACCTGATTCCTTTTCAGCTAAGCATGTGAGTGGTGGGTAGGAACAAGTGGGCAGGCACGGGAAAAAAGTCCACACTTGTGCTAGTAGGAGCAAGGGATACTTTACCCCATCTCTTTGGAAAGGAAAAAAAAGATACCAAGCTCAAGGGATCTAAAGGGTCAAAACTTCTACCTTTGGAAAGAGAAAGAGGGAAAGAGGCGGGACAAGAAGGAGATGATGTTGGAGGAAGGTCTAAAAGAAGTGGACCTTAATCATGAACCGCAAAAAGTAAGACTGCACATTCTAGAACAGTTAAAGCAGGGGTGTCAAACTCATATCATGTTGGCATCATGTGATATATCGGGACTCCCCCACTTCTCTAAACCAGGTAGAGGTGAGGCCAGCACATGATGGATCAGGACTGTGGTCCACACACCTGAGTTAAAGGAAAGTCAAAGTAACTTTGTCTCTACTTTCATATGTGCAGATTCTGATTTATATATAATTCTCTTCTTTTCATAAATCTTTGAACCTTATTACCAAAGATGCTTCCAAGAACACCATACAATCTTATTTTTCTTTCGTATTATTTTTAGGAAGAATAGTTTTAACCTCATGTCTGTGACTTCAGCCATGTTTTAGGAATATTTTGGTATGATTGGTCTCTTAAATTGGGGTTTTTTAGATTACTATTTAATATTAGATTTGTTACATTGTTTTTTTATTGTTGTTAGCCACCCCGAGTCTTTGGAGAGGGGCGGCATACAAATCTAAATAAACTAAACTAAACTAAACTAATATTTTCCCAGCAAGCATCTCATTTCACAGGAGGCTGATTAATCTGAAAGGAGAAGGTTTTATATTTTTAACAATATTTATCATATTTATATAGCTGCCCATCTCACATGAAAGTGACTCTGCACCACCTACAGCACTTAACAATCACATAAAACCTTTACAATTAAAATAACAAAAAGGCACATAAAACAGGGGAGGAGTAATATTAACTGCAGTAAGGGAGCTATCACAAAAGCCATTGCAAAATCGCCTTCAGCCCTTGGGTCCTCCAGGCCTAATAACATTGCCAGGTTTTGAGAGACTTGCAAAATATTGAGAGGAATAAACGGTTACCAGTATAAATGATTATGATTGCCTGTAAAGTTTAACTTATAATTAACACTTGATTTATTCTTTTGACTCCCAGGTGGCTTTTCCTCTAGCACATGTCTCAAGCTCATATTAGTTACAGGAGACAGCACTATAGATTTTAACTCACCTTAATCATTCTCTCATTTCTGTGATTTACCAGAATGGACTATGGGATTCCTATCTATCCCACGCACTTGGGTGAAGCAAAGGGAAAAAGCTGCTGTGCTAAAGCAGATAGCAGACCAGATGGTATAAAAAAACAAAGGATTTGCAGTAGAGAAGTAACCTCTTCAGGGATTGAGCACTTGCTGTTTCAAATGTCCAAATGTGAGGACATTATACTTGTGGTTCCTCAAGTCAGGAACATGTCAAAAACTGAAAGGAGTAAGCCAAAAATACTTAGGGGTTGGTGAAATACTTAGGAGTTTATTGAGTAATAATAGAACCCTACCTCCTTTTTTTAACAATATTGAGATATTAGTTTGCTTGTTTGAGACAGCAGAAGACATAAACTAGCATAAGGTTGAAAAGCAGGAAATTGTTAAATCTGGTAAAAAATATTTATTGCTGTATAATGGATTCAGCATATAATTGATTCAGATCTGCCAACTGACTTTATAAGAAGTGTAAATTTTAAGCAAAATTTGGAGCAAACTTTGGAATAAATTGAAAACCAGTTTGGCCTAGTCCAGTGATGGCGAACCTTTTTGTTCTCACATGCCAGAAAGGCACACCCATACACAATACAGTGTGCATGTCCATGCCCATGCCCATAATACAATCCATGCCCCACCCCCCTGCACATGTGCATGTGACCCCGCTGTACCGCATTTTTGGCACAGCAGGCCTCCCTGAAGCCTCCTGAGACAAAAAAAATAGAGCTCGGGGGGATGCCGCACCCCCTGTGCGCCCCGTTTTGGGCCTAACTGGCCTCTGTGAAGCCACCTGGGATGAAAAAAGGAGCTCATGGGGAAACCGCAACACACACACACCATGCTCCCCCCCTCAAATGCCTATGCTGTTATGTTGGCCTTGTATGCAGCTTTATTCCTCTCTAGCATTCATCTCTATTGTCCTCTCTAGCATTCATCTCTATTGTTGATGCATTCCCTGCTTCTCTAGGATTTTATTATTATTATTTATTAGATTTGTATGCCACCCTTCTCCAAGGACTCGGGGCGGCTCTACCTGCTCCTATGAGGCACTTACTGTTCCTATTGGATATAGTTATCATCTCCATGACTTGTACAGTGTTTTAACTGCATTTTGATTAAACAATAGTGCTGCAGAGACCTGAAAATCAGCTGGCTGGGGGGAGGCAGAGACCTGAAAATCAGCTGGCTGGCGGGAGGCGCGAGTGGGCATGTGCAATGGAGCTCAGCTGGATGATGCCTCACCTGCTGGCAGAGAAACCTCTGCGTGCCACCTGTACACACATGCCATAAGCTCACCATCATGGGTCTAGTCCAGGGGTAGGCAAAGTTGGGTCTTCTATGACATGTAGATTTCAACTCCCATAATTCCTTTGCTAGCATGATTGGCATTCTGGGAGTTGAAGTCCACAAGTCTAGTGGTCTAGTCCATGGGTGTCAAACTCACAGCATCACATTGCATTATGTGACATATCACAGCATGTTTTTTCTTTCATTATTATTATTTATTAGATTAGATTTGTATGCCGACACTCTCCGCAGACTCGGGGCAGCATACAAATGCATCTCGGGTGGACATGGCCTGTGTGTAATGCATCTGGCCCGTGGGCCACCAGACTGACACCCCTCTCTAAGGCTAAGCCAGAGACTGTGAGTTTTAATCTTTGGTTTAGCCATGAAAGCCAGCTGGATCACCTTGGGCCAGTCATTTTCTTTCAGCCTTACTCACCTGCAGCATAGTTGTGGGGGAAATAGAAGGAAAGTGTGTTGGATATGTTTGCTGCCTTCAATTACTTGTAAAAATAATAAAAGCAGAGTACAAATAAATAAATATAAAAATTATAACCTTCAGAGTAGGACCAAATACTCTTTAGTTCATTGTCTTGCCTTCTCTTTCTTTGATTTTGCTCATTTTACTCCTCTGAACTTTGATTTTTTAAAGATAATTTTCAGCTAAAACAGACTGGGAAGAAGTGGCATTACCAGAAATTTTTTTGACATGCTGACTATTATTCACACAATAAATTACTTCTTTTCTTTTTTTATTCATGTATAGGTCTCTATCGTTAGCTTAACAGCAAATGCCTTGGGCTACTCTGAACTTGGTGCAATTAAATCTCTTAGGACTTTAAGAGCTTTAAGACCTCTAAGAGCCTTGTCACGGTTCGAAGGAATGAGGGTAAGAAAAATATGAAATAATATGCTTGAAGCAAATTATTTTCTTAAAGGTATACTGCAAATGTGTATCTCAAAGCCACTAGTTTAAATTTCATTCAAAAAATCAAGAGGTTGCATGGAGACAAGCTCCTTGGTTGATGGCCAATCCAGATCCTCGGATTAAATTTATACTTACCTGCAAAGAAATAAAGGGAGACTAGTATAAATCTATTTCAAGATGTTTAGCTTTCATCTGCTAGCTATACCCTTTCTGGAATTTGAACCTAGGCTACATACATATTAGGTAGATGTATTAACCTCTAAGACCGTGATGCTGAACCTATGGCATCAGTACATGGCCAGCTGATTTTCGGCCTTGGGGAAAGCCATTTTGCCCTCCGGACGAAGCTTCCCTGAAGCCCCGAAGGCAAAAAAAACCCTTCCTGGTGTTCTGCCGGGCTCTCTGGTATGAGCCTCCCGAAAATTCAAGGGTACAAATTTCAGACACACACACGTTTGAAAATTCAAAACAATGTTCTTTATCACAAAATTCAAAACAAATTAAGCACTCTTTTTGTATTGCAAAGAGCACTCATCCCAAAACAACCTGGTAGTTTGTACAAGTCCCTTAATCAGTCATTAAGTACTTAGCTTGCAGCTGTGAAGAAAAGTCACAGCCCTGCTTCTTCCATGAAGTGAAACACACACACACTTTGCTCTGCTTTGGTTTCAAAGTCATGAAAAATCAACAAAGTCAGCAAGGCAGTCCTGAAACACAACGATCAGATAATCTTCCACAACGGCCAAACCCACACGCTGCTATTTATAGCAGCAGCACTAATTACTGGAGCCCCACCCAACCACATGTGGCCTCATTTTCTCTTGTAATAATCCTTCAGTTGTTGCTTCCCATGCATCACTCTACGCATGCGTGGATGTGTCATTAATTCTTGTTCAGAATCCAAGGATGATACAGATGATTGATCTCCTCCTGGGCTGTCTGCCAAACTCCCCTCCTCCCTGTCACTCGTGCCTCCTTGGTCAGAGGCGACTTCGTCGGCAGATTCCACTGGGAGAAAAACAGGCCTGCGGCATATGGATGTCTCCCCCACATCCACCTCCACATTCCTTGGGGCAGAAGCTGGGCCAGAGCTAACCACAACACCTGGAAGCCCCAGAGGCAAAAAAAAATCACCCAATGGACAAACCAGAAGTTTTGGAAAACACACTTCTGATTTGCCATTGTGCTGTTGTTTACACTCCAGAGGATTCAGGGAATCTTTCTGCAACCCAAAGTGAACCCAAAGGGCATTTTCTGAACTTCCAGATTGCCTATTTGGGCAATTTTTCCACCTACCAGGCTTCAGAAAGGCCTGTGTGTATGCACGGGGGGCAGCGTGGGGGGGACATACATGGAGGGCAGGGAACAGGTTTGGGCAGGTGCACACATGCTAGCACACCCACATACCCCTTTTGGTATGGGAACCAAGAAAGGTTTGCCATCACTGCTCTAAGCCATGGGCTCTCCTCACTTTGTTAGCTATTCCAGGAGATATATTAAGTGTTTTTTATTAGGGCAACATGGTCCACACAAATATGGAACAAAGCACACTGCTTCCGTTTTTACCTTTCATCCCCAATCCAGGAGCCTTCACGGGCAGTTGCTTTCACAAGAGACTATTTTTGTGTTAAATTTATATTTACCAACAAAGAAATAAAGGGAGACTAGTATAAACTAGGAGAGCCTATGGCTTAGAGGTTAATATATCTAGCTAATATGTAAGCAGCCTGGATTCGAGTCCGAGAAGGATATCGCCAGCTGACAAGAGCTAAAAGGCTTAAAATACATCTATTCTAGTCTCCCTTTATTTTTTTTGTCAGTAAATATAAATTTAACACAAAAAATAATTTGTCATGAAAACTTCCTGCAAAGACTCCTGGACTGGGGCTGAAAGGTGAAAACGGAAGCTGTAAGCTCCGTCCCATAATTGGGTAGACCAGGTTGCCCTAATTAAAAAAACACCAAATCCTCGAAGTTCATATCCAAGGCAGGATATATATTAGTGAGAAATAACCACAAACCAATTATTTCCAGAATAGTTGCACAGATTTATCTAGCCCTTTTTGCAGCTGGTAAAGAAAATATTTTCTTTCCTGAAATATTTGGAGAACACATATGCATATGTTTCCAGGCTAACTCAGAACTGTAGCTACTTACTTTCCTGATGTGTTGTCAAGGTAACATATTAACCGGCTGGAAAATTATTTCTCACAAGCCTCTGTTGCTTCATTATGGCATCTGGACTGTCCTTCCCATTTGGCTACAGAGACTATAAGGAAGAGATGATTGAACAGGGTAATGATGATAACATTGAAGGTTATTTCATATTTAAATGCTAATATTTCTTTAGAATTCATTTTTCTCTGACTTGCAACTTGTTTCTCCAAATGTGTAAGAAAAGAGTATTTTTAGGGTTAGCGTACTGATAGAGTATTGCCCTGGAGGTTCAGTACATGCTCTACTACATGTTATGACCCTTCCACTTCAATTTTGTGAAGCTAAATTTTGCAAAATCTTTCTTCCTTTAATTTAAGCTTTCCCTAAATCTGTAATCTTCTTTGTTCAAACCAGTGTTTATAATCATAATGTATTATTACCATTACTAGAGTTGGGTTCCTCCCGGTTCGGACTAGTTCTATAGAACTGGTAGCAGGAATTTCCCCCCTCTTGCCAAACTGGGACTGATGGCCGTCTGGCCACACCCCCTAACCTGTTCTCTCACTGGCACCAAAAGCAGTGCCATCTTGTTTTTTGTTTCTGCGCATTTGCAGAAGCAGGCGCACACAACATGTGGCACGTGAGGAAGCAAACCAGCAGTGAGGTAAGTTAGAACCCACTCCTGCATTACTGCCTTCAGCTAAGATTAAATTTTGGCACACAATGGTCAAGAAGCAAAACTGTGAATCTGAAATTTCCCTTTTCATGTCTCACTTCAGAAAATAAGTTTTCACTTCTTTGGCTTCATGTGTTTATTTCTTTGTATTACAGGTAGTGGTGAATGCTCTCTTGGGAGCAATTCCATCTATCATGAATGTGCTTCTTGTATGTCTTATATTCTGGCTAATCTTTAGCATTATGGGAGTGAATTTGTTCGCTGGCAAGTTCTACCATTGTGTTAACACCACAACTGGGGAGATGTTCAGCACTGATGAAGTTGACAATCAGACTGAGTGTGAGAATCTCATCGAAAGAAATGAAACAGCCAGATGGAAAAATGTAAAAGTCAACTTTGATAATGTGGGACTTGGCTACCTTTCTCTGCTTCAAGTAGTAAGTAGTTATTCTACTGTATGTAACCTATATACGGTACTTACAAAATAACCTTATGAAAGTTCATTATATATTATAATATAAAATTCAAGGTATTACATAACTATTTAATACATAAATTTTTTCTTTCTATGTTAAAATTTGTACAATTTTATTTTCTCTCTTTAGCAGGTTTTTCTTTTAGAAAATTCCATCACTGTCAGTCACTTTACAAATGATTCAGCTGCCAGGTTTTGAAATGGATTACTGTAATTTGCATTATAGGTGGCATCCCTTAATCTTTTTCTTTTAAGATCTTCTCTAAAATACACTAATAAAATTTTTGTGTACCATATAAATCATATCTTACACATGAACTAAAATGATCATTACTAAAATACAGATGCACCTGTGATAGGTCATTTATTTATTTCACTACACATCAAGCAATCTCACTCGCCCCTATTTAATAAAGGAAATTATCCATAAGCAGAGAAGAGACAATTGGATAGAGACAATGGCTGTTTTTAGAGCTATAATAGTCTAGCAATGGAGGCTAAACAGAACGCAACTCTGGGTGAAATTCAACCTGACGAGAAATTACCTGTCTTTTTTTATTTCTTGTAACACAATCTGGTACCAACTCCTCAAGATTTCTTCAGAATAGAGTGTATGTGGGTTGAAAGGCTTGATGGACATAATGTATGCATCTGCAGATTCATGAAATGTAACTGGCGGGGGGGGCATGGAGTCTTCTAAAAGACATTTGCAATTTACACAACATGAACATTTAGGAATTATTTACTGTATGCTTTTAGTCCCTTGCTTAAAATATAATCATCTGACTTCTGCTTGCAGGCCACTTTCAAAGGCTGGATGTACATCATGTATGCAGCTGTAGATTCACGAAAGGTAAGTATGCTATTGGGCAGGGAAACCAGTATTGGACTGCAAAAATGCGATTGACTACAGGATGGCAGAGAAGAGATACATAACATTTGCTTTTTTTTGGTACCATCTTGTAATTGCTTGGTAGCCCAAATGCAGTGGGTTTACTAAATGGATACTTGCATCCATATCCTCCATCGCTACTCATCAAATCAGCAGAAGTATCATCTGATACTTTTTCAAATTAAGTCTAGTAAAGTAGGATTAAAGCAAACTTGCCATTGATTGTAGTGTTTGTCTGCTTTCTTTTCTTTTTCAAAGAGGTAAGGTTATGGCTGGAAGATACTTCTGTGTGCTTGTTTGCTTGATTGTTTCCCAGGGTAATTTACCTTAGGGAGAATTTAAGAAGTAAGAATGGAGTCATAATGGTCCAAAGACGGGCTACAAGAATGGTGGAAGGTCTTAAGCATAAAACGTATCAGGAAAGACTTAATGAACTCAATCTGTATAGTCTGGAGGACAGAAGGAAAAGGGGGAACATGATTGAAACATTTAAATATGTTAAAGAGTTAAATGAGGTTCAGGGGGGAAGTGTTTTTAATAGGAAAGTGATCATAAGAACAAGGGGGCACAATCTGAAGTTAGTTGGGGGAAAGATCAAAAGCAACATGAGAAAATATTATTTTACTGAAAAAGTGGTAGATCCTTGGAACAAACTTTCAGCAGATATGGTTGGTAAATCCACACTAACTGAATTTAAACATGCCTGGGATAAACATATATCCATCCTAAGATAAAAATACAGGAAATAGTATAAGGGCAGAGTAGATGGACCATGAGGTCTTTTTCTGCCGTCAGTCTTCTATGTTTCTATGCTTCTATAACCTGTCCCCAGAAATAGGAAAACAGTGGTGGAAATTTTAAAGAGATAAAATGGATTAATGCACCCAATTTTACTATTAAATCTTCCAATCCTTGCCCCACTTCTTCAGTGTAAACGAAGATATTTAAAAATGGGTTTCAAATACTCCAGTATGCCTAAACCCAAGAAGAAATACAAAAATATTTTCCTATCAAAGGATAATGACTGGAAATAATGAGAACATATTGCCCTATGCTAGTTATAAAAATAACAATATATCTTTTAGTCCAGTTTGATGGTCAACCAGTGCAAGTAAAAAAGAAATCTTATGTATATGAATAATGTTATATCTATGTATATTACAAACAAACAAATAAATAAATAACCCAATCCAATCATACAACCGAAAGTTGGCAAATGGATCATTTCCAGCCTCCAGAGGATCTCCGGTAGGGGAGAGCGGCTGTTTTCACCTTTCCCAGGCTCCTAGAAAGGCTCTGGAGTTTGGGGAGAGCAGAAATCGGGCCTTTCCCACCCAGTCTGGAGGCTGAAAACAAGCTGCTTCCCTAGTGGGCCCAGAAGACTCGAAAATCAGCTGGCTGGCACGCACATGCACACTGGACCTGAGCTTATGTGCCCACTGACATGGCTCCACATGCCACTTGCGGTACGCATGCCATATGTTCATCATCATGGCTCTATGTAAAATAAAAATTGGTCAAATCCTTCTCTGTGGCTTATAATAATGGTATCATATAATGACTAAATATGGTAATTCTTGACCCACGGTTCATACTTTATAAAAATAATACCCATACTTTTTATAGAATTGAATATATTTTTCCACACAATTTTCTATTTCTAAATCTGTTTTCCTTGCAGGTAGAACAGCAGCCACATTATGAGGATAACATTTATATGTATCTCTATTTTGTCATCTTTATTATCTTTGGATCCTTCTTCACTTTGAATTTATTTATTGGTGTCATCATAGATAACTTTAATCAGCAAAAAAAGAAGATAAGTATTCTATCACGGTGATTTCTGCAGCCTATCAAAGGTTTTATTTTAACAAAAACGTGCTTTGTGTAATTTTTCTGATTTTTCTTTCTTTCAAATATCAATTATTATTTCAAGTTGTACAACCTAAAATAAGTTGTAAACATTAATTGCCAAGAAGCATATGGTAAGTTGAAACCAATAGATGAAATGATAGGTTCCCACCATGAGTTAGTTTTAAAGGTGGGAGATACAAACAATTGCATTATAAAATAATGCACTACTTCATATAAATATGCATGAAGATCTCATAAACCTAAATGATAAATAGTTACTCTTGGTAATGAAAAAACAACAAAAGATGAACATTTCTGGAAGTCATTTGGGATATGATCTTTTTCCATAATTATCTTTTTTATAATGTTTTTCATTTTTCAATATGGGCTTTGGGTTTTGGTTTGGTTTGGTTTTTTACCTGTTGAAAAATATTTCTTTTTCAATTGTTAATTTGTTTATTCCTTAACCTGGATGTTTTACTATTTTTGAGTTTTTATCCAACTATGAATGTTTATATTTTATGGTACAGTAATACCTCGTCTTACAAACTTAATTGGTTCCCGGAGGAGGTTCATAAGGTGAAAAGTTCGTAAGACGAAACATTGTTTCCCATAGGAAACAATGTAAAATGAATTAATGCGTGCAACAACAAAAAACGCCGCTGCCTGGCTGTCACCTTTTGAAACAGCCGGGCGCTTCTTAGCGTTCTCCCAATGCCGAACCCAGAAGTTCGGCAAAAGTTTGGGTTCGGGTGGCCACCGAGAAGCCCCGCCACCCGGCTGTCACCTTTTGAAACAGCCGGGGGGCTTCTCGGCGTCCTCCCGAACGCTGAACCCGGAAGTTCGGCAAAAGTTCGGGGTCGGCGTTCAGGTTCAGGAGGATGCTGAGAAGCCCCGCCGCCCGTCTGTTAGCTTTTTAAAAGAGCCGCGGAGCTGTCGGGCCGGTCGGGAGGCTGGAAAGGAGGTGGGGAATCCCAATAGGGCCGGCAGGGCTTCTCAGCAGCCTCCCAAACGCCGAACCCAGAAGTTCGGCAAAAGTTCGGGTTTGGCGTTTGGGTTCGGGAGGACGCCGAGAAGCCCCCCCCCCGGCTGTTTCAAAAGGTGACAGCCGGGCGGCTGGGCTTCTCGGCAGCCACCCGAACTTTTGCCGAACTTCCGGGTTCGGCGTTCGGGCTGCAGGTTCGTAAGACGGAAAAAGTTCAGAAGAAGAGGCAAAAAATTACCAAACCCCAGGTTTGTATCTTGAATTGTTCGTATGGCGAGGGGTTCGTATCACGAGGTACCACTGTATTTCATTTTGATGTAACATACAGGAAATTTAGACAAAAAATTAATGCATGATGATAATGACAGTGACAGAAATGATGATAGCAGTGCTGAGAGACTACTGTAGCAACGATCCTTTTTTCAATCTGCTGTAACTTAGCTGAGATTAAATCCCTGACTTTAGTTGAATTATGGAGGAAGGATGCACTGTTCTCTAGCCATTAGAGAGCCATCCAAGGGTGAAATCCAGCAAGTTCTGACAGGTTCTGGAGAACCAGTAGCGGAAATTTTGAGTCGTTCAGAGAACCACTAAATACCACCTCTGGCTGGTCCCAGTGGAGTGGGGATGGAGATTTTTGCAGTGTCCTTCCCCTGCCACGCTCACCAAGCTACGCCCACAGAACCAATAGTAAAAAAAATCGGATTTCACCACTGGTGCCACCTCTAATGAAGAGAAGGGCAAAAGAGTGGATGAGCTTCCAGATGGAAACTCTGCGGACTTGTACACACATGCATACAACATCAACACTCGTACAAAGGAGCAGAGCTTGTATTTGGGGTTGCTTCCACCATTTGCCCTTTCCCCACTTGCATGGTTTTTACTTTATTAATAGGCAGCCCAAGGAAAGAGATTGCCCATCAAATAAAAGTCGATACTATATATAGAAAAAACCTGGTTGTAACTAGTTTTCATTTCTCCTTTTTACTTTGGAGGTCAAGACATCTTTATGACAGAAGAACAGAAAAAATATTATAATGCAATGAAAAAACTGGGCTCCAAGAAACCACAGAAACCTATTCCCAGGCCAGCAGTAAGTGTTATGTGTGTGGGGGGATATTTTTCATCGTTCTCACTGTTTTTCAAAATGCGTACTAGAGTTGGAAAACAATTTACATCTTATAATTCCCCCAAAATCTTTTAAAACTAGTAACCGAGAAAGGGGTCAGTTCAGAAAGAAATTTATACCTTCTAAAAATTAATGTTTTTATGAATAAAGTTAGTTAAGTAACTGAGATGGGCAACGGATGACATTATATTGTTATTTTCCATTTTGGAGAGTTGCTTCTTCTTTTCCTAAACTATGCTAGAGCTATTTAGGGATTATTCCAGCAGTCCCCAACCTTTTTGGTTGTATGGACCAGTGACGGTGGCTCAGGGCAGCAGGCGGGAGAGGACAGGTTTGCACGTTCAAACTAATCCCACGCATGCGCAAATGAAACTTTGCATGCTTGTGCCGCCTGTTCCTAACAGGCCATGACCCAGCAGCAGACTGCGGTTTGGGGGTTGGAGACCCCTGGATTATTCTACAGTTTTCAATGATTTCTAGATGAGATATGTTGGGGAAAAAAATATATTACAAATTTTCAATACTGTAATTATGCCACCATAATTATTCAGTATAATCGGAAGAGCTCTGAGGGCTATGTTCCTTATATTTAAATGAGTTTGGGGCTGACCAAACCATTGCAGCAGAGGCAGAGTAACGACACGGACACAAGAGCTGGATTTAAAATGGGTCATTTTTTTAAATTAAATTTGCATAGTTTATTCATTAAATTAGCATAAATTTAAATAAACCCTAACAAGGACCCGCATGGTCAAACAATTACTTCTGGGGCGGAAAATGACATCAGAAAAACTTCTGGGGCAACTTATGGGCGTAGCTCCATGCTGATCCAGGTGAAGGGCCCCGCCCTCACCTGGATCTCTGCCATGCACCTGCATGTGGGAGTTCTCGCCGTCTAAACCCCTACAAGGGGATAGAAATGGGCGGGACCCAAAGACGGGTTCCCCCCAAATGGTCAGATCGAGCTAACGGCACCATGACCTTTGGAGAGAACCTGTCAATCATCCCCAAAGATGCCCAACGGAGAACACGCAGTTGCTAAACACCACCCAGTTTTCCGCCCCTATCCTGCCTACGAAAATGACCAAAGGTAAGCCAATTAGCCTAAACAGGGGGGCAAAGCACCACCTAACCGCCTATCCATCACCGCAGTGTGGAATAGGTGAAAAAACGGTCGCAGTAAATACCGAGACCGCCAAAAATTCCTATTCGGCCCCCCTAAGGGCGACCCATGGTGGCACACTGAAAGATAGGGAGGGCGGGTGGGTGTTCACTGCTCATCGTCGTCGGGGCGAAAAGGAGGCCCAAAGCCTGCGCAGCCCCTTTTATAGGGCTAGCAGGCTCCGCCCCCGACGATGTCATCAGCAATAGCCGATGCTACCCAAAATGGCCGGGATCTCACGAGATTTCGCGAGATCCCGGCTTCCCAAGATGGCAGCTGCGCCGAGGGCCATGTCTCCCTGGCCCTGCAGCAAATCTGGGCCAGGGAGTGAAGTCACTGGCCAGGCAATCTAGCATTAACATATCTAAACAGGGTTACAGCAGTAATTGTTGTTATTCCTATCTCAGGTATTCAATGAGTCTGTAAAATCCTATAGGAAAACTATTAATGGATTTGATTCATAACGCTTCATATTTCATAACTTCATGCTTATGCAGTGTTAACTGACTTTCTGGGAACATAGTGGTATTCTTTTCTTATTTGCACCGTCTGTCTATGCAGTTTGACTAGTATACTGTAGAATGGGTTCATAGAAGTTTTAGATGATAATTATATAGATTACAATTGTCTATAACTGATTATGAGATACATGAATAATCCTTATTTGTTTTGACTACAGAACAAATTTCAAGGCATGGTTTTCGATTTTGTAACAAAACAAGCCTTTGACATTAGCATCATGATTCTTATCTGCCTTAACATGGTTACCATGATGGTAGAAACTGATGACCAAACTGATGCAATGGAAACTATTTTGTATCGAATTAATTTTATCTTCATTGTCCTTTTCACTGGAGAATGTGTCTTGAAACTGATTTCACTCCGCTATTATTATTTTACAATCGGCTGGAATATTTTCGATTTTGTGGTTGTCATCTTATCTATTGTAGGTAAGAAAATTTTATTTGCAGTAAAAGATGTAATATATTATAGACAAAAACAATGAGAAATTAACAGATGATTTTAATATTTTAAATAGATTAGATTAGATTTATTGGATTTATATGCCAATTTAGATTTCATTTTTTATGTTTTCCTACAAGATTGTAATTACATTCTAATTAAAGTTTTAAATCTGTATTTCAGATTAATAAGCATTTAATGTTTGTTTATAGGTATGTTCCTCGCAGAGATTATTGAGAAATATTTTGTGTCCCCCACCTTGTTCCGAGTAATCCGACTTGCCCGAATAGGTCGAATCCTGCGTCTAATCAAGGGGGCAAAAGGAATCCGCACTCTGCTTTTTGCCTTGATGATGTCTCTCCCTGCCTTGTTCAACATTGGTCTCCTCCTTTTCCTGGTCATGTTCATCTACGCCATATTTGGAATGTCCAACTTTGCCTACGTGAAAAGAGAAGAAGGTATTGATGACTTGTTCAATTTTGAAACTTTTGGCAACAGCATGATCTGCCTCTTTATGATCACCACCTCTGCTGGCTGGGATGGCTTGCTAGCACCCATCCTGAACAGTGGGCGTCCAGATTGTGACCCTGAGATAGACCATCCAGGTAGCTCAGTCAAGGGAGACTGTGGCAATCCTTCAGTTGGGATTTTCTTCTTTGTCAGCTACATTATCATCTCATTTTTAGTTGTAGTCAATATGTACATTGCTGTCATTTTGGAGAACTTCAGCGTGGCTACTGAAGAAAGTGCTGAACCTCTGAGCGAGGATGATTTTGAGATGTTCTATGAAGTCTGGGAAAAGTTTGATCCAGATGCAACCCAATTCATAGAATTTGCCAAACTCTCTGATTTTGCAGCCTCTTTGGATCCTCCTCTTCTAATACCAAAACCAAACAAAGTTCAACTTATTGCAATGGACCTGCCCATGGTGAGTGGAGATAGAATTCACTGCCTCGACATCTTATTTGCTTTCACCAAACGTGTCTTGGGTGAAAGTGATGAAATGGATGCCCTCCGTATTCAAATGGAAGATCGGTTTATGGCAGCCAACCCTTCAAAAGCCTCTTATGAACCAATTACCACCACGTTGAAACGAAAACAAGAGGAAGTATCTGCTCTTATTATCCAGCGAGCCTTTAGGAGATACCTCTTAAGGCTAAAAGTTAAAAAAGTTTCCTACTTGTTTAATAAAGATAGAATTAAAGAAGGCAACGACACAGTTATCAAAGACGATATGATCATTGATAAGCTAAATGAGAATTCTACCCCTGAAAAAAACGATATGACCCCCTCCACCACCTCTCCGCCTTCTTATGATAGCGTTACAAAGCCCGACAAAGATAAATACGAGAAAGACAAATCAGAAAAAGAAGATAGAGGTAAAGATGTCAGGGACTGTAAAAAATGAGCAAAATGAATTATTCCTATATGACAAATTGTTTACAGCTTGAGAAAGTAAAGTATTATTTCAAAAGGACTCCTGTAGGAGGTTTATGCCAAACTGACTGTTTTTGCACTTAAACAGACATACACACACATAAAAATATCTATAAATAAATAATTATATATATATATTGTATGTATATATATGTACATATATATATATACATACAAATGTTAGCTTATATACTTAAGGTCAGTGCCTATTGACAAGATAGTGACCCCTTGTCAATTCAAATGCTGCTCTGTAAAACAGGATAGCACTTTTGACAGGCGTCTCCTGTTGGCATTCCCGGCTGACACTGCTGAAGGGGAAAGCAAAATGGCTATCCAGACTGTAGGGATGAGTAAAAGAGGTGCAAACCTAGAATTGACCTGTGTTGATCATAAAACACTCAGAAACAATAATTGTATCCACTGTTTGCATTCCAACTACCACACGTTTGCCATATTTTTACAAAAAACCCATGTTGGTGAAGTTGTCCTTTTTTTAAATCCACAGGTTGTTTACTATTATATGTGACTATTTTTGTAAATGGGTTTTCTGTTGTGGGGGCGGGGAGGGGGATTCCTGGGTCAAGGGGGGAAATAGGAGGACCAGCAGTCCTGTCTTGCTTCTCTTGTAATGTATAGGCAGAAGTGACTTGCATGAAGGCATGCTGCACTTGTAGACCACGCATGGAAACAAAGTAGGACTTCTTTGCACAAGAGTTTCACAGACCTCTGTGCTTCAGGATGGCTCCAGATTCCAAGGTGCTTAAAAATAATATAGATCTTTATGTCTCATCCTGATAATTCTTATGTGCCTGTAAGTCTCATAAAATCAACAGTTGTTCAACTCATGTTTTTCCTCCCCACTCCTTCCCCTCACCTCCTCTTCGAAATGATTCCATTATGAAGGTGACACGAACATTGACTATAGTGCACACCCACGCATAGATACTCGATCATCATTCTTACTGAGTTCAGGGGTCATACTTTAGAAAAGGAACATATATAAATTGTACTCCTTATTGTAAAATTGGGTGGAGATATGGGAAGAATCGTCTTAAGAATCCCGGAGCATCCCTTACATTAATCTGGAGCAGGGGACGGGGAAGTTGGGACATCTGTAAGTTAGTTTTTACTTTCTCCTACAGTATTGTTTAGCCATCTTCTGCTCTCTGCAAGGTTGACATTGTATGTGTCAATGAGATAAAGCTGTCTATGTAAATAGTTACTTTAAATCCTGTGGTGCATGTTTGAGCAAAGGAATAATGACCTGTGCACAATATTTATTGCATCAAATATGTACCACAATAAGTGTAGTTCGCAAACCTTGAACAGGAAAATAATGATGTATTCTGTACCATTATAAGTAGTTTGGAGGCTTTCACTGATGCATGTTGTTTATCTTGCCTTCGCTACTGTATTTTTCTTGGATTTGTTCAGAAATCTAATATGGGAAGCCATATGTTGGTGGTAAAAGTGAAACAAAATTGTTCAATCAGACATCATTCCTCATTTCATCAAGCAATAGTTTGCAGCTAGTGGGGTGGGTGGGGGTTGGAAGGGAGGGAGGGAGGGAGGGAAGCTTTTTGCTCTGCCCTGACTTCTTTTATTCTTCTCTGGAATTTTATGTGAGTATTATACAGTGCGTAGCCAGCTGTACACTTCATATTGCAAACAGTATAATCCGTTCAGAATAACTGGTTAAACATTTTCTAAGGAAAAATATAAATAGTGTACAAATTTCATTCAGTTTTATTTTTCAGCATTTTGTACATAAACGACAACACTGTTTTTTAGGTCGATGTCACAGAAGGTCCTTTAATTCATAGCACTTTTTAATTGAAGAATTTCACAAAGTGGAAAAATACCGAAAGAAGGGTATGGGGAGAATGTTAGGTTTCTGGGTTGCTTTTTTTTTAATTAGTACTGTATTTTTGCACACATCCTAATGTGATTTTTTCCAGACTGAGTCCAAAATGCACCTGCTTCCAAATAGCTATAACGTGTAATTGAAATGTGGTGGGAAAGATTTGTTTGAAATTCTAGCACTGCCTGCATCAGCAGTTAGTCTTATTATTCAACATCCTTAATCTTTTCCAGTGTTTGTTTACATAGACTATTATTCTTCTTATTGATTCATGCTGCACTAGAAGTCTTTTAAATATTATACGCAATTTCACGATTATTATTCCCCACCCTCACCCTGCCCACAAAATTAAGTAGCTAACTTGTATATCTGATCCCATCAGGACATTTTTTTTGTATTCCATCCTCAAAGAAAAATTAAATGTTAATTCCTCCTTTTACTGAAACTGTTGACTTTGTGTCTTGGTGAACTGCATGCAGGGAAAATGCTATTACCATAAAGAACGGTAAGCCACACTACAGTTGAGCCAAAAGAATAAAGACTTCTTTTTTTATTTTATTTTATTTCATGATTCTGTCATTTTTTATGTGCTTTCTGGCCTTAAATATGTGCTCAAAAATTGAATAAAAATAAACACAAATTGATGTTTCAATCGTAAATAAATTTCCGGGAGCTTGTAGCATATTGGTCAGTGGATTGAGCCTGAACATGAATCCACTTCTCAGCCATAAAGCATAGAATAACTTACTATACTGCCATCAATTTCAAAATAGTAGTACGTTTGAGAACAGGTTAGTTTCACTTTTGAAAAAATTAGATGTTTCTTTCCAGGTTGGATCATACATATAGACCACATTCTAATGTTTCATCACTTGACTTAATGACTTTGGAAGGGATTCATAAATTGATTTCATTGGGATGGACTCTGTCGGCAGTACTATGAAAGTCCTAGCCACATAATTTGGTGATTTATCTGTATGTTATAACATTATTGACCACTTCAGCTGAAAAGCTACCCAAACCATAAGATGAATAAAGAAGAACAAAATTCCTGTCAGCAGCTGACTAAAGCAGGGGGAAAGGCGAGGAAGGAAGACCAACATATATCACACTGCAATTCTTAAAAGGATCAGTCAGCAATAAGAAGATCAAAATTCAGAAAGAAGATCAAAATTCTTTCTGCTGGTCTTCCTCTACAATACAACCAGGCTAGGGCTGCCAAAACACTGTTGGCATGGCTTATTTTGTGGGCGTGGCTTGCTGGTCATGTGACCAGGGTAGGAGTGGCTTGCTGACCAGGGGACGGCTCAACGGTCATGTGACCGGGTAGGAATGGCTTGCCGGCCATGTGACCTGGTGGGGGTGGCTTGCAAGTCATGTGACTGATTACTGGCGGGTGGTATAGTATGAGGTGCCTTTGGTGAGGTTGCCCTTCTGCCCCTTTGCTCTTCTAAGCATACTGCTGAGAAAAACAATGCTCCATCCTTTGATGCTGCCTGGATGTATTTAGTCCTCATTCATGAGTCTGTATACCAAATATCCTCTGAAATTCTGCCCTCCTAGAAATTTAAAAGATAATTCTGCACACACTCACAGATTCAAAGGCTGGGCTCCTCCATTAGCCGATACCTCATCACATGTGTACAATTATTTTTCTATGTGAAATAGTAATGGACTAAAAAACCTTTCACATGATAGTAATTATTTTTTATGTATAGAGACCGCATTCATATTTTCTTATTCCAGCTAGTATCTTGATTCATTTAATACTAATTAATTAAAACAAGTCTTGCAAGACAGTTTTGATTGGGTATGTGCCTTAATAGATTCTGAAATTGCTATGGACATGATCTATTCTGACTTCAGCAAAGCATTTTCACAGCTACCCCAGGGCATACTGATTAGCAATCTATTTAATATAGGTAGGATGACATGATAATTAAGAGCCTAATTCCTCGAAAGTCATATTTGAATGCTCATTAGCAGATGAAAAGGATCTCAAGATATCATCCAACAAATATGGTCCTGGGTCCTCTACCCATTATATATAGCAATAGCACTTAGATACCACTCCACAGTGCTTTATAGCACTCACTGAGCAATTTGCAAATGTCAGTATATTGCCCCCAACAATCTGGGTCCTCATTTTACCAACCTTGGAAGGATAGAAGGTTGAATCAACTTTGAACCAGTCAGGATTGAACTCCTGGGTGTGGGATTCATTAATGATAAAGAATGGAGGGAATGTTTAGCACAGGGGTGTCCAACTAGATTTCTTTGAGGGCAAGATCAGTTCTCCGCGGGCCGGCCAGGGGGAGATGGAATAGATGCCTCCTGCAGCATCCTGATGGCCAAAATGGGGCACAGGCGCCCCTGAACCCCATTTTGGCTGGCATAGTTCTGCAAGAGGCTGGCCAAGCTGAAAATGGCACTGGGGAGTCATGTGGCCTCATGTCCCATTTTACTTAGAAACATAGAAGACTGACGGCAGAAAAAGACCTAATTGTCCATCTAGTCTGCCCTTATACTGTTTCCTATATTTTATCTTAGGATGGGTATATATTTATCCCAGGTATGTTTACATTCAGTTACTGTGGATTTACCAACCACGTCTGCTGGAAGTTTGTTCCAAGCATCTACTATTTTTCTTTCATTAAAATATATTCTCACGTTATTTCTAATCTTTCCCCCAACTAACCTCAGATTGTGCCCCCTTGTTTTTGTGTTCACTTCCCTATTAAAATCTCTTCTCTCCTTTAACATATTTAAATGTTTCGATCATACCCCCCTTTTCCTTTCTGTCCTCCAGAGTATACAGATTGAGTTCATTAAGTCTATCCTGATAGGTTTTATGCTTAAGACCTTCCACCATTTTTGTAGCCCGTCTTTGGACCTGTTCAATTTTATCAATATCTTTTTGTAGGTGAGGTCTCCAGAACTGAACACAGTATCCAAATGTGGTCTCACCAGTGCTCTATACAGCGGGATCACAATCTCCCTCTTCCTGCTTGTTATACCTCCAGCTATTTTGGCTGACAGAGTGCTGCAGGAGACCATCCAGGCTGAAAATGGGGCACAGGGGGGGCATGCATGGCCTCCCTCACCCTGTTTTGGCTGCCAGAGGCACCACAAGCCAGTCCTTTGCTATTTCCAGGCTGGCCCCACAGGCCAGATTTAAGCACCCCAGGCGCCTTGAGTTTGACGCCACTGGTTTAGCAAGTCTGCAATTGGTACAGAAGTGGATGGGATTAACAGAAGAAAAAAAATCTTGAATGTTTAGAAAAATAGTAATGAAGTGCAATGAAGAGTATTCCAAAGGGTTTTATTTAGTGAACAAAAATAAATGAATAAATTAATAGTTCTTATAGAAGAACTATTAATGCAATGTAGCCACAAGTTTGCAACTTATATTTAATACATATTAGTTTCAAATACCATAATTTAAATAAAAACACATGACATTGCCCATTCCCTTAACCATTCTATCAGGTAGCAAGGTTATCTAAACATCCATATTATCTAAACACCCATAAAAATCCAAAGGTACTTTTTCAATAGGCAACTGGACTTTCTTTGTTTTTCCTTCCGAGATGTTTTGATTTTCAGAAGAAGAGAACTGAGGAAGCTTCTTGGATGAGAAATAAAACACTTCAACAAAAAACCAAGTCCAGTTGCCTTTTGGGGTGGGGAAAGCCTTTAGGACAAGCATCAACTAGATCAGGGGTCTCCAACCGCCGGTCCGCGGACCGGGACCGGGCCGTTGGGGGTTTTCAGCCGGTCCGCGGCGCCAGGGCCCCCTCGGCCTTTCCGCGCTGCCCACCGCCCGCCCGATTTGCCCCCTCTGCTCCTCTGCCACCTCCTGCCTTTCACCGCAGCTCCTCCCGCACCCGGAACGCACGCCCTGCCCGCCTCACATTTGCCGAGAGGACTTTCGCCCCGGGCTCTCAGCAAGGGGGCTGCATGAGAGGCGGGGCCGGCGGAAGGTGATATTCAATGTCGGGGGCGCACGGGCGGTTTTGCGCGCGCTCCCTATCTCCCTGCTAGCCCACTCGGAATACTGTATTCAAAATAAGAAAAGCCTTCGCCGGCAAAGGCTTTTCTTATTTTGAATACGTATTCCGAGTGGGCTAGCAGGGAGATAGGGAGCGCGCGCAAAACCGCCCGTGCGCCCCCGACATTGAATATCACCTTCCGCCGGCCCCGCCTCTCATGCAAACCCCCTTGCTGAGAGCCCGGGGCGAAAGTCCTCTCGGCAAATGTGAGGCGGGCAGGGCGTGCGCGCGTCACCGCTGAGAAGAACGGAGAGAGAACGAGAGTGAGTGAAAGCAACAGACAGCAAGATAGAGAGAAAGTGAGAAAGAGAGAGTGAGAGAAAGGGGGGGAGAGAAAGAGATAGCAAGAGAGAGAGAACAAGAGAGAGAAAGCGTGAGAAACAAAACAAGAGAGAAAGAGTGAGAGAGAGAAAGCAAAAGAGACAGAAAGAAAACAAGAGAGAGAAAGTGAGAAGAAGAGAGAGAAAGAGGGGGAGAGAGAGAGAAAGAGAGGGGGGAGAGAGAGAAAGAGGGAGAAAGAGGGAAAGGGGGGAGAGATAGCAAGAGAGGGAGAGGGAAAGAGAGAGGGAAAGGGGGAGAGAGGGGGGAGAGAAAGAGGAGATAAAGGAAGAGGAGAGAGAGAAAGGAAGAGAAAGAAAGAAAGAGGGATAGAAAGAGAGAGAGAGTGAGAGATGCTCAGTGAGCCTTTCTTTGAAGTTGCCTTTCTTTCTTTCTCTTTCTTTCTTTCTTGCTCTTTTTCTTTCTCTCTTTTACCTTTCCTTCCTCTATTTCTTTTCTTTCTCCTTCCTACCTTCTTCCCTTCCTCCCTCCAGTCCTTCCTCTCTTACTCTCCCCTTTCATAAGTTTCCTTGCTTCCTTCCTCTGTTCCTGTCCCTTCCCTCTTTCCTTCTTTCTTCCTTCCTTCCTTCCTTTCCTCCTTTCCTTTCCTCCCTCCATTTCTTGCTTTCCTTTTCCTTCCTCCCTTCTTTCCTCCCTCATTCCCTTCTTTCACTCCTTCCTCTCTTACTCTCCCCTTTCACACCTTTCTTTGCTTCTTTGCACCCTTCTTCTGTTCCTGTACCTTCCCTCTTTCCTTCCTTCCTTCCCACCCTCCGTCCATTCATTCACCCATTCCTCTCTTGATCGCCCCTTTTATGGCGCCGCTGACAGCTAGCTCCTCCCCCCCCCCCCACCGGGTCATGGAAAACTGGTCTAGCTGAAAGCCGGTCCCTGGTGCAAAAAAGGTTGGGGACCTCTGAACTAGATGACTGAGAATCTCCATAGACATCCATAAAAATGTTAACAGCTCTCTTGAAGTAAACTTCTTGTGACTTAATGGATACATCCATATAGTTTTCCCTGCTAAAATACATTCTGGGATTTCCCCTCTCAAATTCACAGTTCTAATCAATAGCTTAATAATAGCCGCGTACTAATCAGGTGTGACCTTGCTTAGCTTCCCAACATGATTGACCAGTTGCTGCTTTTTGAAGTATACCATTACCTGGCAACAATAATGGGCAGCCAAAAATTTTATGGCCACACTGTGGGTGTGGCTTATTTTGTGGGTGTGGCTTAATGGTAATATCACTGGGTAGGAGTGGCTTGTCGTCCATGTGATTAGGTGGGATGGGCTTGAACGATCATCATTGTTCAAGTGAACTGTTAAGACCTCGACTTATAACCTTACCAATGTTGCTCGCTGGCGTGACAATTTGCTTCGCGTTTCCCGCGCTCTCCTTCCTGGGTCACCCCCTGCCTCAGGCTGGCTAGCTAGGTGAATGGGTGCTGCCAGAAGCATAAATGCTGCCAGTGCCGCTTCCACCCACGACTTCTGCTTGCACCTCAGGTGGGAGGTGGCTGCGTGAGGCTGGAGGGGAGCGGGACAGGAGAGAGGGAAGCTCGTCCGAGGCCAGGAAGGAGGAAAGAGGAAAAAAGCGGAGACGCAGCAGCAGGGGGGAAAAGGAGAGCTGAGCTGAGACCAGTAATCCATGAAGTGACAGCCGGAGATCAGCTGGAGCTGCACATGCATCTTCATTTCTGCCGATGGAACTGCGTTCCACCCCGTCCTGCCTGCTGCCCACCCGTGCCTGGTTACCATTATCCACAGTTTGAGGACTAAAATATCTGACCGGTGGTATAAAAATAGCATACTCAAAATGTTAGCCTATCATTTTTCTGAGTTAGCTTCCAAATGATAGAGGTTTTTTGACAGGCCACCTCCTCTGACTCTTAAAAATGTATATGGTTTATTCCATATTTAGGTGGAATACATTAACTGCTTCCTACCTGTATGTGTTGTTATAGCCACAAAAAGCAAAAAAGCCTCTCTCTTTTTTCTGGCTTTGTCAGTGATAGAATTTGATTTTTCAGCCATACCATTAAAAGTTACATGTTGTTTTTATCCATCACTAATAAAATCCTGAGAGAAATGTCGCATTTCTCATGCAGAAATAAATTTAAACACATTTTCTACTGAGTTTCCTCCCTGAGAAACTGCTTTGCAAAAATTAGCCAGGCATTTCTGTTCTGAGAAATATAGGCAACATTAATAGCAAACCCATTGCATTCTAACTTTGTGATATGATCACTGACTTTTGCAGTTCCTATGGTAACCATAATTTCTGATCAACCGGGTCATGTAATATTCTTTTCTTTGCAAAAAAAAAAAAAGTTGGCACATGCCGGCAGAACAGTTGATAGAAAAATTAGGAAGGAGACTGCAATTTTCTGTTATTAATTACAGCAATTTAAATATTGAGCTATGTTTCTTTTTCAAAACAGGTTCACAAGTACCACAGCATATTTCAAGTAAGGATTGCAGTTAGTTACTCAAACCTTCAAATAATTCAGAAATAATGTGACGGTGATACTGTATATCCAAATTCAACTTCAGTACAGCTGAAGCTTAACTATTCCCAAATTTTTCCTCTGCATTTTTAGTGGACTTCAAAAATTCAGGTCAAATACAGTGGTACCTCGAGATACGAGTTTAATTCGTTCCGGACCTGGGCTCTTAAGTCGAGCAGCTCTTATCTCGAACAACTTTTCCCCATAGGAATTAATGTAAATAATTTTAATTGGTTCCAGCCCACAAAAAACTCACAAAGTTAGTCTAAATTATGCAGAAAGACATGTTTTTAATGAAGAAATGTACATGTACATATAAATGAATAATGAAATTTCTTTCACTTAACTTGTAAACTTTCTTAAACTTTTAAATTTACATATGTTCAACTTCTCTGCCACCCAATCCTGTAGGACAGAGGTCCCCAACCCTTTTTGCACCAGGGACCGGCTTTAAGCGATCAAGAGAGGAATGGGTGAATGAATGGACGGAGGGTGGGAAGGAAGGAAAGAGGGAAGGGACAGGAACAGAGGAAGGAAGCAAGGAAACTTATGAAAGGGGAGAGTAAGAGAGGAATGAGTGAAGGGAGGGAGGGAGGGAAGAAGGTGGGAAGGAGAAAGAAAAGAAGAAATAGAGGAAGGGAAGGTAAAAGAGAGAAAGAAAAAGAGCAAGAAAGAAAGAAAGAAAGAAAGAAAGAAAGGGGGAAGGGACAGGAACAGAGGAAGGAAGCAAGGAAACTTATGAAAGGGGAGAGTAAGAGAGGAATGAGTGAAGGGAGGGAGGGAGGGAAGAAGGTGGGAAGGAGAAAGAAAAGAAGAAATAGAGGAAGGGAAGGTAAAAGAGAGAAAGAAAAAGAGCAAGAAAGAAAGCTGCAAGCACCCCCCCCCCGAGCCCCCCAGGCCGGCTGCAACCTTTTAAAACACGTGTGCCGCTTCGCAGCTGTCTCCTGAAGCCGAACGCGGAAGTTAGCGTTTGGCTTCAGGAGACAGCTCCTTGGCGCTTGTATCTCGAATTTGGGCTTGTAAGTAGAGCAAAAATATCTCTCCCCTCCCAGCTCTTATCTCGAGTTGCTCTTAAGTAGAGCAGCTCTTATGTCGGGGTTCCACTGTACTACTAAAAAGGTCACTGTACTCATTTGTGTTGAAGCTAAAATGAAATAAGACTACTGTGGCACAATAAAGATGAGTGAAGGTCTGATGAAGTCATATTTAATATTCGTTTTGGCTCAAGTCATCATTTGAAGGACTAGCAAGTGATGCATTGGATATCACTACGGAGAGGGGCGGCATACAGATCTAATAAATAATACCGTGTTTCCCCGAAAGTAAGACAGTGTCTTACTTTCTTTTTACCCCCAAAAGCCCCACTACGTCTTACTTTCGGGGTATGTCTTACACTAGAAAAAAATTGAAAGGGTCGCGTTCCCGAAGGCATCTCCCCAGAGTCCAGAAGGGCAGCCGCGGGACAGGAGCCTCGTGAGCCCTTTTCCAAGTTCAACCTCAGGGCTCCAAGCGGCGTGCACGCGTGGAGCCACAGACGCGTGTCAGGGAAGCGTGTGTCTGGAGGGGAGGAGCCGCTCTGCGCAATTGGGCAGCCCCGCCTGCCTGCTGGAAAGGAGGCGGGCGAAGGAGGGCGCAGCTCCGGCCGCTCGCCTCGGAGCCGGTCGGCCTCGCTGGCCGCTTGCAGCCGAGCCTCGGCAGGACTCGGTTGCTGGGACGAGCGCCTTTGCTGCAAGCCGCCGCCCGCTCGGCTCGCTTCGGACCAAGCCGGGGAAGAGGCAGTGGCGCCGCGGCGAGGCGAAGGCGAGGGGCGCGCGGGGAGCTTGGAAGCGACGTCATCGGGCTCCCCCCCCGGCAATACCCCTGTGTTTCCCCAAAAGTAAGACATATGTCTTACTTTCGGGGTATGGCTTATATTAGCCAACCCCCCTGAAACCCCCGATACGTCTTACAATCGGGGGTGTCTTACTATCGGGGAAACACGGTAGTAGTAATAATAATAATAATAATAATAATAATAATAATAATAATCACTGTGTCTGTTACATTATCATGCCCATGTTTTTAAGTGATCATTGGCCAATTATTTATTTTATTTTATTTTTTAAATTAGATTTGTATGCCGCCCCTCTCCGTAGACTCGGGGCGGCTAACAACAGCAATAGCACAATTCATAACAAATCTAATAATTTTAAAACATTTAAAAAACCCCATTATTAATCAGACATATATACAAACATACCATACATAAATTGTATAGGCCTGGGGGAGATATCTCAATTCCCCCATGCCTGGCGGCAAAGGTGGGTTTTAAGGAGTTTACGGAAGGCAAGGAGGGTGGGGGCAGTTCTAATCTCCGGGGGGAGCTGGTTCCAGAGAGTCGGGGTCACCACAGAGAAGGCTCTTCCCCTGGGACCCGCCAAACTACATTGTTTAGTCGACAGGACCCAGAGAAGGCCAACTTTGTGGGACCTAATCGGTCGCTGGGATTCGTGCGGCACAAGGCGGTCCCGGAGATATTCTGGTCCGATGCTATGAAGGGCTTTATAGGTCATAACCAACACTTTGAATTGTGACCAGAAATTGATTGGTAACCAATGCAGACTGCGGAGTGTTGGCATGACATGGGCATACCTAGGGAAGCCCATGATTGCTCTCGCAGCTTCATTCTGCACGATCTGAAGTTTCCGAATACTTTTCAAAGGTAACCCCAATTAGAGAGGGTTTCAGTAGTCGAATCTCAAGGTGATGAGGGCATGAGTGACTGTGAGCAGTGAGTCCCGGTCCAGATAGGGCCGCAACTGGTGCACCAGGCAAACCTGGGAAAACATCCCCCTCGCCACAGCTGAAAAAGGGTTCTCTAATGTGGGCTGTGGATCGAAGAGGATGCCCAAGTTGCAGGCCCTCTTTGAGGGGGTCAATAATCCCCCCCCCCCGAGTTATGGATGGACAGATGGGATTGTACTTGGGAGGCAGAACCCATAGCCACTCCGTCTTATCCGGGTTGAGTTTGAGTCTGTTGACACCCATCCAGACCCCAACAGCCTCCAGGCACCGGCACACCACTTCCACTGCTTCGTTGACTGGACATGGGGTGGAGATGTACAGCTGGGTATCATCTGCATATTGATGATACCTCACCCCATGCCCTTGGTTGATCTCACCCAGTTCTTCTCTGGATCAGCTGCTGGATTTTACTGCTCTGTTATGGTTTATGACTCAAATCAATTCTTCGGTTGTTCACTGTCCAATGACATCAAAGTTTTAAACTACTCCATCTCCATCCAACCATGTTTATACAGGCCATAGCTGGCACTTATGCTGCTCCCTCCCTTTCAGCTTGTTTCCTGGGACAGAGCGGTGATAGTGATGATAGCAGATCTGAGGAACTTCCTTCTCCCTCAAAAATCCTGCACAAATTCTATGAGCTATTGAAGAGCTCTTCCCTATGACCCAGTTGTGATGGCCCAGGGGGTGAAAATAACAGTGATCAAATTGTGATTTGGTGATCAAATCTAAATTGTGGCTTCTTTGCTTCCAGACAAGATTTCATGTTTTGTCAGAGAGCTTCAATTTTAAATGGAGATTAGTCTTTAGGAAACTTTTGTACTGCTGCATTGATATTACTTAAAACTGTGATACTTTTCTTTCTCTTATTTTTTAATATACATACATACACACACACACACACACACATACATATATGTGTGTGTGTGTGTGTGTGTGTGTATATGGGGTTTTTTATGTCGGATCACCCTGGTATATTGAAGGAACGTCACAGCTCCTTTTTGCCTCTAGGCCCAACCCAAGACCATTTCAAGGCAGTTAATTTATTCATAGCCGACAACTATATTCTGTATGTATCAAATGTTTTTAGCTGAAATTTTAAAACTAAGGGAGACTAGGATGGTACCATTTCGGCCTTGTTCTGGCCTCATCAGCTAGCCACACCCTTCCTTACTGGGATTCAACTGCTAATTCTCTGCCTTACAAGGCAGAGGCTGCCAGATCGAATCCCAGTAAGGAAGGGTGTGGCTAGCTGATGAGGCCAGAACAAGGCCAAAATGGTACCATCCTAGTCTCCCTTAATTTTAAAATTTCAGCTAAAAACATTTGATATATATATATGTATATATATATATATATTTTACTAATAGGATTGACTATTGTCAGCCACTCTGATAAATGTTGGCACACAGCGATTTACTTTTATATCTACTAGAGTCATTAATTATTTTAGTACAGTGTTCCCTCGATTTTCGCGGGGGATGCGTTCCGAGACCGCCCGCGAAAGTCGAATTTCTGCGAAGTAGAGATACAGAAGTAAATACACCATTTTGGCTATAGACAGTATCACAAGCCATCCCTTAACACTTTAAACCCCTAAATTACCATTTCCCATTCCCTTAACAACCATTTACTCACCATTATTACTGGTACTCACCATTGAATAAGACACCTAGTGATCCTGATATTTATAAACATAATTATTTATTAACAATAATTAATTTTTTTGTTATTTATTTGCAAAAATTATTAGTTTGGTGATGACGTATGACGTCATCGGGCGGGAAAAACTGTGGTATAGAAAAAAAACCGCGATGTATTTTTTAATTAATATTTTTTGAAAAACCGTGGTATAGGCTATCCGTGAAATTCAAACCTGCGAAAATCGAGGGAACACTGTACTACCAATACAATGATACACTAAGGTATAAATAAATATTTACAGGCAAGTCTAAAATACATTTGGACAAGAGCCTGACTATGAAATCAATCTTGGTCTAACTTCCTTTAAGGATCTTAATTTCAGTCTCAAACAACAATTTCCAGATAATTTCCAAGACAGAAGACTACTGGAAGAACTTTATTGGATTAAGCCAAAACTCCGTTCCATCATGACTTCTGTTCTCATACAGGCATTTCACATTCGTACTCACTGAGTAATCCTTAATGGATCTAAGTCCACATGGAGAGAAGTAAGCAGTGGGGTACCACAAGGCTCAGTACTCTTCAATATCTTCATAAATGACTTAGCTGAGACAATAGAAGGTGAATTTACCAAATGTACAAATGACACTAAACTGGCAGGATTAGCTAAGACCCTAGAAGATAGGCTCAAGATCCAGACAAATCTTCACAGACGAGCGCTGGGCCCTATCTAACAAAATGGAATTCAATGTAGAAAAAAGTAAAGTCCTATAGTTAGGTAAAAAAAAACCTATACATGTAAACTGGGTGAAACCAGGTTTAATAGCAGTGGCTGTAAGAGGGATCTTGGAGTCCTAGTGGACAACCAGCTAAACATGAGCCAGCAGTGTGCAGCGGCAGCCAAAAAAGCCAATGTAAATTGCATTAACAGAGGGATACAATCTAGATCAAGTGAGATACTAATACCACTCTATAAAGCTTTAGTTAGACCACACCTGGAGTATCACATCTAGTTTTGGTCGTCACACTATAAAAAAGATATTGAGACTCTAGAAAAAGTGCAGAGGAGAGCAATCAGGATGATTAGGGGACTGAAGACTAAAATGTATGGAGAGCAATTGCAGGAAGGATCAGGGGGGACATGATAGCAGTGTTCTAATTTCAGAGAGGCTGCCACAGAGGGAAGGGGGTCAAGTTAGTCTCCAAAGCACTAGAAGGACAGACAAGAAATAATGGATGGAAACTGATCAAGGAGAGATTCAACTTAAAAATAAGGAGGAACTTTCTGACAATGAGAACAATCAACCAATGGAACAGCTTGTCTTGAAAGTTGTGGGAACTTTATCACTTGAGATTTTCAAGAAGAGATTAGACTGCCATTTGTCAGAATGTAGGGTAGAGGTATGCCAAGTTGGCTCTTCTATGACATGTGGACTTCAGCTCCCAGAATTCCTGAGCTAGCATGATTGTCTCAGGAATTCTGGGAGTTGAAGTCACAAGTCATAGAAGAGCCAACATGACTTACCCCTGGTGTAGGGGGGTTGGACTAGATGACCTACAAAGTCCCTTCCTACTCTATTAATCTGTTAAAAGGTAGTTCAGTATCTACTGCAGAATTAAAATAATGCCTTGCACTTATTGTGTAAGATATATAGTAAAATATAACTACCATGGTTAACAGCCTTTAATAACATTTAAAAGACTTCAATGCTGGTGGCTACCACAACTTTTGAGAATGGATATAAACACTAGGGTGGCTCTTCTACTGGTCTTATTTTGTATTACCACCTCTGAATATATGCAGGGGAGATATAGGTAGTCCTCAGCTTACGACCACAATTTCCATTGACAAGTGAGTCAGTAGTTAAGTGGATTTTGCCCTATTTTATGAACTTTTTTTGCCATAGTTGTTAAGTGAATCACTGCAGTTGTTCAGTTAGTAACACAATCATTACATGTATCCGGCTTCTTTGTTGACTTTTCTTGTTAGTAGGCCACAAAAGGCGATCATGTGACCTCCAGGACACTGCAAGTGACACAAATATGAGCCAGTGGCCAAGCGTTTGAATTTTGATCATGTGACCAAGAAGATGCTGCAATGGCCGTTAAGTGGAAAAGTGGTCCTAAGTCATTTTTTTCCATCGCCATGGTTAACGTCGAACTAAATGTAAACTATCGTAAGTTGAGGATTCCCTGTTAGGATAGAGCAACAAACTGTCTCTTGGCTTTGCAGGATGTTTTCATGGGGATGGAAACCTGGCATAGAAACAAAGAAGATCTTGCCGTGTATTGGAGGAGAAGCAGGACAGGTAACAATGCTAATGGCAGGAATTTACCTCCTTAGAACAGTTTTGGATTCAGCCCTCTTCATATGGTTAACCTATCATAAATTCAATAAAGAGTTAAGAGCTGAGGTGGCGCAACGGGTAGAGTGCAGTACTGCAGGCCACTGAAGCTGACTGTATATCTGCAGGTCAGCAGTTCAAATCTCATCACTGGCTATAAATTGACTCAGCCTTCCATCCTTCCGAGGTGGGTGAAATGAGGACCTGGATTATGGGGGCAATATGCTGGCTCTGTTAAAAAGGGCTATTGCTAACATGTTGTAAGCCACTCTGAGTCTAAGGAGAAGGGGGGCATAAAAAAAATCAATCAAACAAACAAACAAATACACACACACATAATTTAACAACCGGCTCACCCTGAATCAAAAATGTGAGCGCTCACACGTGTGCCTTACACACATGCATGTTGCATCAAAAACATGGTGATTGTATAAGACAGGATAGAGCCGGGGCAGGTGGGTGGACCCAGCTGCTGGCCGTAACTACCAGTTCGCCCGAACCTGTCTGAACCATCTGAATCCCACCCATGCATTTAAAACTATATGCAGGTAAGCAGGCAGGCAGTAGACAGAACATTACATTGTTTTGAAAAGCAATTCTTTTTCAGTCTAAATGCTGAAAAATCCCTTTGGACCTATATCTACAACCAGATGTTTCTGTGGCATTATTCTTCCTCTCACAACGTGTGCAAATCAGGGACTCTCAGGGGAAAATAAAATGCAAATTCTCTTCATGTGTGGCAGAGAGGAAAGACATCGCTTTTAATATGGGTGTGGAAAATATTCTCTCTCCCCTACCCCATCACCACTCTCCGCAACCCTGCCTTTCAGATTGGAGACGGGAGGGGAAAACCCTTTTTCTTCTGTAAATAAAAGATTTGCTTTCCACCCAGCGACCCACTTTATTTATATATCAAATTTAGAAACCCCCCATCTCACTCACAGAGCAACTCTGGGCCGTGGCATTTATAACCAAACGCAATGCCACGTTATCATTCCCTTTTAAGGAACACCATCAGATTAGTGACACACATACACCGATTATTGCTTTACCCTGAGAGCAAATTGGCAACAGAACAAAACTGTCCTTCTTTGCAACACAGAGCAAGAGATCGAGACAGAGAGACAGAGAGAGAGAGAGAGAGATGAATTTTGATATTCATACCAAAGATGGAATCCAAAACTTTTTGGAATGAAGGCAAACATACAGGTCCCAGGACAACACTGCAGGATCCAATCTGGGTCGGTCACTGGGATCAGAAATTTTGTCTTCTGAGCTTTCAGACTCTTGCCAGAAGCCATCTTCATGGAACTTCTCTCTAGCCTTTTTTCTTATAGCGAGCTAGAGAGAAGTTCCTTGAAAATGGGCCCCAGCATCAGTCTGAAATAGAGGTGAAATGCTACTGGTTTGGCCCAATATGCGCATACAAGTAGCAATGACTACCAGTGGTTTGCAGAACCAGTAGTAAAGGGAGCGTGAGGCAACCCACCTGCCCGGAAGTCGCCATTTTCTTTTCTTTTTTTAACCCTCTGCAAGTGTGCAAAGCATTCTGAGCATGCGCAGAGGATGAAAAAGTGTGCATGCGAGTGGCACACAGATGAAAAAACATGTGTGCAAAAGTGGAGCACGCATGCACCTGAGAAGCATGCATGTCAAAACTTGTAGGAAAGGTAAACATATTGTTTGTTTGTTTGTTTGTTTGATTGTTTGTGTGTTTGTTTGACTTCTATGCCACCCAATCCTGTAGGACTCAGGGCGGCTTACAACAATATAAAACACAATAAAATACAATAATAAAAGAAGTCGATATGAATACTTAAAACATTAAACTAATAAAAACAATAAAATCCTATAATACAGCAATCCAATCAACCAAACATACATACCTATCCAATCAGCACAATTCAACCGTGACAGATGGCAGTATTTACGGTCCCCAGGCCTGCTGGTAAAGCCAGATCTTCACTGCCTTTCGGAAGAGCAGTAGGGTGGGAGCAGTACGAACATCGGTCTGAAACAGCATTCAGACCAGCAGATTTCACTGCCTGTCTGAAAGATTGGAAGACCAAACCTTTGATCAAATTGGATCCTGAATTTTTTTTTTGTTGATTTTATATATGTATCGCTTAAGAAGCGATAGACATCATGATCTCTGGAACATTTTTTAAAAAATTAAAAATTACTAAAAAACTTCATCAGAGTATAAAATCCACATTGATACTCCGACAAAATCATCAGGAGCTGATGAAAGCTTAGCAGTATTTTAGTAGTTTTAAATAAATGTTTTAAACGTTCCGGAGAGAGTGATGTCTATCACTTCTTTATCTATAACTATATCTGGAACTCACATTTTTAGGACAATAGGTAGGTAGGTAGATAGATAGATAGATGATAGATAGATAGATAGATAGATAGATGATAGATAGATAGATAGATAGATAGATAGATAGATAGATAGATAGATAGATAGATAGATAGATAGATAGATAGATGGTGTTGTGGTTAGCTCTGGTCCAGCTCCTGCCCCAAGGAATATGCAGGTGGATGTGGGGGAAACATCCACATGCCGCAGGCCTGTTTTGCTCCCAATGGGATCTGCCGACGAAGCCTCCTCTGACCAAGGAAGCGTGAGTGACAGGGAAGAGGGAGTTTGGCAGACAGCCCAGGAGGAGTTCAATCATCTGTATCATCCCTGGATTCTGAACAAGAATTAATGACACATCCACGCATGCGTAGAGTGATGCATAGGAGACAACAACTGAAGGATTATTACAAGAGAAAATGAAGCCACCTGTGGGTGGGTGGGGCTGCTGTAATTAGTGCTACAGATAAAAGTGCAGCTTGGTGTTTTAGCCTCATGGCAGTTTATCTGATTCATTGTTTCGTCAAGATCGTGATTTTTGTGCTGTTCAAGATTGTGTGTGGACTCTCTGGACTTTAGAATTGGACTCAATTTCCCAGTTATTGGGTGAGCAATTGGATTGCATTTAACCTGTGCCTTGTGTGTACCAGAAAATCCCTTTGACATTTTAAAAAGGAGCTGTTCCTGTTTTTCTGTTTATAAAAACTTTTGGGTTTTCCTTTTATCGTGTGGTGTGTGTCTTCCTGGACTAATTACCCTGTAATTACAGGCAGTTGAAACAGGCCGGCAGAACAGATAGATAGATAGATAGATAGATAGATAGATAGATAGATAGATAGATAGATAGATGGATGGATGGATGGATGGATGGATGGATGGATGGATGGATGGATACTTGTGAAGAAAAAAAATAGAAAAAGCTAACTAGTTTGTCTGGAGGAATGCAAAAATAGTTCAGCTGAGATAGACTGCCTTAAGGGGTCTTTGGTGCTCTGTGAGCTTGGTTGTTTTTTTGCAGATGTTTCATTATCCAAACTGGGTAACATAATCAGTGCCTCAGACTAGGACACTAGCAGACTAGTTATTCTTCTTTATCTTGAATCTGAAGTAGGCTATTTTCATTTCAACAGTGTTCTGATGTTCTGCTTCCATCCCAGAAGATTCTCAGATTGAAAGAGAACCTTTTGAACTCAGGACAACTCCAATAAAGTCAAACCAGTTTGTTTCCATTTCTAGACATTTAGCAGATTCCTCACTTTGGTTTTCTACTCTTTCTCAAACTATAGGCAGTCCTCGACTTACAACAGTTCATTTAGTGACTGTTCAAAGTTACACCACCACTGGGGAAAAATTGACTTATGACCATTTTTCACACTTACGACCATTGTATCCTGACAGTCACACAATCAAAATGAATGCTTGGCAACTGACTCATATTTATGACCTTCGCAGTGTCCCGGGGTCATGTGATCATCTTTTTTGTGACTTTCTTATAAGTAAATTCAATGGAGAACCTGGATTTGCTGAACAACCATGTTACTAATTTAACAACTGCAGTGCTTCACTTAACAATTGTGGCAAGAAAGGTAATAAAATGGGGCAAAATTCACTCATAACAAATGTTTCTCTTAGAAAAAAAACTGGGCTCAATTTTGATTGTAAGTCGACAACTATTTGTACTGTTTTCCAGTGCTTTACAAATACAGTACAGTGATACCTCATCTTACAAACGCCTCGTCATACAAACTTTTCGAGATACAAACCCGGGGTTTAAGATTTTTTTGCCTCTTCTTACAAACTATTTTCACCTTACAAACCCACCGCCACCACTGGGATGCCCCATCTCCGGATTTCTGTTGCCAGCGAAGCACCCGTTTTTGTGCTGTTGGGAATCCCCTGAGGCTCCCCTCTATGGGAAACCCCACCTCTGGACTTCCGTATTTTTGTGATGCTGCAGGGGAATCCCAGCAGCGCAAAAACAGGCGCTTTGCTGGCAACGGAAGTCCAGAGGTGGGGTTTCCCATGGAGGGGAGCCTCAGGGGAATCCCAGCAGTGCAAAAACGGGCGCTTCAGCTGGCAAAAAAGGTAAATTTTGGGCTTGCACACATTAATCGTTTTTCCATTTATTCTTATGGAAAACATTGTTTCATCTTACAAACTTTTCACCTTAAGAACCTCATCCCAGAAGCAATTAAGTTTGTAAGACAAGGTATCACTGTACAGTAGTCCTTCGCTATACTGCGCTTCACCTACTGCGGCTTCACTTCATCGCGGGTTTTCAAGAAATATTAATGAGAAAAATCATTCGCGGATCTTCGCTGGTTCGCGGGTTTCTGAGAAAGTCGATTGGCAGATTTAAACAGCCCGCCGAACTCGATCGGCAGGTTTTTCCAAAAAAAAAAAATCTAAAATTGTAAATACTGTATTTAAATACTGTATCTAAAATAAATACTGTGTGGGAAGGGTTTATAAACACTTAAAACAATGAAAACTTACCAAACAATTACAATATAAATACTTAAATAAGTACTATCAGTCGATAAATTCCCCATCGCGGATTTCACCTATCGCGGCCGGGTCTGGAACGTAACACCAGCGATAGGTGAGAGACTACTGTATTGGAAATATTCTACTCAGTCCTGCTTAAACTGACCACTAGATGTCCTTCTGCCACCATGTCAGATGCTACATGTATATATAAATCTGCAACTTGAAGATTTTTTTTTAAAAAAAAATTCTACACCTGGATCTTTTATTTATCTACTTACTCATTTATTTGTTTGGCAAAATATGTTTTGCAAATACTGCTTCAATCAAAAATTGTTCAGGAAGGACTCTGACAAATAGCCTAACAAGATAAAAGGGCAGTAGCTGAAACTTGATGTTTGTACTCTGGAAATATTTTAAGCAGTGTGCTTATTTTTCCTGCCAATCTTCTAGAGGCATGGAGCATTTTATAAATGATGGCATTGTTCATCCATGTAATTTTGCCAACATTGGGAATACTATTTATTTATTTATTTTGGTGTCTTTGAATCAGTTTTGATTCCAGGCGATTGCCCGGGCAAACCCATGCAGTTTTTCTGCCAAGATTTTGTTTGTTTGTGTGTCAAAACATGTACAAAGTAATAGGTATGGTATAAACGTAAACAAAAGCAGCAGGTATAGGTAAATTTGGACAATAGGACAGTAGGACAGGGACAGTAGACACGATGGTGCACGTATGCACGCCCCTTACAGACCTCTTAGGAATGGGGTGAGGTCGACTGTAAGCCAGTGATAGCGAACTTTTCTCCTTCGGGTGCCAAAAGAGCGTGAGTGCGCGCTATCACGCATGTGTGAGTGCCCACACTTATAATTTAATGCCTCGAGAGGGAGAAAACAGCCCAGTAGGCTCGTGTTTCTCCCTCTCCAGGCTCCAAAGGCTTCCCTGGAGTTGGGGAGGGTAAAATGCCCTCCCCTGTCCCCCTGGAGGCCTTCTGCAAGCCAAAAACGCCCTCCCATAGCCTCCATGTTGAGCCGAAAATCAATGGGCCAGCATTCACATGCATGCTGGAGCTGAGATAGGGCAGACTACCTCTGGGACCAGACTACCTCCAGGACTGCCTTCTGCCGCACAAATCCCAGCAACCGATTAGGTCCCACAGAGTTTGCCTTCTCCGGGTCCCATTGACTAAGCAATGCCATCTGGCGGGACCCAGGGGAAGAGCCTTCTCTGTGGCGGCCCCGGCCCTCTGGAATCAACTCACCCCAGAGATCAGGACTGCCCCCACCCTCCTCACCTTTCGTAAGCTCCTGAAAACCCACCTATGTTGCCAGGCATGGGGAAATTGATTTACCCCTCAGCTATTATGATTTATGTATGGTGTATTTGGGTTGTTTTTTACTATAAGGGTTTTAAATACTGTTTTTAATATTGGATTTGTACTCTGTATATTGCTTGTTGTGAGTCACTCCGAGTCTTCGGAGAGGGGTGGCATACAAATATAATTAATAATAATAATAATAATAATAATAATAATAATAATAATAATAATAAGAAGAAGAAGAAGAAGAAGAAGAAGAAGAAGAACAACAACAACAGCAACAGCAACAACAACAGCAACAACAACAGCTCACATGCCAGCAGATATGGCTCCACGTGCCACCTGTGGCATCCATGCCATAGGTTCGCCATCACTGGTCTAAGCAGTATTGGTTTGCTACCGGTGCAGATAAGGATGCTGCACCAGTAACGAAAATTGAGCTGCGTGCACCCCAGCAAGATCTTGCTTTTGTGCATGCACAGAAGCAAAAAAATCATTGGAATTTCTCCTTCATGCTTATCCCCTCGTGAGATTTTTCTTCCTGGGCATTCATAGAAGCAAGATCTCGCTTGGGCGCGTGTGCAAGCCTGCCAGTCCTCGGAAGCTGTGTGCGCAGTGCACCAGGAGCAGCAACTGGGGGGTTAATGATGGACAATTGTGGAGGGTGTGGTATGTATGGAGTGAATGATGGGGATGGATGGGATGGATGGGATGGATGGGGTTATAATATGGGTGAAATGAATGGGAAGGATGCAAGTAACATAGTTGGCCCACCTGGCGCTGGAGAGGCAGGAGGGGGGGAGGCACCTATCTCTGGGGGGACAGAGGGTCAGAACATCCCGGTGTTGCTGGGGAGAGGCAGATATGGTGGGGGCCACAGAGTTAGCCATTCCAGGGGAACGAGGGATCGTTGCGTAATAATGATCCCTTGTTCTGGCTCTGTGAGCACAACCTTGGGTGCTGGTGATGAGTGTAACTCTGGCCCTGGACTCAGGTTGCTGCTGCTTAATGCCAGGTCAGTGGTAAATAAAGCTCTCCTCATCCGGGATCTAATCCTGGATGAGGAGGCCGACCTGGCATGCATTACTGAAACCTGGCTGGGCCCAGAGGGAGGAGTTCCTCTCTCTGAAATTTGCCCAGCTGGGTTTCAGATATGGCATCAACCTCGACCCCAGGGAAGGGGGGGAGGAGTGGCTATTGTAGCCAGGGAGAGCCTTTGCCTGCGTGGACTCATTGCTCCAGAGATTGCGGGTTGCGAATCTCTCTTGGTGAAGTTGGACTTAGGGGTTCAGGTGGGCTTGTTTCTCACGTACCTGCCTCCCAGCTGCGTGTCAAAAGCCCTGCCTGTGCTGCTCGAGGAGGTGGCCGGGTTGGCGGTGGAGTTCCCCAGACTTATTGTCTTGGGGAACTTCAATCTACCGTCACTCGGCGAAGCCTCTGGACTGGCACAGGAGTTCATGGCCACCATGACAGCCATGGAACTGACTCAAGTAATACAGGGTCCAACTCACGAGGGAGGGCACGCACCCGACATGGTATTCCTCTCTGAGCAATTGAGTAATGGTCTGAGACTAAGGGGCTTAGAAATACTGCCTTTGTCATGGTCAGACCATTTTCTACTACGGCTTGACTTCCTGGCTCCAATCCTTCCCCGCAGGGAGGCGGAACCCATTACGATGTTCCGCCCCAGACGCCTGATGGACCCAGAGGGCTTTCAGACGGCGCTTGGGGTTATTCCAGATGCACTCGTCCACAGTTCGGCGGAGTCTCTTGCGGAAGCCTGGAACAAGGCTGCAGCGGAGGCTCTTGATCAGATTGCGCCTTTGCGACCTCTCCGTGGCGCTAGACCCCGTAGAGCCCCATGGTTCAACGAGGAGCTCCGGGAGTTGAAACGTCAAAGGAGACGTCTAGAGAAGCGATGGAGGAAGAGTAAGTCTGAATCTGATCGAACACTTGTAAGAGCTTTTATTAAGACTTACAAAGTGGCGCTCAAGGCGGCAAGATGCGCGAATCATGTCGCCTTGATTGCATCAGCGGAATCCCGCCCGGCTGCTCTGTTTAGGGTGACCCGCTCCCTTCTTAATCAGAGGGGAGTTGGGGAGCCCTTACAGAGTAGTGCCGAGGATTTTAACTCATTTTTCGCTGATAAAATCGCTCAGATCCGGGCGGACCTCGACTCCAGTTGGAAAACAGAGTCGATTGACAACGAGTCAGTTGAGGTGACTGGGGCCCGTACTTGTCCACCTGTCTGGGAAGAGTTTGATCTGGTGACACCTGATGAAGTGGACAAGGCCATTGGAGCTGTGAGTTCCGCCACCTGTTTACTGGATCCGTGTCCCTCCTGGCTGGTTTCGGCCAGCAGGGAGGTGACACGGAGCTGGGTCCAGGAGATTATCAACGCTTCCTTGGGGAGGGGATCCTTTCCATCATCCTATAAAGAGGCGCTCGTGCGCCCCCTCCTCAAGAAGCCTTCCCTGGACCCAGCCGTTCTTAATAACTACCGTCCAGTCTCCAACCTTCCCTTTATGGGGAAGGTTGTCGAGAAGGTGGTGGCACTCCAGCTCCAATGATCCTTGGAAGAAGCCGATTATCTAGGTCCCCAGCAGTCAGGTTTCAGACCCGGTTACAGCACGGAAACTGCTTTGGTCGCGTTGATGGATGATCTCTGGCGGGCCCGGGACAGGGGTTTATCCTCTGTCCTGGTGCTTCTTGACCTCTCAGCGGCTTTCGATACCATCGACCATGGTATCCTTCTGCACCGGCTGGAGGGGTTGGGAGTGGGAGGCACTGTTCTCCAGTGGTTCTCCTCCTACCTCTCCGGTCGGTCGCAGTGTTAGTGGGGGGTCAGAGGTCGACTCCAAGGTCTCTCCCTTGTGGGGTGCCTCAGGGGTCGGTCCTCTCCCCCCTGCTATTTAATATCTACATGAAACCGCTGGGTGAGATCATCCAAGGGCATGGGGTGAGGTATCATCAGTACGCTGATGATACCCAGCTTTACATCTCCACCCCATGTCCAGTCAACGAAGCAGTGGAAGTGATGTGCCGGTGTCTGGAGGCTGTTGGGGCCTGGATGGGTGTCAACAGACTCAAACTCAACCTGGATAAGACGGAGTGGCTGTGGGTTTTGCCTCCCAAGGACAATTCCATCTGTCCTTCCATTACCCTGGGGGGGGGAACTTTTGACCCCCTCAGAGAGGGTCCGCAACTTGGGCGTCCTCCTCGATCCACAGCTCACATTAGAGAAACATCTTTCAGCTGTGGCGGGGGGGGGCGTTTGCCCAGGTTCGCCTGGTGCACCAGTTGCGGCCCTATTTGGACTGGGACTCACTGCTCACAGTCACTCATGAACTCATCACCTCGAGGTTCGACTACTGTAATGCTCTCTACATGGGGCTACCTTTGAAAAGTGTTCGGAAACTTCAGATCGTGCAAAATGCAGCTGCGAGAGCAGTCATGGGCCTACCTTGGTATGCCCATGTTTCACCAACACTCCTCAGTCTGCATTGGTTGCCGATCAACTTCCGGTCACAATTCAAAGTGTTGGTTATGACCTTTAAAGCCCTTCATGGCACTGGACCAGAATATCTCCGAGACCGCCTGCTGCCGCACGAATCCCAGCGACCGATTAGGTCCCACAGAGTGGGCCTTCTCCGGGTCCCGTCAACTAAACAATGTCGGTTGGCGGGCCCCAGGGAAAGAGCCTTCTCTGTGGTGGCCCCGACCCTCTGGAACCAACTCCCCCCGGAGATTAGAACTGCCCCTACTCTCCTTGCCTTCGTAAACTCCTTAAGACCCACCTGTGTCGTCAGGCATGGGGGAACTGAGACATCTCCCCCGGGCATATACAATTTATGAATGGTATGTGTGTGTGTATGTGTGCTTAGAAAATGGGGTTTTTAAAATGTTTTTAGTAGAAATTTAGATTTGCTGAAATTGTTTTCTGTTATTCTGTTGTGAGCCGCCCCGAGTCTGCGGAGAGGGGCGGCATACAAATCTAAATAAATGAAATGAAATGAATGAAACCCCTGCCTGAGTCCAAGGCTAAAGTTTTTGGGGGGCTGGGGAAGTGGTTTGCCATTCCCTTCTTCCTACAGCTAAGATAAAAGGATTGGCCCAAGTCACCTAGCTGGCTTTGTGGCTACTGCAGGACTGGGATTTACAATCTTAACCAAACTGGCTCAGTGCATTTATCATAGGATAGTCACAGTCTGTTTATTCTTATTTTTTAAGTTCTATCCTTTGAGGGAAGGCAACCCAGCACAAAATGCTCATCGAAATACATGCCAGCCAATAGGAATGGAAGTGTCCATCACTTCATTGCCCTGCTTTTAATAGTGTAAGGAGGCAACACTAATTTGGACATAGAGCAAGAAAACTCAGGAAGTGGCCATCTTATCACCATCTTAGGGTAGAGATCAGGGGTGGGTTCTCACTTACCTTGCTGCCGGTTTGCTTTCTCCTGTGCCAAGCGCATGCATGCTCAGGCACATGCACATGTGTGATGCTGAAAATCCAGCTTCTGCGCATGCCCAGAAGCAAAAAACAAAATGGTACCGCCTATGGTGCCGCTCAGAGAGCTGGTTTGGGAGCATGTCCAACTGGTCAACGCTGCCAGTTCGGTGAGCGTGGGGAAATTCCTGCTACTGGTTCTATAGAACCGGTCTGAACTGTCTTGAACCCACAAAAAGCAGAATCACAAAACTAGATGTTATGGTGGCTTTCATATATGTAGGATATGGTTGACACCATAACCAAAAATCTGCATTGTGTCCAGGATAATTCAAGAATCTTCAGCCACTTCACATGCAACTTCCTCTATTTTTTACCTTTGTTCCAGGGGTGGGTTCCTCCCAGTTGGGCAAACTGGTAGCGGTTTGATCAGTGCCAATTAATGGGTGCCACCATCATTTTTTAATTTTTGAAAAAAAATTCTTCATTTTTAAAAAATTATTCTTATTAAAACATTGTTAAAATTATTTTAAATACTTAAATTGAATCGTTGACTTGCCCCACAGCAAATTGTCCCACAATGAGATGACTCTCATTGGTTTTATACATTAGGGGGTTTTAAGTTAGTTTTTAGTATTGGATTTTTACTGTACATTGTTCATGACTGTTGTTAGCCGCCCCGAGTTTTCGGAGAGGGGCGGCATATAAATCCAATAAATGGAATGAAATGAAATGAAATGACTCCAATGACTTATCTTATGGCAAGTTGGCAGTACCAAATTGGTTGTGGTGAGTTAGCCACACCTAGTTATCCCATCCCGGAAAGTCAGGGTATACTATAGTTAAAGCGTTAGACTAGAACTGGGGAGACACAGATAAAAGTCCAGTTATAATCAAGGAAACTCACTAGGTGAGTTGAGCTAACACACTAAACTGTCACAATCCAATCTATCTCACAGGGTTATTGCTATGGGCATATGAGACTTCATGTACCATATTTTTCGGAGTATAAGATGCACCGGAGTATAAGACACACTTTAGTTTTTGGGGAGGAAAATAGGGAAAAGAATCTGCTTACCATGTATTCATCTGGCTAGCATCCTTAGTCTGGTCAGCTTCAGCACATTATTTTATCCCCTGGTTAAGGGCTTAAAAAAACTTTATTCGGAGAGAGTAACAATGAAAGAGCTTGCAAGCCAATAAGAGCTGGGAACATCATTAGGACTTGGAAAGAAACATTTGGAGCAAGTAGAGCAATGGAAAAAAACCCTGCAAAGACTTAGGGCTTGGAAAACATTCTTCCCAGAGAGAACAATGAAAGAACTTGCAAGCGGTAAAAGCTGGGAACATCATTAGCACCTGGTTAGGGCTGGAAAGAAACTTATTTGGAGCAAGTTAGAGCAATAAAAAAAACCTGCAAAGACTTAGGGCTTGGAAAACATTCTTCACAGAGAGAAAAATGAAAGAGCCTGCAAGGTAAGAGCTGGGAAGATCATTAGTAGCTAGTTAGGGTTGGGGGGGGGGAAGCTACTGAATGTAGCTTTCCCCCCCTAGCTAACTAGCTTCCCTAACTAGCTGCTAAGATACACCCAAGATGCACCCAAATTCTCAGCCTCCCATAGGGAGGAAAAAGGTGTGTCTTATACTCTGAAAAAGACAGTAAGTTGTCTTGAGCTTCTGGAGGAAATATAGATTATAAATCTATCAAATAAATATTAAAATACAATTTCATATTCCCAGAAGGTTAGATTACAAAGATCTTTAAAATCTGATAGTCATGTTACTTATCAATGGTGCATATCAGCATACCAATTTTTTTTAAAATAAATTTTATTATTAAAAATGAAACATGTACATCGTTTGATACAACATATAGTACAATACAAAACATAAAATATGAGAGAAAGAAAAAATAAAGCAAACAAACAAAAACCAAACAGGTAGTAAAGATAAAAGTATCGGCGAATATACAGGAGAGTTGTATTAAAAACGAAAACTAGATCCAGTTATATTTGCTCATTACCATGATTCGAATAGTTTATCTAGAATGTTAAATGCAAGGGTTGAAATAAACGAATTGCAGAGAAATTAACAAATAATAATAAAATTCATATCCAAATATATATAAAGTCTCATGTTATTATATTAGATAAAAAGTTGCTTTATACCAGATTTGTTACAGTTCAAGTTTATATCTGACATTTCAATCTTGTAGCCTGTTGTTCTCGCTCTTGCTTCCTAACCAGTTATAAAAAGGGTCCCAACAATTATTGAACGTAGCCAATGATTCGTTTCTAACTAATATAGTCAGTTTCGACATTTCTGCGCAGTATATTATTTTTTAAATTATTGCTTCATTTGGGGGTAGCTCATCATTTTTCCACCACTGCGCATAAGTTAGTCTTGCTGCCGTTGTTAAGTGAATAATTAAATGTACTTGGGGTTTCGGTAGATTTTGTCTGATTATGCCCAATAAAAAGCATTCAGGAGTTTTGTCTAGTGATAGATTTAGTATTTCATCAATCCAAATTCCAATTTTGTTCCAGTATAATTTAGCTTTTGTACATTGCCACCATAGGTGGAAATAGGTGCCCAATTCTTGTTGACATTTCCAACAATTTGGTGAGAGTTTATTATTTAATTTGGTTAGCTTAATTGGGGTAATATGCCATCGGTAAAACATTTTGACTAAATTTTCTTTATAGGATGTGGCAATAGTCAGTTTATAGTTCCTACTCCAGAGAATTTGCCATTCCTCCTCTTTAATCTCATTTTTTAGGTCCAGATTCCATTTTTTGACATTAATTTTTGTGCTAAAATTGTCCAGTTCATTGTAGTTTAAGTAACAGTAAAAAACTTTGATTAGCTGATCTTGGGGGCCTGTACATAGCTTATCTAGCAGGGCATTTTTGCTTATCCCGGTTTTATTTTTATCTTTGTTAAATTTGGTTTGAATCTGTAGGTATTCCCACCATTCCACTTTTTGACCAAGATTTTCTAGTTCTAGCCTTGTTCTAATTGCCCCGTTTGAATTTAGAATATCTTTATATCTTATTATATTGTTTCTTTTGTGGAAATTGGGATGAATATAGGCTTCTAATGGGGCGTACCAGGTGGGAATTCCTTTATAAAGTTTAGGTTTAATTTTTTCCCAAGTGTAAATAAGCGATTTCCTAATCATGTGATTGGAGAAATATTTATGGGTTGTCAGCTTTTCGTCCCAGAGATAGTAGTGCCATCCTAAGTGGAGGTCGTGGCCTTCTAAGTTAAGAAGTCTGGTATTTGTTAGGCTCATCCAGTCTCTCGTCCATGATAGGGATGCAGCAATATAGTAATCCTTCCAAATTGGGAGAGCCAGTCCTCCTTCTTCTTTCTTTTCTTGTAGATATTTTAATCGAATTCGGGGACGTTTATTTTGCCAGATGAAATTGTTAGTTATTTTATTCAAATTATTGAAAAATTCCTGTTTCAATTGTATTGGGATTGTTTGAAATAGAAACAAAATTTTGGGCAGAGTATTTAACTTTATGGCCGCAATCCTCCCAAGTAAGGAAAGTTGTAAATTTCTCCATTTCAACAAGTCAGCTTGTATTTTGTCTATTAAAATATCATAATTGTTTGATTTTAAGCTGGACACTCTATTTGTCAAATTAATGCCGAGATATTTAATTTTTGTAACTATTTGAATATCAAGTTTAGCCGTTAAGATATCTTTCTGTGATTGCCTCATATTTTTAGTTAGAATTTGCGTTTTAGTTTTATTTATTTTGAGGCCTGCCACTGTACCGTATTCTTCCAGAACTTCTAGGAATTTGGGACCTGAATCTAAAGGATCTTCTAAGATAAATACCAGGTCGTCCGCGAAGGCTTGAAGCTTATAGGTTTCTTTCTTACATTTTAATCCCCTTATATCTTCCTTATCTCTAATAATTCTAGTTAATACTTCAAGGGTTAAGATAAACAATAAAGGGGACAGTGGACACCCTTGTCTTGTACCTTTATGAAGAGAGATTTTTGTCGATGTATCTCCATTAAGGATAATATAAGCTGATTGGACAGAGTAAATAGCTTTTATTGCATTTATAAATTTGGGGCCAAATTCCATATACTCAAGCTGTTTAATCATGAATTTCCAAGACACGTTGTCGAAAGCCTTCTGGGCATCAAGAAATATTAACGCCACTTGTTTTTCATTATGGGCTTCATAATACTCCAGCGTGTCTAACACAATTCTAATATTGTTCTTTATCTGTCTCCCGGGAAGAAAGCCATTTTGGTCCGAATGTATAAAATAATTTAGGAATCCTTTGATTCTACTTGCTAAGATGGAGGTAAAGATTTTATAATCGGCATTTAAGAGAGAAATCGGGCGGTAATTAGTTATATCTGTATGATCTGTATCTTTTTTTGGAATTAACGCTAAATTTGCTTCTGTCCATGAAGTTGGAATTTTACCTCTGTCTAGAGCCTCACTTAACGTTTCTAACAGGGCCTTTTCCATTTCTTTGGGAAGATCTTTATAAAGTTCTATGGGGAGCCCATCCGGGCCTGGGGCTTTATTGTTTTTTTGACTTTTTATTGCTTCTTTTAGTTCTGTAGCGGTGATCGGTTTATTAATTGTGTCAACCATTTCTTGTGGTACTTTGGGTAGCTTGGCCTGCTCTAGAATTTCTTGAGTTTTTAGATCATGAGTATTGTTTTGTGTAATATCGGTATACTCATAAAGTTTGCTATAAAAATCGCCAGCAATCTTTTTTTTCCTTTCCAGATCATGACATAATTCCTCGTTTTTGTTTTTAAGACAGTTTATAAGTTTCTTTTCTTTTTGTTTTCTAAGTTTATTGGCTAACCATTTGCTAGGTTTATTGGCATTTTCAAAATTATATTGGTTAGTTCTTTTTATTTGTTGTGCCAAATTTTGTTGGTCTATTAAATTTAGTTGATGCTTTATTTGTAGCATATTTTGTTTAATTTCTTTTTTGGGGGGGAATTTCTGTAATTCTTCTTCTAGGGCCCTGTAGTCTTCTTCTAATTTAGTCGATTTCTGTTTTTTTAGTTTAAATTCTTTAGCCATATATGAAATGGCTATCCCTCTGATAACGGCTTTGGCTGTGTCCCAAACATTTTGGAGACTAGTGTGGTCTTTATGATTTTCTTGAAAGAAAAAGTTCATTTCAGTTTTGAATTTTTGCTTAAAATCTTCCTGGTTAAGTATAGATTTTTGAAGAGACCATCTACAACACTGTTTAGTTCCTTTCCAAGTTACTTTGAGCGCACTGTGGTCTGAGATGTAATTAGGTTCTATCTCTATCGAATGAATTTTAGTGTTGATTTCTGTTGTTGCCCAGACCATATCCAATCTTGACCAAGATTGGTGCCTGTCAGAATAGAAGGTGAATTTTTTAAAGTTGGGGTTTCTGTCTCTCCAGCTATCTTTCAATTTTAGTTCTTTAATTAATTCGAAAAAAGCTTTCGGTAGTATTCTTCTCTTTTGTTTGTTGCCGAGTCACAGTCTGGTCTTATTCTACACTCTGGTAAACTGGCAGCAAGGAAAGGATTTGCTTCATAATTCCCCACGCAATCTAGACAGACTTTGTGAAGCTCCAGGACTGGAAGTAACCCTATATTACATCTGTGACAGAAGACCTTCGGAGCGATCACGTTAATACCGAACATATTCAGTAAACTACTTACCAACCTAACCAATAACCAACAACTTGCAGTATCACTGAAATCCTACCTGAACTTTACGATTTAGATTTGGAGGACTCAGAAGGGTTTGATATTCTATTTAAATATATAATAAGTAATTTTCTAGCTCCAAAGTCTTGCTATATTCCTATTTACATTTGATAATTCACACAAGGTTTTTCTACCGTACAATACCTGATTTTTTATAACTTATAATTTCATAATTCATATTAAAATACTCAGTATATTAATTAATCTAAATTTAATGAATTTACCTTAATGAATTTATTGACCTTACTATTTACTATAACAGGATATTAACTGCTACCAATTGTATTAACTAACTAATCAATTGTATATATTAACTGATACTCATTTCCCACTTGTATAGAATATTTTGCTAGGAATCTACTAACTTATTCATTGTCTTATAGGCTATTTGACTACATTACCAACTTTTTAAGAGATTTTTCCTCTTGAATATTATCTATTAATTATAAGGTTACTATAGTTTAACAATAGAAATATTAGATAAGATTTACTTACTGTATTAATTTGATTTAGTTTATATGTATTATTCTGTTTTTATTAATTATCTATTGGTCTTTAGTAAGTGACAACTCTCTTTAGAAGTTAACTACAGATAAGACAAGGCAATACCCTCTTTGTAATCTATATATACTCAATTAATACAATATATATAATTAATTAACATAAAATCTGCTAGAACCTGTCCCTTTTCTTTCTTTTTTTTTTCCTTTTCACTAGAGGGAGGAATTACCTTTAAACCTTATATTTATACAAAATAACTGAAACTAATTTACCCCACTACTTTCTTACTTCCCATCTCTCTTTCTATTCCCTTTAGCTATTTACTATCTCCTTTTGCTATTTGTTCTAAGGTTTTTCAATAGATATAACTTGAACTGCTTTTCCGTCTTTATAACATCTAAAAGACCAACAATATACTCTACCTATATTAAATTCTGGATCGGACCATTAGACAATTGTATAAGTGGGCTAGCTGGTGGACCATCGCAAAAATGACAAGCCTCTCTAATCTGTCCAGACTGGGATCTGGGAAGAAATCAATTAATCATTCTACCTCAGCCATACCGAGTCCTTCTACCCAGAGATCTCTGGAAGATATGTTACCCAGAGAAAGGTCTAATTCCTATAAAGACCTCCAAACTACGCTGCTCCAAATGCAGGAGTTAATGCTCAAGAATCATGAAGACATTAAAAAAGAAATAGGCGAGGTGAGGAATGATACATCTGAGTTAAAAGAAAGGATGCAAAACATGGATAAAAGGCATGAGGCCTTCCAACAGCAGATGATTAAACATGAACAAAAAATTCAGGACTTAGAAGATAGAATTGATCAGGATCATAAACAAATGGAAGACCTGACAGAAAAACTAGTTCATGCCAACAAAGAATTAGAAAGTACAGTAATTCAATTAGAGAGCGAAAAAGCTAATCAATACCTTAGATTCCAAAATCTTAGGGAGGAGAAAAGTGAAGATCTACCAGACATTATGGCCGATATTCTTTCAAAGGCTCTGGGCATTGAAAAGGACACAATGCTAAATGAAATTGATGAAGTTTATCGAATAAATACTAATTACGCCAGACGCCATAACCTCCCCAAGGAAGTTCACATCAAATTTGTTAAAAAATCAGTTAGGGACGAAATTCTTCATAGAGCACTGGAAGACCCCATAGATTACAAGGGGAGACAATTGGTAATTCTAAAACAAGTCCCGAAACATGTTAGAGATTTACGTAGGCCATACACCTTTTTGTCAGCCAAATTGACCAGGCACAACATAAACTTTAGATGGTTTGTCCCAGAGGGTATGCTCGTGACCTGGCAAGACAAAAAGCTGAAAATTGATTCGGTCGAAAAAGCAGAAGAATTCTTTGAAAAAAACTTTCCCACTGAACGGACATCCGAGATACAAGATAGTAAAGGAACAAGGAATCCCCCAACAACCAGTGTACAACCTACAGACCAGATCCCAATCAGTTCGGAAGGAACACAGGCTACTGACAACTTAACTTTAGGTAATAATGGCTACGCAGGATACCCAAAAGAAACAAGAAGCACAAGGGCAACAAGACCCAAGTATAGATAATTTAAATTTGGCACAAGAAAAACCAAACAAGGGAATTGAGTTATATTCAATTAATATAAATGGATTGAATGCACCAAAAAAAAGAAATCAAATTTTAAACAAAATTGCTAAATTAAATTTTGACATCATTGCAATGCAAGAAGTCCATATCAAAAATAAATTTGAACATTTACTCAAAAGAAACAAACTTGGGAATCTGTTTACGTCTCTAGCGGCGGAAAAAAAGAGGGGTGTAATATGTTACATCAACTCTAATATCCAAGCTAAATTGAAATACAAAGATAGGGAGGGTAGAATCCTAATCTTAGAATTAACCATAGAACGGGATACAATAACATTAATTAATATCTACGCTCCGAATGAAGGCCAAGAAAGATTTTATAAAAGATTGCTAAATACCATTAAAGAATATACTACAGATAATATCTGTTTATTAGGAGATTTTAACGGTATAATTAATAATGAATTGGATTATAAGAATGATAAAACGAACAAACAAAAGAAAAGAATCAGCATACCAATTTATCCCACCTGTAATTTATATTTTGAAACTCAGTTTAAATTGTACGCCTTACGGATACAATATTTGGTCTTACTTCAGGACTTTTAATATTTTTCCCCTCCCTCTTGGATGTTTGGATCACAATAAAGCTAATGAAGAGTTCTGAAGAACATGAAAATTCAAGAGGGCATTATTGAATTTATGCATTCATTTTGGTTGTTCTTTGGCACTGATAGGGACTATGATTTTATTCCAACCTCTTTAGGGGCATGCTGAATATGTAAAAATAAAAACGTAGAGATTCAAAAACTTCACAGCCAAAATTAAATCTCATTGAGAGACATTTCAATGCAAGCTTACATCCATCTCCCAATAAACTTAATAGGAGTTAACTTGAAAGCACCCTAATAGGTGCTTTCAAGTTTAAAAAATGAGATGCGGAGAAGCGTTTAGTTCATTCAAGGCTTTTCCTTGTCTTTTCAGTGAGATAATTAGGGCTTCCAATCTGGGTTACAAAAACAAGGGTAATCACTAAATGTTAGCAAATAGTGATAATTTTCCAGCCAAGATTGAAGAATCATCAATTTTAAAAACATCTGTGTGAAAATGAGTATTGTCAGTAACAGATACTCTAACACAGGGCCCCTGGACTGGATGCATCAAGCGCTGGCCACGCCCACTTTAATGAAGGGCGGGATTCGGGATGATGGCGCCATGATGACCCGAGTTTGACACCCCTGCACTAACAAGTCAGATCTATCAGCCCAAATGTATCTTCTTTATTTGACTGTGATAAATCATTCATGTAAATCAAGTAAATCACAATCATAAAATAGACTTGCCAGTGAAATGAAATATAAAATATTTAAAACCTGAACAAAAATGCATCTTTCTGAAGACATATTTGATCTAACTCCTTGTTCTCTTTTCTGTAGATTGCGGAATTGGGTGACATTTAATTGCACCTCACACTATCGGCTATTTATAAGAGTTTTCAAGTCTCCCATTTTTCTTAGGCATGCCAGCACGTTGTTAAATATGGTGACTTTTGTAGTCCTTCTAATTTGGAGTTCAAGTGGCTTTCCATGTGACACCCTGCATTTAAATCTGTGCAGAAAGATATGCATTATTCCACAGTGGTCTGTGGAGAGTTATTACAATTGCATTTATGTGGAAGAAACCTTTAGTTTGATATATGAAAATATTATATATCATATGAAAGTGCTAAACATCAATGAAACCTTAGCAACCATTTTGTACGTGGGCATTTGTATTTGTGGCAAAGTGGAGTGCAATCATATTCACTTACTCAAAAGGAGCTCTCTCTCTCTCTCTCACACACACACACACACACAGTCGCTCTCTCTTTCTTTCTCTCTCTCTCTCTCCCCCCAGAGGTTCTTGCTTCTTAGTCTTGCCTTCTACAGAATAATTAAACATTATTTCCCATCATATCCAACTAGGATAATCAGGGTTTCTGCTCACTTGGTATAATGGCAGTTTAATCATTGTAGAAGGTACCACATGAGAGAGGGAAACAGTCTTAGCATGTTTCAGGTAGTTTGCCGTATCCAATTATATTTTTAAGAGTTCTCCACATGTTTGCTGATTCATTTGTTGAGAACTGATTCTTTAGCTTTTCAGAGTAGCTTCTTTTTTTGTTGCTCTGATCTCCCTTGTTAATACATTTCTGATCTGATTATACAGGTTCCGCAATCATAGGCTCAGCCTAAGAGCAATCATAGCATTTTGTGTCAGCCAATTTTATTTTGTATTTATTTTACAAATATTTCATACTATCTTCTCTGAACAAGTCTGGGTATGTACAGTGTAATGAACATGAAGCTATAAAACATCTATCTTTTAAAGATCAAAAGCCCTTCTTACAAAACCAATCCATCATCAACTCTAGCATAAAAACAACATGGGCACAGAACCAAAAGTCACTACTATTCATTATCAGAATCAAGGATCAAAAGCCCTTTTTAAAAAAAAGCATTTTTGTGGCTATTCAAATAATGTGACTTAATCAACTGAAAAAGAGTCCAAGCACCTATGTGAAAACTTATCTTGGTGGGTAAGCCACTCCCACCCAGTCACATGATCTTTAAGCCTCCCCTAGTCACATCATTGTTAAGCCACTCCCACCTGGTCACATGGCCAGCAAGCCACTTACCCAGTCACATGACCATCAAGACACACCCACAAAAGCCACTCCCACAGTGCAGCAGTAAAAATTTTTGCAGCCCATCACTGGATATAGTCTTCATTTTACCATTTTTGTTGTTTTTCATGAATACTGTATTTATTATATGGAGAACAAAATTAGAGTGACCAGAAGATAGATAACATTCCACAGTCTGCCGTGTGTCCTTCCTCTAGTAACCACATCTGTAGATTCTGAGGTTGCTTTTTCACGCTTTCACTTAAAAAAAGAGAAAAACAACTTCTTCCCAAAAGCCAGATATTTTAAACATAATAGTCTCATTCTAGCTGGGGATTCAGGCAGGGGTGGGCTACTGCCCAGACAGGGGGGCATGCAGTGGAGTAGTGAAAATGGAGCTCCACCCCAGAGCATCCAATTTGCACTGAAAGATGTTGAAAGAAAAAGCCACACCCACAGTGTGGTAGTAAAAATTTTGGTAGCCGTTCAGTGGATTCAGGTCATTGTATCCCAACACACTTGGGTAGGTGGCACTGGGTATTGTGAAGTTTCCATTTAGTGGCATCAGTTTTTCCTATTTCTTAGGGATGTCACTAGTGTATTTTAAATTGTTGTGCATCTGATGTAGCTTATAATAAAAATAAATTAAATACATTTCCTTATAATACTGTATTCTTTAGGCTGCAAATATCTCAGTATAGAGGGATTAGTGAATAAATTCTGAATGACAACAAATCTCAAACTCAAACTCAGTAATCCCAATTGGCACAGATTTCCAAGTTTGAATAAATAAGATATCAATAGGATACATCTGTGCCAAATTGGGATTTCTCCCCCCTCCCGCCCCCTGTGCGTCATACTTACATAGCTGCACGGAAAGGAAGGCAGCAGATAAAACATTGCGGGGTCCTTGATGTTCTCTGAACTTGGTTGTTTTCTTAAAGAAATAGTTTTGAAGACATTTCATTTCATTACCCAAACTAGGTGAAATCATCATTGCTTGTTAGTTTGGGAAATGAAACATCTGCAACATAGCAACCAAGCTCAGAGAGCACCAAGGACTGACCCCTCATTTCAACCCTGAGCTGCAAATATTATCCTGTACAAATGTCACATTGGCAAACCTTTCCACAGGAAAGCATGGCACATCAGTGTTATCAATGACTTTAGAGAAACAGTTCTGAAATAAAATCAGAGGGGAGTCCATCTCCTTGTTATCTCCGGCTTTACCATTATTTTCCTTAATTCTGTCCTGATGTATGTGATACGGGCATTAACACTGCACCTAAAGAACAGGTCTTTTGTTGTATGCCAGAGTCCTCACCCAGCAAGCTCTCATGATTCAGGAGAGGGTTTTCATATCACTCTCTGCTTATATCTCACATGCTGAGAAAGGTTGCTTACAGCGAGAATGGCTTTAGACTGGCATCTAAGCTACTGCAGTACGAACAATTTCGTCTGCATCTCTGCTCCAATCTCCAATCAACTATCAAACTAAGTTCCCCGGCAAGCCCAGTCGCAATTAATAAGCGCAGTGTGGGCGCAATCCAAGGTAGACTTGTGCCTGGCAGCTCCACTAATCAAGAGAAATTGGTAGGAACAGATCTTAGTTCAACACATATTTCAATTATTCTGTTTCCTTGGAAACCCTGTGCTGCAGATGGATTTGCCTCTCAGTGGCTAAAAATATCTAACTGGCCCCTCTTAGAATAACAAAGAATTGGAGAAATGGAGAAGACTGTTGGGAGAAGCTCTCTCTCTCGCTCTCTCGCTCTCTCGCTCTCTCACTCTCTCTCTCTCTCTCTCTCTTGCTCTCTGTCTCTGTCTCTCTGTCTCTCTGTCTCTCTGTCTCTCTCTCTCTGTCTCTCTCTCTCTGTCTCTCTCTCTCTCTCTCTCTCTCTCTCTCTTTGCTACTATAGGAACAAAGGTCTCCTGTGTGGATAGCAAACCTGGAGTTTCTTATCCACCATTAAGTTTCAGGGCTTTTAGAGAGCTTTCATCTGTATTTATATATTAAGTATTTATGTGAGAAAACAAGAGATAAAAAGGTACTAATAGCTCCCAGAGCTGATGATGACTAGAGGAACAAAAATACATTGCAGCATTTTGTAGAATGGTATGGTTTCCCCCTCTTCCCCCCCACCCCTCAAATAAAGTGGTCTCTTCCTTGCATGAGCAAAATTCTGGCCTTAGGTGTGTGCTCTGAAAGCAGCTCTTGCATCCTCAGTACAGCTATTTGAACACGCTATATGTATATAGCTTTCATCCCAGACTAGTGCCAGCAGGAAACCATGAGGCCTGAAATCAAGTGACCCTTCCCCACCCACCCCAAATGTGTCCTAATGGTACAGCCTGAATTGAATCTGCCTGAGCCCAAGGTCTGTGATTGGTGGCTGACAAAAGCAAGGGCATGCAAGGCTGCCAATCACCAAGCTGTAGCTCAGGTTTCTTTTCTCCATAGTCCCTTTGACTATATCCAATAGTTGAATAGACCAGCGTTTCCCAACCGGTGTGCCGCGGCACACTGGTGTGCCGCGAGACATGGTCAGGTGTGCCGTGACGCTCCCTGCCCGATCTGCCCCCTCTCCTCCTCTGCCGCCCCCTGCCTTGGGGCGCGACTTCTCTCGCGGCGGCTGCGGCTTCAGCTCCTCGGGACAAAATCGCTCCCAGCCAGGGGGCTGCGAGAGGGACGGGGCGGGGAAGGGAAGAGCGGGAGACCCCCAGACAGAACGGCTGAGGGGAAGGAAAGACAGAAGGAGGGAGGGATTGAGAAGCGAAGTCAGGGAGGGCTGAGAGAAAAGGGGAGCAGCGCGCGCGCGAGAGGGGGGGGGCGGGCATTACTGAAACGAACGGAGAAAGCCCTCTCTCGCAGCGAAAGCGCTCCCAGCCAGGGGGCTGCGAGAGAGAGCTTTCTCCGTCCGTTTCAGTAATGCCCGCCCCCCCTCTCTCGCGCGCGCCGCTCCCCTTTTCTCTCAGCCCTCCCTGGCTTCGCTTCTCAATCCCTCCCTCCTTCTGTCTTTCCTTCCCCTCAGAAAAGGGGAGCGGCGCGCGCGCGAGGGGGGGGCGGGCATTACTGAAACGAACAGAGAAAGCCCTCTCTCGCAGCCCCCTGGCTGGGAGCGCTTTCGCTGCGAGAGAGGGCTTTCTCCGTTCGTTTCAGTAATGCCCGCCCCCCCCCCTCGCGCGCAGCGCGCGCGCGCCGCTCCCCTTTTCTCTCAGCCCTCCCTGGCTTCGCTTCTCAATCCCTCCCTCCTTCTGTCTTTCCTTCCCCTCAGCCGTTCTGTCTGGGGGCCTCCCACTCTTCCCTTCCCCGCCTCCCAGACTTTGCCTTTGCCACCCCCACCCCTTTTTGGGTTGGCAAGGAGTCCTTTGCCGCATCCCGCAGTTCACTGCTCTTTCTCTCTCTCTCTTTCCCGTGAGGTGGGGGAAGGAAAAAAAAAAGCAAAAAAACCCTCACGCTCGTCCCTTCAGCAGTGAGGGAGGGAAGTCAGAGGGCGAGGGAGCGAGGGAGCGCTCTTGTCCTCGGTGCCCTCTGCAGCGTGCCTTCCTTCTTCTTTGCCGCCGCTGAGGGACGGAGAGAAAGATAAAAAGGAAAGAGGGAGGGAGAGATAGAAAGAAAAGAGATAGAAAGGAAAGAGGGAGGGAGGAAAGAGGGAGGGATAGAAAGGAAAGAGGGAGGGAGAGATAGAAAGGAAAGAGGGAGGCAGACAGAGAGAGAGAGAAAGAGAGACATAGCAAGAAAGAGAGAGAAAAAGAAAGAGATAGCAAGAGAGAGAGAAAGAGATAGCAAGAGAGACAGAGAAAGAGAGAGAAAGGGATAGAGAAAGAGAGAGAAAGAGACAGAGAGAGAGAAAGAAAGAGATAGCAAGAGAGACAGAGAAAGAGAGAGAGAGAAAGAGATAGAAAGAGAGACAGAGAGAGAGCCAGAAAGAGAGAGAAAGAGAGAGAGAGAGAAAGAAAGACATAGCAAGAGAGATAGAAAGAGAGAGAATGAAAGAGATAGCAAGAAAGGCAGAGAGAGTAAGGGAGAGAGAAAGACATAGAGGGAGGGAAGGAGGGAGAGAGAAAGAGCAAAAAAGAGAGAAAGAAAGAAAGAGGGATGGAGAGAGAGAAAGGAAGGAAGGAAGGAAGAGAGAAAGAGGGAGGGAGAAATAGAGTGAAATGGAGGAAGAGATTTTTTTTTGTCCAAACTTTTCTTTAGCCCCTCCCCCCGCCGCGGCCCCCCCGCCCCCCCCCCCCCCCCCGTTCAGTGTTCCCCAGGATTTTGAAAATATGAATAATGTGCCGTGGCTCAAAAAAGGTTGGGAAACACTGGAATAGACAAATAGTTGAGCATTCCCTTCAACAAGGCCTCTCCGTCTCTGGGGAGATCAATTGTGTGGTTCTTCACTCATTCATTAAAGGAGAATGAAAAGTGGCTGAGGACCAATGGGGGATCTGGTTGCCTTTGAGGAATGAAGAGAAGAACCTTTTGGGAAGAGGCAATCCCACAGGAAATTGGCTGATCCAATTAAACCTGACAGGAAAAACACCATTTTTGTACAAACTCCCTACTGTGCATCAACATGTTTCACAGTGACTCTATTTTCTTGCCCAGAGGTGAGGGGAGCTGAAAAGGGGATAAATCTGAAAGATGTTTGCAACAATTTTTAAAAATTAATTCTTTAGGTTTAGAACTTTGCTTTACGAAGGAAAATTCAAGAGCAAAAGAAAAAAGTAAAAAAATAAAGCTAAAGGTGTCTGAATAAAGAACTGTTCTTTATGATAAAGAATGCTCGGTTGCTGTACTATATTGGACACATAGAGCATTGAAGCAGGTTAATGCATACTCCTAGTGTAAAGTGCTACAATAGCAATTGCAATAGCACTTAGTCTTTGTAGTAAGCTAGCATCCACCCCTCTCCTGGAGGAATGAAATATTTTAGGAAATATTAAAAAAGCAGAATATTACATTTCCCTGGATGAGAAAATGGAAAAAACTGTTTAGGCAGGAAAAAGACTCCCCACCTTTGTTAATAGCCTGGGCCAGTCTATTCTATATAACAAAGATCTACCCTCTTCAGACAGACCAAGAGCAGGTTCCTCTTACCTCCATACTGGTGCGCTGCATGTGCATCGCGACACTCAGGTCAGCCCTCAAAATTACATATAGTGGAGAGAAAGAGACAAATGAATAGGCAAGTGTTTATACTATCTATAAATCAAACACAAACAACATTTTCCAATAAACAATACTATTATTTATAGTACAGTATTGTTATGGTACAATACTCTACCATAAACAATACAATTAGGAAGGAAAGTCCCAAGAGGAGTAGCCTTTGGTTGTTTCAGTTTTAATCTTTATATGTCATATTTTTCAGAGTATAAGATGCTCCGGAGTATAAGATGTACTTTAGCTTTGCGGGAGGAAAACAAGGGGGGGGGGATTCTGCCACCCAGCAATTTGCCTCCCAGCAAACAGTACAAATTTTATACACTGTTTGCTGTATATTTCTGTGCATGTGTGCCTGATCCGTGGAAATAGCAAAGAATTGGAGAAACATTTTCTTTATTCATTCATTCATTTATGTACACATACTGCATTTCTGGATATGGAGCAGAAAATGAAGAAAACGAAGAGAAAAATGTCAGTCTTTATTTTAGCAAGACTAGAGATTAATTACAGTTACTTCGGTCTCTCCCACCCTCCTCTTGATTAGGAAAGACACTGTTGCTTCCTATTCCTGTAAGTGAAAGACACTCTGATTAATTTTTTATTGATTAAAAAGAAGATGGCATAGAATTCAGCATATAAATAAAAATCTCACTGCCACCCATGTATTTTTCTATAGAAAAATTGGGAGGGGGGAGATTCTATGTTTCTGTCTTGTGTACAAAATTTTGATGAGATTTTCAACTCTGCCTCTGAAATTAATTGGTCACAGATTATTTGCAATGACTCCTTTTTTTAATAGCTTTTTTATTTTATTTCTTCTATATTTTTAAGGGACGGTTTCATAGTATAGTTTTGACTGGATGAAATAATCTGTGTATCTTTTCAAAACAGCTATAACACTTTGTATCAAAGAAGAGTAACTATATATCTGAAAAGAAAACGAATTATTCCCAATGAATGTAACCTTAAAATAGGGAAGATTTAGTAATAGGAACAGATAAATATTTTTTATTATTTGATATCCCCACCTATTATGTTACAGCTATCATCCTTTGCAGTAAATATGGTGCTTTGTAAAAAATCAATATGCTAGTTTATTTTTTTTAAGCTTTAAAAGAAAATAGAGTAGACATTCCTTTAAAATAAAAACGCATAGCAACGGAAGTAATATGAAGGCAATTAAAAATAAGTCTTTTTTCCAATCCAATTCACAAACCAATAAATATTAAGAGCCTGAATTTAAACAGTAACTGTTTAAAGTCCAAAGGATTTGCATGATATTGACAGGTGTCTGTTCTTAATTATAATAAAACCAAAATAAAGGGATGTGCATTATCACATCAGAATGCAAGCTTTGCCCTTTTGTTATTGTATCACAATGGCATATGTAAGCATGCATGGAGCCATTTATACACAGATAGTCCTTGGGTTATGACCACAATTGAGTCCCAAATTTATGTTGCTAAGTGAAACATTTATTAAGGGAGTTTGCTCAATTTTACAACTTTTCTTGCCACAGTTGTTAAGTGAATCATTACAGCTGGTAAGTAAGTAACATGGTTGTTAAGTGAATCTGGATTTCCCATTGATTTTGCTTGTCAAAAAGGGCTGGGGGAAGGCAAAAACAGCCTTGTTTTTTGCAAAAAAAACAGCTCATTTTTCACCCATTTATTTTGCAAAAATGCAGTGGAAAGAGAGCTTGGGAGGCCTGCAAAGTTTTCCTAGGGTCTGCAGGAGGCAAAAATGCCCCCATTTTGTGAAAAATTGCCTGGGTTTTTTTTTTTGCAAAAATTGGAGTATTTTGCTTCTCCCAGCCCCCAATAACATTTTGCAGGCCTTCCAAATTCTCTGTGCACCCCATTCTTGCAAAAAAAAATGGGCCCATTTTTCACAAAAATGGGATGCAGGGTGGGGCTTCTGGAGACCAAAAATGGCTGTATCCTGTGTATAAGACACACTGACATTTTCGCCCTCTTTTAGGGGAGAAAGGGTGCGTCTTATATTCCGAAATATACAGTAATTGTCCAGTCTTCTCTTAAAAACATCAAGTGATAAAGCACCCACAACTTCTGAAGGCAAGCTGTTCCACTGGTTTCTCATTGTTGGGAAATTTCTCCTTAGTTTTAGGTTGCTTCTCTCCTTGATGGAATTCATCCATTGTTTCTTGTCTTCAGTCCCAGCAGCAAATGTAAATGTTAGCTGCAGTGGAACAATAATGGGGGAGGATTATATCCCCAGCTTTTTCTAGAGAGCATCTGAGATGCAATCAATTAGCCACTGTGAGAAACAAACAGTGAACTAAGAAGACATTTGGCTTAATCCAACAGGATTCTTCTTGAGCGCCTGGCTTCTGCCAAGTTTTAGACATCTTATTTATATGCCCACTAATCTTAGGGGGAAACCTGTAGCTTTGTTGTTGTTAGCTGCAAAGTCGTGTCCGACCCATCAAAATCCCATGGACAATGTTCTTCCAGGTCTTCCTGTCCTCTACCATCCTCTGGAGTCCATTTAAGCTCATGCTGACTGCTTCAGCGACTTTATCCAGCCACCTCAATCTCTCTCATCCCCTTCTTCTTTTGCCCTTTATCTTTTGCAGCATTGTTTATTGATTGATTGATTGATTGATTGGATTTGTCCATTAGGCTCTTCTCCTTCCTTCTCATTAGGTGGCCAAAGTATTTGGGTTTCATCTTCAGGATCTGGCCTTCTAAAGAGACTCTAAGACTCTAGGTTTGATCACCTTGCAGTCCAAGGGACTTGCAGGAGTCTTCTCCAGCACCAAGGCAGTAATCCATGGGGATTAGCCTAGTTGTCTGCAAAAGACTTCAACCAGAAACCAGTTTTAGAAGCATCTAGTTATTAGATGTAATAAAACCAATGTAGTTGTCTTCTCAACTCCTGGAGAATTAATGGTTCTAGCACTGATCAAATTGAGCTCCTGAGATACTAGGGCAGTGATGGCGAACCTGTGGCACAAGTGCCACAGGTATAAAGTGACCAGATTTTAACTTTGTTAAAGAGGAACACCATTGAGTGGGGGGGGGGGGGGGCTTAGCAAAACAAATTGCAAAAAAAATTTCTTTCTTTTCTCTCTCTCTCTCTCTTTTCCTCCCTCCCTTTCTCTCTATTTCTCTATCTTTCTCTCTGTCTCCCTCCCTCCTTCTCTTTCTTCCTTCCTCTTTCTCTCTCTTTCTGTACCTCTTACTTTCTCTCTTCCTTCCTTCCTCTCCTTTTTGCTTTCTCTTCCTCTCTCTCTTCCTCCCTCCCTCTATCTTTCTCTAGTCTCTCCCTCCTTCCCTCTCTCTTTCTTTCTTTCTTCCTCCCTCCCTTTCTATTTCTCTCCCTCCCTCCCTCTTTCTTTCTTTCTTTCTTTCTCTTTCTTTCTCTCCCTATCTCTTTTTCCTCTCACCCCTCTATTTCTCTTTATCTCTCCCTCCTTTCCTCCCTCTCGCTCTTTCTTCCTCACTCTTCCTTCCTCTTCTCCCCTCCCTCCTCTTTCTCCATAAGGGCCTCCCCCCCCATGAACCCAGCCCCCTCCTTGGGGCAAGACAAGTGATCAAACAGCGTGACTGTCCCACTGAAAGCGTGACTGTCTGGTCTCTTTACACAGGTAGAACACGCAGCCATATTTGCTGGCACGTGAACCATTGCCCTAGCTCAGCTCCAGCATGCATGTTTGCATGGCCAGCTGATTTTCAGCTCACAAAGAGGCTCTGGGAGGGTGTTTTTAGTTTCCAGAGGGCCTCAGGGGGGATTGAGGAGGGCATTTTTTTTCCTCCCCAGGCTGCAGAGAAGCCTCTGGAGCTTGGTGAGGGTGAAAAATGGACCTACTGGGCCCAGCAGAAGCTGGGAAATGGGCCACTTTTGGCTTCTAGGGGACCTCCGGGGGGCAGGGGAGGCCATTTTCACCCTCCCTAGGCATTGAATTATAGGTGTGGGAACTCATGCATCCACAATAGCATTCACACACATGCTTTCAGCACCCGAGGGGAAAAAGGTTTGCCACCACTGTACTAGGGCATTCATTTGAAAGATCTGGCAACCTGAACCCATCAGCAATGGGAAGTCACAGCCAAGGCCTTGAAACTCACAAAAGCAATTTTGTGTTCTGCCAATTGTAATGGCAACAACTACTTCCCTGCTGCTACAAATATTTTCAGAGCCAAGATAATCAGCCGCTTGGTTTATTACACAGAGATTTGCCACTGTGGAGACTTAACCCCAATTGAGACAGATCAATCTAAGTTGCCGGGAGCTCTGCTGTGAAGGCTCACCACGTATCCAATTCCTTGTGGAGGCCCTAATCTGACTTAATTTCTCTGATAACCCACAATCTGATTTGCTACCTGAAATATTAATTTAAATGGATATTTTCCTGGTCTTGCAGGATAATTTTATACCTTCATAAATCTACACCAGTGGTCCCCAACCTTTTTAACACCAGAAACCAGTTTTGTAGAACATAATTTTTCCATGGACTGAGGAGGGGGAGATGGTTTTGGTTTCACTCGCTCACCCTGATCCTAAAAAATTCTCCAAATGTCAGGACATGGCACGTATATCCACTTCTTATCCAGAATACATATAGTTTTGTACAGTACTATAAGGATATGTATGTGTTCCAGATTTGCATTCATTATTGAAATCCTCAGTGTTGCTAGGATTGGATGACAAGGACACATTTGAAAACCTATAGCCACAACAGAACATGAAGAAATGGAACCCACAGTTCAGTGGTGAGTTTCACTTATCTTTGCTACTTGTTTGGGAACAGTAGTGCATAGGAGAGAGAGAGAGCAATGCTTCTGCACATGTGCAGAAGCTCCATGATGATGCTCTGCCAGGTAGGCGGAGCTTCCCACTGCCGCTGCTACCGGTTCACCCAGATTGGACCATATTGGTAGGAACCCACTACTGCCTCAGTTGGATCAGCAGTATCTGAGTTGACAAAGGCGTGTAAGGCCCAGCAGCACTATTAGCTGCCCTGAGTCCTTCGAGATTGGGCAGCATAGAAAATAGATAGATAGATAGATAGATAGATAGATAGATAGATAGATAGACAGACAGACAGACAGACAGACAGACAGACAGACAGACAGACAGACAGACAGACAGACAGACAGACAGTAAAAATAAATAAATAGATAAATAAACAAAATAGAGTTTACCACTGCATCCTTGTATTCTTATTTTTGGAATCATACTAGTAGCTAGCTCAGTTTTTCTCTCATCACTGAAACGCATGGCATGTTTTTTATTTTAGGGGGAAAAATAAATTTCTCTGCCACAAAATGGTGCTTTTTTTGCAAAATGCTTTTATTTTCAAGTAAAATCTGTGACTGCCCAAAAGCTTTTCCTTCAGCATAAAATCCTTGAATCGAGAATTTAAGATTATCTTGCTGCTACACCATTGATTACAATATGTGGAATCATTTGGCAGTATGCCAACTACATTATATGGAATTTTTTTTTAAAAAAACAACCCAACTCTAATCTGTATATGACTGGGGGGGATTAGTGCAATTTGCATTTGAATACAAATTTAACTAGTATCATATTTTGAAACAACACTTAAATCCAAACTTAGTATCAACTCATTAAAAATATATTGTTTTCCAAAATTTTGCAATACAATTTGGAGATTTAAAAAAATACAATAATACAAATACAAAAATACAATAAACAAAAATACAAATACCTTTTTCAGGTCAACCAAATGATTTGGCATTGGCCATAACCGTGTATATTATGGAAAGCATGAAAATAAGGAAGAAGCATTATGTTAGAAAAAAAATATTTGTGACACTGTATTCATTAGTCCAGGGTTTTTCAGAAGGCAAAATTTGCGTGGCCAATATACAACATAATACGAATTTTAGTCTGGCAAAACATTTCTGAAGTTTAACAAAGCAAATGTGACACATTCATAAATATCAAAAAGAGCAAGAAACCAAAGTCGACATTCATTTACCCTGAACACTGTCACGGTTTCTGGGGAAAATGCTACTTGGAGATCTCTTTCTTGTAATCCTTGCTATACATGAATGCTTGCATTTACAGCAGTGTTTCCCAACCTTGGCAACTTGAAGATATTTGGACTTCAACTCCCAGAATCCCCCAGACACGAATGCTGGCTGGGAAATTCTGGGAGTTGAAGTCCAAATATCTTCAAGTTGCCAAGGTTGGGAAACACTAATTTACAGTCACACCATGTTATTTGTAGCACCATTTAAATATTTTATTGTTTTGTGTGCGTGTGTTTTGTGTGTGATTTAAGAGACTTAAAACTATTCAGAGTGAACTGAACCCCACGCATGAACAAAAGTAGTGGATGATGTTCATTGGAAAAATAACCATACATGGTTTGGAAGGGGGGGAGCCCTCAAGTCCTGTTTCTTCAGGCTGAAAACATAATAAATATCTTTAAAAATTCAAAGAAACAGAAATCCACTTCATCCCATGTCTTAGCAATCCATTTAACAAAAAATAATTCTTAACCTGGTGAGATTCAAAAGCTAAGATGGTGCTTGATAGAAACACCTTGCTCATTCTTCCAATATTAAGGTTAGGGTTTGGACTATTGCCCATTGAAATTTTGATTTTTTTAATAAATATTTATTAAGATATTACAATATTATGCATTAGGCAGGGATGGGTTCTAACCAGTGATATGCTCCTATGGGTATGGTCAGGTACACAGTACCGATAACAACATTTTGATTTTTTTTCTTTTTTTTCCCCTTCTGGGCTATTATTATTATTATTATTATTATTATTATTATTATTATTATTAATTAGATTTGTATGCCGCCCCTCTCCGTAGACTCGGGGTGGCTCACAACAGTGATAAAAACAATACATGGTAACAAATCTAATAATTAAAATCTAAAATAACAGTTTTACATTACAAAGTCTAAAAAAAACCAAAAACCCCAGTAGATAAAATACATACACACAGTCATATCATGCACAAAGTTACATAGGCAAGGGGGGAGATGTCTTAGTTCCCCCAAGCCTGATGACAGAGGTGGGTTTTAAGGAGTTTACGAAAGGCAAGGAGGGTGGGGGCAGTCCTAATCTCTGGGGGGAGTTGATTCCAGAGGGTCGGAGCCGCCACAGAGAAGGCTCTTCCCCTGGGTCCCACCAGACAACATTGTTTAGTTGATGGGACCCGGAGAAGACCAACTCTGTGGGACCTAACCGGCTGCTGGGATTCATGCGGCAGAAGGCGGTCTCGCAGATATCCTGGTCCGGTGCCACGAAGGGCTTTATAGGTCATATGTTTTTCCTATCGCAGTAAATGAGTTTGAATGTGTATAATTTTAGAACAGCTGTGTATGTGTTTGTACATATACTTTATATAGTAGATAATCAGGGGTGGGCTACTACCCGGATGGAGGGGAACGCAGTGAGGTAGGGAAAATGGAGCTCCACCCCAGAACACCCAATGCATAAGTCACACCCACAGTGTGGTAGTAAAAATTTTGGTAGCCCATCACTGGTTCTAACTTACTTCGCTGCTGGTTCACTTCTTTCCATGCTGTGTGGACACCTCATGGTCAGGTGCATTCACAGTGCTGAAAGGGGGCCAAGCCAAAAACAAGATGGCAACTGCATGCACAGTACCAGAAACTTGGCTTCTGTGCATGCTCAGAAGGAAAAAAAATTTAAAGCCGAAAACAAGATGGTGACATTATGCACAGTGCTGGAAACCCAGTAGATGCTCAGAAGAAGAAAAAAAATGCAAAAAAAGAAAAGACAAGACAAGATGGTGACCACATGCACAGTGACGGGAGCTCAGCTTCTGCACATGCTCAGAAGAAAAAAAATTAAAAATTAAATATTTAAAGAATTTTTTTTAATGGCAGCGCTCATGGACAGGTACTGACCAAATTGGGTCAGTGATGTCACCATGACATTACTAACAGGTCGCTATCAGTTTGAACAAACAGGTCCGAACTGGGAAGAATCCACCCCTGGTATGAGGTATTTATTAAGAGAATGCATAGAAATGTTGATTTTAAAAACTGAACTTTTTAGAAGACAGCTCATTGAAATCCTCAATTTTCAAAATAGAGATTTTTCTGACAGTGAGAGCAATTTATCAATGGCGTAAGATTGCTTCCTGGGGTTGTAAATTCTCCATCACTGGATGGTTTTTTAAAAAAAAAAAGATTGAACCCAACCATTTGGCTGGGATAGTGGCATAGTGTTCCTAGGTTGGACTGGAAGACCTTTGAGGTCCTTTCCAGCCCTATGATTCTATGATGTTCCAAATCAAAGACATTCTGTTTCTAAAGATTTATTTGGATGACATACACTGGTAGGTGCATCTGAGGACGTGCTGAAACCTCACACTGTGATTCACTCCGCGTTACAGAAATCGAGAGACAGAGATTTCAGCCCACCACTATCAGCTGTTCCCATCTGCCCCAGAACGTCCTCTAGCCTTCCACAGCAGATTTTAAAGGTGCCTCAGGAGACGTAAGAGACGGATTGGAAATTACCTTCCCCAGCATCACTGAGAAAATCAGTTCCACAAGGGATGCGGAGAAATGACATTCAAACTCATCCAAATTTATCCTAGGGAAACAGGGGGTGGGGAGCATATGAATACTAGATGTTGTGTTTCAATAGTAGACGCTGTACGGGTGTATATTGGTGGTTATCTCCATAGCTACGCAGGGCTTCACATTCGTTCGCTTTTCCTGAGCAATAAAAGTTTAAAAATGTATTCTATGAATAATCGACCGATGAATTTTTTATGCCAGTTTGTTTGTTTGTTTGTTTGTTTGTTTGTTTGTTTGCAAGAGCCTCAAGACCCATCTATGCCACCAGTTAGATTATACCTCCCCCTTTCTGACCATTAAATGTTATGTGTGGATGTGATTGAGTTATTGACTGCTTTTTAATGTAATGAGATTTTTGTTTATAGTTTTTAATTATTAGATTTGTACACATATTGTTTCTGTATTGTGTTCTGTGAGCCACCCCGAGTCTTCAGAGGGGGGCGGCATACAAGTCTAATAAATAATAATAATAATAATAATAATAATAATAATAATAATAATAATAATAATCGCAAAAGGCTGCTTTACTGGGATCGTCAAACACAATTCGCCGCTACATCACGCAGTCCTAGGTGCTTGGGAAGCACCCGACTGGTGATGAAATACAAAATCCAGCATAGTGATCTCGTTTGCTGTGTTGTACTGACATAATAATAATAATCTATTTATTTATTTATTTATTAGACTTCTATGCCGCCCTTATCAACCAACTCAGGGCGGTGTACAACATAATAAATACAGTACAAGAGTATAGAAATCCAATAATCTCTGCTTTTGCCAGCCCTTCGGGATAATCCAAGCAAGAAATCAATACAATGAATACATGGAGTCTTTGACTTACAACAGTTCATTTAATGACTGTTCAAAGTCGCAACAGCATTGAAAAAAGTGACTGGTGACCATTTTTCATAGTTATGACCTCATGGCATCCTCATGGTCATGTGATTTACATTTGGATGCTTGACAACTGACTCACAAGTAGAACAGTTGCAGTGTCCTGGGGTCCTTCTGACAAGGAAAGTCAATGGGGAAGCCAAATTCATTTAACAACCGGGTTACTAATTTAACAACTGCAATTATTCAGCTAACAAATGTGACAAGGAATGTTATAAAAATGGGGCAAAACTCCCTTAACAAATTTCTTACTCAACATTTCTTAATCCAGCCTGACCTGGAGATGCCAGGAAAAAAAAATCACCGTTCAGAGTAGGAGCCCTGGTAAGGCACTCTGGACCAGATCAATAGGAACCCACCACTGCCCTAGATCTCATGGCGTGAGCCATCCAATTGTTATGCTGGGATGGGTGACCTTGAACTGGCTGTAAACAGGTCCACTCAGCTGCACAGTAGATGATGAGAACTTTCCTCCCTTCTGTTCTGCCTGCGTGTGCCACACACCCTTAATTACAGGTTAATTAATCCAAGCAAACACACAGAGAGAATAGAATGCAAATAAATGTTCTTTATCAACAGAAGAGAAGAAAAAACTCCCTTTTAAACTTCAAAGGGATTTCTTGTACAAACAAGGCACACTTGGAATACAATCCAAGAACGATGTCCCATAATAAATCCAATTACTAACCCAGTAACTGGGAATTGTCTCACAGCTACTGTTGTCCAAACGTTGATAAACACTCACAATGAATTTTAGTCCAGAGTCCGAGAATCCTAACAAAGTCTTGAATACAGCAAGGCACGGTCTTGATGAACTACGATCAGATAATCTTCCACAATGGCTAAGCCAGCACGCTGCTGTTTTATCAGCAGCTCTAATTACTGGAGTCCCACCCAACCACAGGTGGCCTCTCTTATCTCCTTTAATATGTCTTAAGTTGTTCTCTCCTATGCATAGCTCTAAGCATGCATGGGTCTGTCATACATTCCTCATTGGAATCCAACAAAGATAGGGAAGATTGATCTCCTCCTGGGCTGTCAGCCAAGCCCCACTCTTCCTTCGTCATCGGATAATTCACTAGCTGACTCTGTCGGGAGCAAAACAGGCCTGTGGATGTTTCCCCCACATCCACCTCCACATTCCTTGGGGCAGGAGCTGGGCCAGAGCTAACCACAACACCTTCTCCTCCCTATTCAGATATACAAGGAGACATCCTCTCTAGCACTCCCCCCCCAATACCTTAGCCTCCCCACTTCCCTGTTTCTATGGCAGCTGATAGCAAGCAAGCAGCATGGAGACTAACACTACCTGTACTAACACTAGCTCTATTGTAAATTTATAGTAACAGGTCTGCATCTCTCTTCTCTTTGCTTTTATTTTCCAGGAGATTAGGGAGGGTCCGATGTGCTTTCAGACTTACAAAACTCTGTTACTATAGCCTTTTAATAACAGCAATACTAGTACGTGTAGTTTCCTAGTCTGGTTTACATTGGAGGACTGACATCCAAAAGGGCAATTGCCATGTATTTTCCTCTTTTGACTTTTACTGTTATTGTCTCTTCCTCCTGAGGTCAGATTCGTGTGGCTGCAGCTCTTGTATTGGTTGACTAGTCTCATCTGTATTCCATGAAAACACATTTGCTGGTCCTTTTTAACAAATGCACCCTCCCATAGGTAACAGGCAAAACCCATTCTCGTTCGATAATAGGCTTGCCTATGTGATAATATTTGATCATGGGTTTTCCTATTTCCCTGGGTTTTTTGGTTTTTTTATTTTCTTACTTTAGACTCTTGTAGGGGAGGGGTAAGTGTTTCATTCGTAGGATGAAACAGTTTGGTGAGATCACAAGTGGTTGCCATGGAAATAGTGGGAATTTTTGCAAATGCACCTTACATCCACTGACCGTTCAGAGTAGGAGCCCTGTTTCTGTGGGATATGTTTAATGATGGCATAGAAGAATATCCTGAATAGGCTTTCCTCTCTGAACCTTGGGGATCCCCTACCAGACATTCATTACCTGTTCTCCTCTCCAGTCTCGTTCGCTTCTTCCACTCTTTTTTGGCTCAATGCTGTGACCATAGCAACTCCGATAGCCAATACAAGGCCAGGTTGATGCTTCATGGCTGCTTCAGTCATCCAGTCGTCCGTTTCTCTCCTTGCTACCTCCAGTATAAACAGGCAAGGGGAGGGGGGAATTATTATGTTATTTATTTATTTTTGCTTGCCATCTCCATTTGCATTTTCCCCTTACATCTGTGCTGCACAATTATTTTATCTGGGGAATGTGGTGCCGAGAGACATCAGCATGGGTTATAATTAGCTTTGTGCCGGCAGTGTTCTAAAGCTACGGTACTGACAAGTGGCACTCAGGGAAGGTGTAAAATAATTCCTTCCTGTAGACTGGAAAGCAGTGAAGGAATAGCTACTTGTGCATTGACGGCTGTGGATGGCTCGCAGAAGGATTCTGGTTGATCCCCTGACTTTATATGTATAAAGGGCAGGGGTGCAGTGGTGAGAAATAATCATTATTGTGATATTTGTAATCTTGACTCCACTTCATAAAACAACTGGCCATGAGCACAGCTGGAAATCAATAATTTGCACTGAAAAGCATTGCTCAGTCTTTTTCAAAATGAAAGTATCTGTTTCCTTATATGTAGGGTTACTTGTATGCTTCTCTTACCTTCTGCTGCCAACAGGCAGTTAGCCTGCTTGAAAGACATTGTTGCCCTTCAAGAGACAAGGCTTTCGGGTCTTTTAAGGAGAGAAACTTCTCGTTCTTCTGGCAAGGAAAACCATCAAATGAGACTAGAGAATACGGGATGGGCTTTGCATTCAAAAACACCCTACTAGGATTCATCACTCCACCTGCCGTAGGGAGCGAGAGGATTCAGTCCTTACAGTTCCACTCTCTAGCAGGACCAGTCACTCTTATTAGCGCATAAGCACCAACTTTATCATCATTAGTAGAATCTAAAGACCAATTTTATGATGATCTGGTCACCACTACCAAAAAAGGTCCTGAGAAAGATTTTCTATTTATCCTTGAAGATTTTAATGCCAGAGTTAGAAAAGATTATAGTTCTATGGCAGTTACTGCCATAATGTGGACGTGGCTTATGCAGGACACCCTGCATTTTCTTTCAACGTCTTTCAGTGTAAATTGGGTGCTCTGGGGTGGAGCTCCATTTTTGCTACCCCACTGCATTCCCCTCCATCCGGGCAGCAGCCCACCCCTGCTTCTAGGTCAGTTTGGCATTGGGAAGATTAATGAAAATGTCCAAAGCCTGCTGCTATTACGGTTTATATGTTAGCAATACATTCTTCAAAACAAAACCTCAACACAAATCTCTTGGAGGCATCCAAGATCGAGGCACTGGCACCAGCTTGACTTGATACTGACCAGGCATTCTGATCTTCCCATATTACAATCACATGTAGCTATCAGGGTGCTGACTGCAATTCAGACCATTCCTTGGTGTGCAGCAAAATAAAACTGCAAACAAAGAGATTGCATCACTCGAAGAAGGAAGGAAGACCAGAGATCGACATCAGCAATACCTGAAACCACGGCAAAGTGGAGGAATTTGCACATGCATTAGACGAAACGCTCCCAGGCCCGACTGAAGCAAACGCATCCAAAAAAATGGGAATATTTCAAGAATGCTGTCTATAACACCGCCCTGTCAGTATTTGGTACGAAGATCAGAAAGACAGCAGATTGGTTTGAAACCTACTCAAAGGAGCTGACACCAGCCATCGAGGAAAAAGGGAGAACATTGGTTGCATATAAAGCCTGCTCCAGTGTGTGCAATCTACAGGTTCTACAAGCTGCTCATAACAAAGTCCAACAGGCCACCAGGTAATGTGCAAATGACTATTGGTTGCAGCTTTGCTCTCAGATCCAGATAGCAGTTGACACAGGTAACATAAAGGGAGTGTATGATGGCATCAAGTAGTCCTTAGGACCAACACAGAAGGAATCTGCCCCTTTGAAGTCTGCTACAGGTGAAGTTATCCAGGACCGAACGCAGCAGGTGGCACATTGGATGTTGCACTAGTCTGAGTTATATTCTAGAAAAAATGTGATAACTGATGAGGCTTGAAATGGCATTGAGTGCCTGCCTGTCTTAGAGGAGCTTGACAGTGAGCCAACCTTAGAGGAACTAAGCTCTGGACTCCCTTGTCTCAAGCAAGGCACCCGGGAAAGATAATATCCCTGCCGAAATTTTGAAGGGCTGCAAAAAAATCATCCCCACAGAACTGCAGGCAATCTTCTGTCTCTGTTGGAGGGAAGGTGGAGTACCACAGGACATGAAGGAATCAAATATCATCACAAAGTGACAGGGGCGACTGTAACAACTACTGCAGCATCTCTTTTAGTGTGGTAGGGATGCTGCTTGCCCGTGTAGTATTGAAGAGGCTCTAGGTGCTTGCAGAGAGAGTCTATCCAGAATCACAGTGTGGATTCTGAGCCAACAGGTCCACTACGTTATGGTATTTTCTCTTAGACAGCTGCAGGAGAAATGCAGGGAACAAAGACAGCCACTTTTTTATCATTTATAGATCTTACGAAAGCTTTTAGTTTCAAGTTTCAAGTTTTATTGGATTTATATGCCGCCCCTCTCCGAAAACTCGGGGCGGCTAACCACAATCATGAACAATATACAATAAAATCCAATACTAAAAGCAAATTAAAACCCCTTAATATATAAAAACCATACATACATACAAACATACCATGTATACAATTGTAACGGCCTAGGGGGAGAAAAAAGTCTTAATTCCCCCATGCCTGGCGGCAGAGGTGGGTTTTAAGTAGCTTACGAAAGGCAAGGAGGGTGGGGGCAATTCTAATCTCTGGGGGGAGTTGGTTCCAGAGGGCCGGGGCCGCCACAGAGAAGGCTCTTCCCCTGGGTCCCACCAAGTGGCATTGTTTAGTTGACGGGACCCGGAGAAGACCTACTCTGTGGGACCTAACTGGCCGCTGGGATTCGTGCGGCAGAAGGCGGTCCCTGAGATAATCTGGTCCGGTGCCATGAAGGGCTTTATAGGTCATAACCAACACTTTTAACCTGGTCAGTAGGGACAGCCTTTATAAAATCCTCCCCAAGATTGGCTATCCACCACAGCTCCTCAATATCATCAGGTTCTTTGATGAGGAAATGAAGGGCATGATAGTTTTTAATGGCTTAACATCAGATTCCTTTGAAAATAGAAGTGTAGTGAAATAGGGCTGTATCTTTGCGCCAATTCTATTCAGGATCTTTTTTGCTGTCATGCTGAAGTATGCTTTTGGAACAGTAACAGAGGGAGACTATCTCTAGACCAGATCAGAGAGAAAACTCTTTGGTCTCTCTGGATTGAGAGCAAAGTCTAAAGTCCAGCAGAAATGCTTACAGCATTTCCGCTTTGCTGACAATGTTGCTGTTACTGCTCATTCTGCTGAAGACCTTCAACAACTCATTGACTGTTTTAGCAATGCCTGCCAAGATTTTGGATTAAAATCAGCCTGGAAAAATGTAAATCATGGGTCAGGACATGGATTCACCTCCATATATTACAATCTTTGCACAAGAATTGAAGGTCATCCATGACTTTGTCTATCTTGGCTCAACCATCGCCAAAACTCTCTTTCTAGATACTGAGCTGAATAAACATATTGGTAAAGCAGCCACCACATTCTCTAGACTCAGAAAGAGAGTGTGGCTTAATAAGAAGCTGACAGAACATACAAAGATACAGGTTTATAGAGCCTGTGTCCTAAGCACACTCTTGTATTGCAGAGATTCTTGGACCCTTTACGCATGGCAAGTGAGAACGTTGAATACCTTCCATATATGCTGTCTCCACAGCATCCTTGGCATCCCCTGGCATGACAAAGTTCCAAATAGCACAGTCTTGAAATGTGCTGAAATTTCTAGCATGTATACACTATTGAAACAGTGATGTCTTCACTGGCTTGGGCATATTGTGAGAAGGGATGATGGGTGGATTCCGAAAGTTCTCCTTATGGTGAATTAGTGCAGGGAAAGCACCCCAGAGGAAGACCATAGCTGCGATATAAGGATATCTATAAGAGGGATTTAAAGGCCTTGGGAATGGACATTAACAGCTGGGAAACCTCTGATTGTTCAGCTTGGAAGCTAAAGACGCAGCATGGCCTTCTCCATTTCAAGGAAACATTTGTTTGGCAGGCTGAACTCTTTCCAGAGCATGATACCATAGTCTTTTAAGACTGAAGGTTGCCAATGACTATGTATGCTTCTATGGGTTTTTTTTTATGGTATACGTTCCGTTGAGGCTTTTGTATAAAAGGCAAACTATCTTAGAGGATTCAATAACTGTGGCTGATCTTATTAATACAACCCTGATAAGTAATTGGGTATATTACTATACTATAAGATGTTTAAATCTGTGTTGAAGTAGAAAGATGGCAGCTTTATTGAACTGTGATTTGCTATGTGAGGCCACAGTCTTATACACATTTTCTTGAGAGTACATGCCTCTGAATATAGTGAAGGTTTCTTTTGAGTAAACATATCCTGTAAATGGAGCAGCTACACCCTGCTGCACAACTGCCATGATGAGTTTTTTGCTTTAATAGTACAGCAATGCAAAAATCTGTCTTCTCTCTCTTTTACCCCTACCAAGAACTTGGTGTGTTGTGTGGATGTTTGGGTGGTTCATGGTGAGGAATTTGTGGCAGGTGGGGTGTGTTTTGGGGATTGCTATGTGTGTTGGGTCTGGTCTTTAGGCGTTATGTGAATTTTGTCGTATGGGTATATTGTGTATACACATACAATGACAATAATAAAGTATTATTAACGATTAGATTGTGTGTTGCAAGATCTCTTTGAAGCTGTCAGATCAGTAATTAAAGCAATTACCTAATTTAGAGTGCTAGAATTTCAGTAGTTGATTGATTGTTTGAGTCTGTTGACTCTAAGTCAGCCCATACAGGATTCTCCGCTGCTGTTATGAAGACAAGTTCCTGACAAGTACTCTCAAAATTCTGCTTTCCCCCAAAAAGAGAGACACAAATCCGTGCTTGAATGTACTTTCACCCACCTACATTATAGTCTGCTGCAGGAACTGATAGCACGTGAATTCCCTGACTGGCCTTCTGTGCTTTTGCTGTTGCCAAGGGCCAAGCTTAGAGCAATCAAAGAGAATACAGGTGCAGAGGCTGCTTAAAGCCTGCTTTAGAAATCAGCAACTCAGTGGTTTGCGGGTGGGTTCTGGATCTTTTTGCTGCCGGTTTGCTCAGGGTCATGCTGTGCCTGTGCCCGTGCTTCATGCACCTGCACACATCCACCAGAATTAAAAAATCCAAGATGGCGTCGCCCAGGAAGACACCGACAGAACCAGCTCCATGATGTCATCACCGGATTACTAATGATCCTCCATCCCCAACCTTTGCAGCTTTGGTGGCCCAAGTGGTGGGGAAGGGGAGAGGGGAACTGTCCATGCAAGCAGTGGGTTGGTGCTCATGTGCACAGATCTCCACTCATGCAAGAGAGAAGAGAAGCCTTTGTGGCATGCTTTGGGGCATGGACCTTCAGGCTTAACCATGCCAAAACCCTTTGCAAAGGGATGGAAGGCTTGAAGCAGTGCAAGATTGCTCCCTCCCTCCGTTTGCAAAAGTTTTGGTGCTGAGAAGAGAAATCTTTGAGGTCTCCTGCTCCTTCAGACTCACCAAGACTGCCTGACACTCCAAAATTGGATCGGGTGTCTTGCACAGGCAGCCTCGGTGAGTCATCAAAGCTGAGAGGGTGCTCTCGTCCAACTCAGCCTTCTGCTCTCACCATTCCGCTTTTGGAGCATTCGGAACAGGGGGCTTGGCAGCCTGGGTTGTGGGGAAGAGGGGAACCAGGCCGCATGAGTGGCGGGACAGCATGCATACATGCGTGCACAGCTCCACTCATGCAAAACAGAAGAGAAGACTTTGGGATGTTGCTCGTACGAGTGGAGATGCACACACGCACTTGTACGAGCTTCCGTATGTTCATAGTTCATACGTTACAAATGTATTGTAACATTTGTAACATATGAACCAACTTGACAAATGTATCTTTTTCTTTTATGCACATTGAGAGCATATGCACCAAAGACAAATTCCTTGTGTGTGCAATCACACTTGGCCAATAAAGAATTCTATTCTATGTTAATGCCATGATGACATGAATTTGACACCCCCAATCTAGGTGACCATTACCCTTGAGGTCAATAGCATTGTTTAAAATCCATAATGCATTTGTATTATTATTATTATTATTATTATTATTATTATTATTATTATTATGTCAGTACAACACAGCAAATGAGATCACTATGCTGGATTTCGTATTTCATCACCAGTCAGGCGCTTCCCAAGCACCTAGGACTGCGTGATGTAGCGGCAAATTATGTTTGCCAATCCCAGTAAAGCGGCCTTTTGCAATTGACAGATGGAGATTTTGTCAATTCTGATGGTTTTTAAATGTCTGCTGAGATCCTTTGGTACTGCGCCCAGCGTGCCAAGTACCACTGGGACCACTTTCACGGGCTTATGCCAGAGTTGTTACAGCTCGATTTTTAGATCTTCGTATTTCACTAATTTCTCTAGCTGCTTCTCCTCAATTCTGCTGTCTCCTGGGATTGCGATGTCGATGATCCATACTTTCTTTTTCTCCACGATCACAATGTCTGGTGTGTTATGCTTCAGAATTCGGTCAGTCTGAAGTCGGAAGTCCCACAGTAGTTTTGCTTGCTCATTTTCGACCACTTTTTCGGGCTTATGATCCCACCAGTTCTTTGCCACTGGTAAATGGTAGTTCCGGCACAAGTTCCAGTGGATCATCTGTGCCACAGCATCATGTCTATGCTTGTAGTCAGTCTGTGCGATCTTTTTGGAGCAGCTGAGTATGTGATCGATATTATTATTATTATTATTATTATTATTATTATTATTATTATTATTATTATTTAGACTTGTATGCCGCCCCTCTCCGAGGACCCGTTCATGCATCTGTACCCTGTCTCCTAATGAGAGATGTGAACACTATTCACAACAAGAAATTCACAACTACAAGAGGGAAGCGGGTGGGAAGTTGACCAATAAACTTAGTTAAAATAAATATTATGGGAGCCGAGCTTTCAAAATCCCAAGAGGGGAGGGAATCATCTCTAAAGCATAAGACTGGTTTCTGTGTTATAGCAGGGACTAAAAATAGAGCATGAGGAAAATTAAATTAGATGATACATAATTTTCTGTGTTTATGAATTTATGTGCAGTACGTGTTGAGGACATATGTTGGTAGGCATCTTGGAGATCAGTTTTGGAAGTTCTGCTTGTATCCACTCTCCACTAAGAATCATAAGATGCTTCTTATGCAAAGTGCAAAGGGTGCAGTCATTCTACATAGATGTGCCTATCCATCAAATGTAGAATTCAATCCCAACGTAACTATGTATGGTGTTCTCCATTAAGATCTTTAAGCCCATTCTTTTCATCCACATATGTTTCTGCTCTTGTGTGTAGAAAGAACTTAGATGTTTCTGAACTGATTTTGCCCACTGGTTGAAAATGGTTTTTAATGTTTTAAATGCTGCAGGTAGACCTCGATGTACAACGGTTCATTTAGTAACTGTTCAAAGTTACAACAGAATGTATGTATGTATGTATGTATGCCTTAATCCGAGGGAACAAAAAGAAGTCTGCTGGGGCGACATCAGGACTATGTGGGGGTGGGGCAGCGTTGGCACCTGGTGTTTGGCCAGGAACTTGCAGACTCATAGGTTGTGGCAAGGCGTTGTGGCAAGGCAGGCAGCGGAGATGTCTTTTCTTTTCCTGATGACCCTTTTTCAGAGTTTTTTCCAGTACATCCACATAGTAGGTAGCGTTAACTGTCTGTCCTTGAGGAACAAATTCTTTATGGACCACTCCTTTACTGTCAAAAAAGACAATGAGCATTGTTTTCACATTTGATTTGCTTATTCTTGCCTTTTTGGGTTTGGGGGACTGGTCGGTGTGCCACTCAGAGATTTGGCATTTTGTTTCTGGATCATATTAAAAACCCCAGGTTTCATCAGCAGTGATGACGTTGTCCAAATAATCAGGTTCAACTTCTATATGTTGCAAAAGTTCACTTGAAATTTCCGATTCCATTTTTTTCGTGACACGGTCGGCGTGCAGAGGTTTACAATAACTGACGTCCTGCCACTTCCACAGCTTGGAGAGCACTGAGACCAGTTTCACGGCAAAGCTTAGCGTCCTCCCCCCACCTACTCCAAGTGCTTCAGTCCCACTCCAACCAATAGGAGCAGCGCGGGAAATTCAATTGCATTACTTTTGGAACACATCCTGTAGATTTATTTCAAACTATTTAGCTCTCATCAACTAGCCATACCCTCTGGGATTCAAACTTGGGCTGATTGCCTGTTAGACACTTGCTTTACCTCTAAGCCACAAGTTCTTCTCCTATCAGCTGAACCAGGGAAAATATTATACTCATTCATTCATTTATTCATTTAATAGGATTTCTAAGCCAACCGTCTCCCGTGAAAATCCAATATAAAACCTAAAACCAATATAAACCCTAATCTAAAATCCCACATAATAAAAAGCATTTAACTAACATTCATTCATGATCATTCATTCATGCCGTCGGCCGGACCATGAAGGCAATGCTCAATGGCCCTATGTCTGCTGGCAAACATGTATCTTTAGGGCCTTATGAAAGGCGAGGAGGGTGGAGTGATGCGAATCTCTGGGGGAAACTGATTCCAAAGGATCTAATTCTAAATGTTTTTTTTCCTTTTACCAGATCACCTGCTATTCCCAAATATGGGTGTAAATATGAGCTGCTACAGATACATTTTATATATAATAACACATTCATTCAAAATATTAAAGACATGCCTCAAAAAAGAAAAGCCAACCTTGCTTTTTAATTCTAGTTCCATTGCTGAGCTGGAAAAATTCCATTAACTAGCTAAAAAGCCAGCACGTTGTATTTATAAAAAGCAAAAACGGAAAGCTCTTTAGCCCTGCAGCAGTGACTTCAGCAACTTCGACAGACAAATGTTTTGGCTTCATTCCTCCCATCCCTCTGACAGGTACATGTGATAATACTGAAGCTGTGAGAAGAATTTTAATAAGCAAATCTCGGCATCTCCAGCCCTCTCCTCTGTGTGGGAATCAAATGATGAAGCGTCTAAGGCAAAAGAGCTGATGAGGGTGAGACTATTAATCTGCCCATTTCCAAACATTTGATTCATAAGAAGCCCAGCCACAGGTGATAGGAATGGTGGACTTACCATGTACCCTTAGCAAAGGGATATTACTGGTACTGTGTAATGTTTTCATTTTGGTTATATGTGAGCTTTTGAAAACTCAGAGTAGGACAAGCAATCTCTAGACTTTAGTTGAAAAAAAATGAGGATCTTTCTTTTCTTTTTTTAATTTCTTTTTATTGTTTTCATAAATACATATATCACATTTTGTTTGTTCAGTTTACAGATCTTATCCAACTTTTTAATCTGTTACAATCGTTCTTAATTATGTTAGGTCTTATAAATAACTCTATCTTAATACTATGCAATAAAGAACAGAATAAAAACATTCAAAAGGCATTTGTTATTTATGATTTGTACTGCAATTTTGTATCATATTATACAAGAAATTTATTCTGAATCCATTCATGCCAATTACACCACATGAGGATCTTTCATTAATTGCAACAACCCTAAAAAGAGAGGTCCAAACAAACCCTAAACAATATTGTTTTCCTTTCACCCATTTTGTACATGCAAATGGCCTACAAATCCAACTTCATCACGGGTGGGTTCTAATTTACCTCGCCACCGGTTCACTTCCTCCCGCGCTGCATGGCTATGCATGCATTGCATGCTGCATGGCATTTGCATACCCGGGCACACACATGCCTGCGCAGTGCCAAGAACTCAGCTTCTGCACATGTGCAGAAGCAAAAACCAACAAAAAATAGTCTCAAAAAAGCCCCCCAAAATGGTGGCCAGAAAATGCTGAAAACTCAGCTTCTGTGTATGCACAGAAGCAAATACACCAAAAAATAGACTTTTATGGACCTGCTGATGAAAACAAGAAACAATGGATGGAAACCTGGGATTAAGGAGGAAGTTGCTAATAGTGAGAGCAACTAACCAATGGAACAGCTTGCTTTCGCAAGTGCTTTATCACTGGAGGTCTTTACCAAGAGAGTGGACAGCCACTTGTCTGAAATGATATAGGCCAATGATGGCTGACCTTTTTTCCCCTCGGATGTCGAAAGCATGTGTGTGCTGTCGCACATGTGTGCATGTCCACACCCACAATGCAATGCCCCTCCCACCCCTGCACATGCCACATGACCCCCCCCATTTTCACCTCACATCCCAAACAGCACTGGGAAGGCGGAGGGGGGAAGCCTCCCATCTCCAAATGATGCTGGGGAGGAATCTCACCAGAGCCTACAAAACGTTTGCCAGACCCATCCTTGAATACAGTTCATCTGTCTGGAACCCATACCACCTCTCGGATATCAACACCCTAGAAAATGTCCAAAGATACTTCACTAGAAGAGCCCTTCACTCCTCCACTCGAAACAGAATACCCTACGAAAGCAGACTATCAATCCTAGGTCTAGAAAGCTTAGAACTACGACGGCTAAAACACTATCTAAGTATTGCCCACAAGATCATATGCTGCAACGTCCTTCCGGTCAATGGCTACTTCAGCTTCAACCGCAACAACACAAGAGCACGCAACAAATTCAAACTTAATATTAATCGCTCCAAGCTTGACTGTAAAAAATATGACTTTAGCAATCGAGTTGTCGAAGTGTGGAACTCATTACCGGACTCAGTAGTGTCAACCCCTAACCCCCAACATTTCTCCCTTAGACTATCCACGATTGGCCTCTCCAGGTTCCCAAGAGGTCAGTAAGGGGCGTACATAAGTGCACTAGTGTGCCTTCCGTCCCCTGTCCAATTGTCTCTCCTTATCTCATATCTCATATCTCTTTTCTTCCTTCATATATCTTCTCCTCTATTTTTATATCTTCTCGTTATATATAATACGTACTTCATGTCTATTCTCTTCAATATGTATTGTGTATTGGAATAAATAAATAAATAAATAAATAAATAAATAAATAAATAAATAAATAAATAAATAAATAAATAAATAAATAAATATAAATCTGGGAAGGCACAGGCTGCAGAAAGTGAGAAGAAAGGTAGCTCCGCCACCATCGCATGCATGCACATCTCCCACAAGCAGGGCAGACCTGAAAATCAGCTGGCTGGCGGGAGGGGCACACATGCCTGGTGGAGCTGAGCTGGGGGACAGCTCACGTGCCCACAGAAGGGACTCTGCGTGTGCCATCTGTGGCATGCTTGCCATGGGTTTGCCATCACAGATATAGGATCTCCTGCTTGTGCAGAGGATTTGACTAGAAGACCTCCAAGGTCAGCCTTGGTTGGGCTTGTCAATATGTCACGTCGGGAATGATTATCTATTTGTCTTCTTTTTAGCTACTTAATTAATTAGGCAGTTAATATAAACAATCTCAACCCAGGTCAATATGTGCAAATTTTAATAGCATCTAATAAGGGATTTTTAAAGTTAAATCAAGCCATGCGGTTTACTAATGGGCAAAGTTTTTTTAATATAAAACAAATACCTACTGGATTATTCCAAATATCCTTTCTCAGTGAAGAAACCTGTAATATCAAAACAGAGTAAATAATCGCTCTGGTTAGCAAAGTTTTTTGGCTCAGCCTCTCCAAATATTATGTCAGTCAGTTCTTCCAAACTAAAACAGAGATAGTTCAAGGTTAACCTGCTGAACTGCCATTGGCCATCATGATTATTCCTGATGAATTTTTCTGCTGATATGGACCAGATGGTTGCCTGACTCACGATGATATTCTTGTTCTCCTATTTTGAAGTCAATGTAATTATTATTTTATTTGCAGAATATCAAAAAGAGCCTATAATTTCGTTGCTGCTGCTGCTGCTGCTGTTGTTTTGTTGTTGCTGTTGTTGTTGTTGTTGTTGTTGTTATTATTATTATTATTATTATTATTATTATTATTATTATTATTATTGAGACGGTGATGGAAATCAGAACTTCAATGTTATATACTGTTTTAAGCATGTTCCTTATGATGACTGATATCATCAGTTGTGGTGGCTGATGTTATGCCTTTTAGATCTCAGAGTGACTTGGCTTTCCACTCAAATTTACCCATGCAATTCTGACACAAAACCCCCAGCTAGTGAGTGATTTCCCAGCAGATCTTTCCCATTATGCCACTGCTATGTCATGACTGGCTTTCCACTTTTTGCTGTTTCCATGACAACCATAATCTTTGATCTGCAAAAGAATAATAATGCATCACTAAGAGGTAGAAAACATTTTTGAAACCTAAAGTGTAGTTCCCTGAAAGGAATAGATTGCAGACAGCAGGGCACTTACCATTAATCAGTCCCATAATTGCAAGAACGCAGGATAAATATGAATTCCTATTGACGACAGACAGCAAGCAATGTCTTTTAATTTTCTAGGCTCCACAGAAAAACTTGAAAATACAGGAAGCCTGCGTACAATAGCAGCATCATTAGCCAGCATTCAACTCCTGCTGTGCCTAGCTGTACTGTAAGTAGTAATGAAATTATATCAAAAAAGAGAGACCTTGCTGTAAATAGAAGAACTAGGACAGCTTGAGAAAGGTTTAGGGGCAGCTGAGAAATGGATGTTGGTCTAAGGGCAGGAAGAAGTGTTTACTATTGGGGTTTGCTTGTACTATTTATTTTATTTATTTATTTTGTCAATCACGTACTAGATAATACATATAAGTATATACTGTACATAATTTGAATACATGAAATGAATACAAGTAAAAGGGAACATTAGGACAGGGATGCTGGGCCCAATGGTGCCTATGCACGCCCCTTACAGACCTCTTAGGAATGGAGTAAGGTCAACAGTAGACAGTCTAAGATTAAAATTTGGGGGGGTTGGGGATGAAACCACAGAGTCAGGTGGTGTATTCTAGGCATTGATCATTGTGTTGTTGAAGTCGTATTTTCTGCAATCAAGTTTGGAGCTGTTCACTTTAAGTTTGTATGTATTGTGTGCTCGTGTATTGTTGTGGTTAAAGTTGAAGTAGTCATTGGCAGGTAGGACGTTGTAGCAGATAATATTATGAACTACATTTAGGTCATACTGAAGGCATATTTATATAAGGCAGTATACACCATATTCAAAAAACAAATTTAGGAGAACTTGTAGTCATGAAGTCTTATTGGGATTTTCCTATCCAGTATCAGGAGAGACTACCACTTATACTTCCATAATGTCTGCAACAAAATACGATTCCAAATTCATCTGGGGGGTTAGGTGAGGGACTTGGAGTGGGCTCTGCAGAAGACAATAGAAATTACAAATGGGCAAGTGCAGTGATGGGCTACCAAAATTTTTACTACCACACTGTGGGTGTGGCTTATGCATTTTGTTTCAACATCTTTCAGTGCAAATTGGGTGTTCTGGGGTGGAGCTCCATTTTCGCTACCCCACTGCATTCCCCCCTGTCCGGGCAGTATCCCACCCCTGATTATCTACTATATAAAGTGTATGTACAAACACACACACGCACAGCTCTTTTAAAATTATACACATTCAACCTCATTTACTGTGATAGGAAAAATATACCCCGAGCCCAGAAGGGAAAAAAAGAAAAAAAAATCAAACTTTTGCTACTGGTACTGTGTGCCTCACCAAACTTTTGCTATGGGAACTGCGTACCTGACCGTACCCATAGGAGCCCACCACTGGGCAAGTGGCTTCTGTTAAATGAGTTTAGATAAAAATGTAGCTAAACTTCAGCAACTTCCTATACTTCACAAGCAAGTATGTACATTATTAAAAATGCACAAAATACAATTCCAGTCTGTTTGTAATAAATCAATATTCATACATGGATTATGTGTTAGAGCACAGATAACTTGCTAAATGAATCAGTAATGCTTTATGTACCTTTTTGTATACAAATACATAACTAAAGCTACCATATCAAATATAAATTCTATTTGTTAAAAGTAAAGGTTCCCCCGCATATGCGTGCTCGACATTTGCAGCTCTAGGGGGTGGTGCTCAACTCCGTTTCAAAGCCGGAGAACCAGTGCTATCGAAAGATGTCTCCATGGTCATGTGGCCAGTATGACTAAATGCCAAAGGCACTCAGAGCTCTGTTATCTTCCCACCAAAGATGGTCCCTACTTTTCTACTTGCATTTTTTACATGCTTTCGAACTGCTAGGTTGACGGAAGAACTGGGACAAGTAATGGGAGCTAGGGATTCGAACCACTGAACTGCCAACCTTCTGATCGACAAGGTCAGCGTCTTAGTCACTGAGCCACCGTGTGTGTGTATGTGTTTGTGTGTATGTGTGATTTATTTCTAAACAATTATATTTACTTACTTGAAAATAAACCTATAATTCTAACATTGCAGTCTTATGGTCATTAAGACAATGACCATAATTATGTACATATTCCTGGGTACATTTTATGGTTCTTGCAAAATTTCAGTGACCATAGAGGTGAAAAGACAGAAGGAGGCAAAACAGATAATATATGCTGCTAAAGCCTCAAAAGAGGAAGAAATTGCCAAATCTGTAAAAAAGGGGGATAAAACCTTCTTCAGATATATTAGTGATAGGAAGAAGAAAAACTGCAGCATCACAAAGCTTAGTACCGGGAATAATACATGCATTGACGGGAATAAGGAGATCGCTGACCATTTCAATAGCTACTTCTGTTCAATTTTCTCAAAAGACACCTTACAATATAATATTATAGATGAATATAGCATTGCTTCCAGCTGTACGGATTCAGCTCCAGTGATCTTAGAAGCTGATGTCTTAGAAGAACTTGAACGATTAAAGACAAATAAGGCAATGGGTCCAGATGGCATCCACCCCAGAGTTCTTAAAGAACTCAGATTTGTCATTGCTACCCCCATAACTGATTTGTTTAACCAATCCCTGTTAACAGGAGATGTTCCTGAGGATTGGAGAATGGCCAATGTTGTGCCTATCCACAAGAAGGGCAGTAGAGAAGAAGCTGGTAACTACAGGCCAGTAAGCTTGACATCAGTTATAGTTAAAATGATACAGACTCTACTCAAAAAGAGGATAAATCAGCACCTAAAAAAAAACTTATTGGACCCAAATCAGCATGGCTTTACTGAAGGCAAATCATGTCAGACTAATCTCATTTATTTCTTTGACTATGTCACAACGGTGTTGGATGAAGGTGGTGCCGTGGATATTGCCTATCTGGATTTCAGCAAAGCCTTTGATACAGTTCCACATAAAGAGCTGATAGATAAATTAGTGAACATTGGACTTAATCCCTGGATAGTTCAGTGGATTTGCAGCTGGCTGAAGCGTAGACATCAGAGAGTTATTGTTAATGGCGAGTATTCTGAGCAGAGACAGGTTACAAGCGGTGTGCCAAAAGGGTTTGTTCTGGGTCCTATTCTTTTTAATATGTTTGTGAGTGACATAGGGAAGGTTTGGTAGGGAAGGTTTGCCTATTTGCCGATGACTCTAAAGTGTGCAATAGGGTTGATATTCCTGGAGGCATCTGTAATATGGTAAATGATTTAACTTTAGTAGATAAATGGTCAAAGCAATGGAAAATCCAGTTTAATGTTTCCAAATGTAAAATAATGCACTTGGGGAAAAGGAATCCTCAATCTGAGTATTGTATTGGCAGTTCTGTGTTAGCAAAAACTTCAGAAGAGAAGGATTTAGGGGTAGTGATTTCTGACAGTCTCAAAATGGGTGAGCAGTGTGGTCGGGTGGTAGGAAAAGCAAGTAGGATGCTTGGCTCCATAGCTAGAGGTATAACAAGCAGGAAGAGGGAGATTGTGATCCCTTTATATAGAACGCTGGTGAGACCACATTTGGAATACTGTGTTCAGTTCTGGAGATCTCACCTACAAAAAGATATTGACAAAATTGAACGGGTCCAAAGACGGGCTACAAGAATGGTGGAAGGCTTTAAGCATAAAACGTATCAGGAAAGACTTACTGAACTCAATCTGTATAGTCTGGAGAACAGAAGGAAAAGGGGAGACATGATTGAAACATTTAAATATGTCAAAGGGTTAAATAAGGTTCAGGAGGGAAGTGTTTTTAATAGGAAAGTGAACACAAGAACAAGGGGACACAATCTGAAGTTAGTTGGGGGAAAGATCAAAAGCAACATGAGAAAATATTATTTTTCTGAAAGAGTAGTAGATCCTTGGAACAAACTTCCAGCAGACATGGTTGGTAAATCCAAGTACCTGAATTTAAACATGCCTGGGATAAACATATATCCATTGTAAGATAAAAATACAGGAAATAACATAAGGGCAGACTAGATGGATCACGAGGTCTTTTTCTGCCGTCAGTCTTCTATGTTTCTAAAAGAAGATGGTTGTTGGGCATGTTCTGGGCAGATAAGGAAACTTGGTTATTATAATTCAATCCCTGCCTCCCCCAAGTCATTTCTCCAAGTGAGAGCAAACAATTAGACAAAGAGTTCAGCTTTGGAAAAATAATTTGCCCTCTACTTTAGAAAGGAAGTTAGGTCCAACCATTATCAATAATAGCCAGTTTGATGATACATTATTAATCAATGAATTGTACTGAAATTTCATATTTGGGCAATTTATACACTGAGTAATACTTTTTAAAATATTGATAGATAAGAGCTGTTGTGATTCAGTCTGAGGCTCCTCAGGGAATGGCTGGAAATCTGCCGGATCCATGCTCAGCGGAGGAGGACGAGGAACAGGAGGAGGAGGAGGACCAGGCAGACGGGGAAGAGGAATGCCAGGACAAAGAGGAGGGAGAACAGCCTGAGACCCCCGGGGGGGAGCTCTCCCCAGCGAGTAGCCTGGAATCCTTAGATAGGAACGCACAAGCCATCATCGATATGAGGCAGAGAAGGGCATCCCAACGAAGGGGACAATTAGCCAGGTATTTCCATCCCTAATAGGAAACAGCTGGGTTTGGGTGTGGTTCTCCTCAGAAAGGTTGAAAAGGCAGGCCCACCCTTCCTGTATTGTGGAGAGTTATCTTTTGGGAGTTCTGTGACCTTGCTTCGATCCTTGGCGTCTCTGATTCTGGTTTGTGGCCTCGAAGGCTGAAAACTTGGGGGAGGCGTGGGTTTTATTATCTACAGTGGTGTGTGTGCCAGCAAGAAGCCTGTTGTATTGTCTGGCCGTCGTGACTCTTCTGTGAAGCCTCATAGCATTCCAGTTTGTAAGAACAGTTTTTGTTCTCTGTGTTTGTTTTCAAAGATATAAAGTGACTTTGCTTTTTACCAGCGTGTCTGGCTGCTTTTTTCAGTTGGTGTTGAAGTCTGGAGGCACCCAGACAGAACAAAAGCCAATAGCAGTTAATATATTTGGGGAGAGGGGCAGTGATAACGGATCTTTCTTGATGGTGACTGTAATAAGTGCGATACACAATTTTTAACTATTTCTTCTTTATTCACAGCAGGAGGTTAACAAGCGGCTGTAACACTTTCGCTTAGGCGCGCTCTCTGCAGAAGACGCGTAAGATCAGAAGCCGTCCTATTTATAACATTTAGCCCAGCAACAAGCGGCGGCTGACAGCTATCCGATCTTGGCGCCAAATACAACAGCCAATAGGAAACAGGTAAACAGTTTACATTACATGTGATGATTTCTGCTTAACAACAACTATTAGAAATTTACCTAGATACAATTCCTTTTTAATAACTTCGGACATAACACCCTCCCCCTTCTGGTTAGTTTTTTGTTACCGATTATTCTGACAAATAAGTAATATAATCATCCAACCGGGCAGGTCTTCTTGGTGTCCTTTCTGATCGGCGAGGATAATGGGATACTTGGGTGTCTACGGAAGAGGAGGGTTCCTCATGTCCTGATGAATAAGATTCTCCACGACTGGCATGCGGCAGAGAAGGGGCAGCGCTGGAGAAGTCAGTGTGCCCAGGTAAGTCCCAGTCTATTTGTTCCTGGTTTCTGCCCGGTCTGTTATAACTCCCTGCGGGGAGTGAAGGAGTAGAGACCCCATTATTATTGTTATCCCCATTTTGTCTCATACTGGCTGTCTCCTGTCTTCCCCTTATGTGATCTATGTGTCGTTTCCATAGGCGTCCATCAGTTAACTTGATCATATAAGTCTTTGGGCCAGATTGCTCGGTCACCATGCCACGTTCCCATTGTTGGCCCCTTTCAAAATTTTTAACAAATACTGGTTGACCCACGCACATTGCCCTTTCTGGAATAGACATATTTACCTTTTTGAATTGTACAAAAGAGGGGTGCAGTCTGTCCAGGGGAGACCTCAACTTCCTCCCCATAAGCAGTTCGGCTGGACTCTTGTTGGTGGTTAAACTGGGTGTAATATGTTGAGTAAGGAGAAAGGTGTCCAGCCTCTCTTGCATCTCCCCTGGTGATGACCTTTTGATGGCCTCTTTGGCCACACAGACATATCTCTCCGCCATCCCATTAGACCATGCTGCGTGGGGCGATGTTAAAGCATGTCTGACCCCTAGCTGTGCCAAGAACACCTCAAACTGCCTTGAAGTGAACTGGGGTCCATTGTCCGACACTAGAACGTCTGGACACCCATGCATTGAAAATAATTTTCTTAAAGCAGTTATAACAGCAGTGGAGGTAGTGGACCCCAACAAAATAATGTCTAACCACTTAGAGTATGCATCCACTACAATTAGAAACATATGGTTGCCTACCGGTCCTGCCAGGTCTATGTGTACCCTTGACCATGGACTTTGGGGCATGTCCCACTGTGCAGGGGTGGTTTTTGGTGGATTTGGTCTCATTTCTTGACACTGTGCGCAAGTGGCAACCCAATCCTCAATTGTTTTATCCAATCCAGGCCACCATACATAGCCTCTGGCCAGGGCTTTCATTCTGACCACTCCCGGGTGACCCAGATGTAGCATCTTCATGACCTGTGGCCTTAGAGTAGTGGGAATGACCACTCTGTCACCCCACAGAATACAATCATGCATGACTGACAGCTCCAACTGTTTAGCTTTGTATTCCCCCACCCCGGGGTCTTCTCCATTGGGTGGCCATCCTTTTAGAATATATTGTAGCACCCTGTGTAAGGTAGGATCCTTCTTTGTTTCAATAGCCACTTCTTTGGCCGTAACCAAGGGGTCAGTATTTAAATCTATGAGGAGACCATCAGCTGCAGAGGCTGGGTCCTCTACCCTCTGACCTAAGGGGCAGCGGCTAAGTCCATCTGCATGGTTTATCATTGAGCCTCCTTTATGAATGAGAACATAATCATACCCAGCTAAGAATATTGCCCACCTAGACATTCGGGGGGACATAAATGGAGGAGTAGGGCGACCAGTGGCTAGCAGACCTAATAGAGGTTTGTGGTCAGTGACCAATTGGAAGGGTCGTCCTAATAAATAGTGGTGAAATTTCTTCACCCCAGCCACCAGTGCCAATGCCTCCCTGTCAATCTGGGCATAGTTCCGTTCGGCCATGGATAACGTTCTTGAGAAATAAGCCACTGCGGCTTCTTGACCGTTAGGGAATACATGGGCGAGTACCCCACCCACACCATATGGTGAAGCATCGCATGTGAGTCTAAGTGGTAGGGTCGAGCTGTATTGAATAACAACACTATTCGATGTCAAAAGATTTTTGACAGCTTTGAAAGCTAGATGTTCTTTCTCACCCCATTCCCAAGCTGCCCCCTTGTGGAGGAGCTGATGAAGCGGCTCAGCTGCGGAGGCCTTTTGTCTCAAAAAAACAGAATAAAAATTTAATAGCCCCAAGAAGGCTTGCAGCTCTGCTTTACATGTGGGGGCTGGTGCATCCTTGATAGCCTTAATTTTATCATCAGTGGGGTGGATTCCTTGTGCATCTATACGGAATCCCAAAAAATCAACGGAGGGTGTCTCCCACACACATTTCTCAGGCTTAAGTCTTAAACCCTTATCCCGTAGACGAGAGAGTACTTGCCTAATTCTGCCATGCAACTGCCCAGGGGTATCCCCACAAATTAAGATGTCATCAAAATAGGGGACTACCCCTTTAAGCCCACTTAGCAGTCTTTCCATCAACCTTTGAAAAATACCAGGGGCCACACTGACCCCGAATTGTAACCGTGTACACTTAAAGGCACCCCGGTGCGTAACAATTGTTTGTGCCATTGCTGTGGCATCATCAACGGTTAATTGCTGGTATGCTTGGGCAAGGTCCAGCCTTGCAAACAATTTACCTGCCCCTAGGGTATGCAGTAACTGCTGTACAACTGGTATGGGGTAAGAGTTGTGCTGCAACGCTTTGTTAAGGGTCGATTTATAATCTGCACATACTCTGAGTGAGCCGTCCGGCTTCAAGGGGGTCACTATAGGGGTCTCCCAAGGGGCATGTTCAACAGGGACTAGTATGCCTTGGACCTGCAGTTTCTGTAATTGTGCATCCAGCTTCTCTAATAAGGGCAGCGGTACCCTCCGTGGTTTTAAACGAAGGGGGGGACAGTGGGATCCAAGGAAAAGGAAATAGGAGGACCCTTGTACGTACCCAAACCTTCTTGAAATACCTCCGGAAATTTGTGGATGAAATTAGGCACCCCCCAGGTGGTTATTTTGTGGAGGCCAGTGACAGCCAACCCCAAGGGAGCCATCCAATCCAGACCCAACAGGGAGTGATTTGCCCCTTCAACAACTAAGATTGGCAACACATGGTAGACATTTTTAAAAGTGACAGGTATTCTAGTTCTCCCCAATACCTGAATAGGGTGTCCCTGAAAGTCATTAATTGCAATGTCCAGTGGCTGTAAAGAGTCTCGAGACAACGCTGGCACATAGAGCCGCAACTTATGCCACGGCATTAAAGTAAATTTTGAGCCAGTGTCAAGTTCCATGTGGCAAGGCTGGTGATTTAGGAGGAGTGGGACAACAATTTTATTAGGGGGGGGAGAAATAGGTGCCACAGTCGGTGTATTTTTTGTTACCTCGGGGGTTCCACGGACGTCTGCTTCCTCTGCCTTGCTGCCTGAAGGGGCGATAATAGCGCTGGGAAGAAAAGGTGGGTAGCAAATCTTGGTTGCCAGAGAGGTCATCCGGTAGAGTGGCCCGGCAGACGGCGGCAATGTGGCCGCGCTTGTCGCATCGGCGGCAGAAGGCATCTTTGAAGGGGCATCGGGATCTTGGGTGCTGGCCGCGGCATCCGGCACAGGGCTGGAACGGTGGACGGGGCTGCCTCGCTGGTGGTCCTCGAATTTGACAGCAGTAATCTTCATAGGTGTCGAGGTCTTGAGGCTGGTAGTCGTGGGGACGATTCCCTGGGGTGCGATGAGCGTCAGAAATTTTACAAACCGTTGGCAGCTTGTCGTTGGATTTCAGGTCAGCTGCAGCGGCTTCGGCTACCTCAGCTGTTTGAGCAGCCTTGATGACATCCTGTAGGGTTGAATCCTCTGCTGCCAGCAGCTTGTTTCGAATTGTCACATTTCGCATGCCAAAAATGATGGCATCCGTTAATCGTGCTTCAGGATTCTCGAATTGGCATTTTGCTAAAATTGTCCTAAGACGAGTAGCAAATTGGTTGATAGACTCCCCTTCAGCCTGGGCTGTGCGGGAGAACTGATGCCTGTAAACCCTCGCAGGTTTTGTGGGTTTAAAATGAGATGCCAATTTTTCCCTCAACGTGTCCCATGGCACGGAGTTAGCGGGTTCTGGATCAGTCAAGGTACCCGCTAAATCAAAAATTTGGGAGCCACAGTAATTAAGAAACAAAGCTCGTTTTCTGCCGTCTTCAGCATCCTTCATTCCTGCTGCCTCAAGGAATATTTCGAATTTTGCCATATAGGCAGTCCAAGTTGACCTTTCGGGGTCAAATAGCTCAGGAGGTTGAATGATTGATGGGGTCGACATTATGATTTTTTGTGGGGGGGGGAAATCACCTCTAGACCCTCGTCGCCACTGTAATAAGTGCGATACACAATTTCTAACTATTTCTTTTTTGTTCACAGCAGGAGGTTAACAAGCGGCTGTAACACTTTCGCTTAGGCGCGCTCTCTGCAGAAGACGCATAAGACCAGAAGCCGTCCTATTTATAACATTTATCCCAGCAACAAGCGGCGGCTGAGAGCTATCCGATCTTGGCGCCAAATACAACAGCCAATAGGAAACAGGTAAACAGTTTACATTACATGTGATGATTTCTGCTTAACAACAACTATTAGAAATTTACCTAGATACAATTCCTTTTTAATAACTTCGGACATAACAGTGACAAATGTTGATGGTAGTAAATGTCTTGAGTTTTCACAAAATGCTTGTGGGCTGTGTAGCAATCCTGGCCTATGGGCCTTTCATTTGGTGCAACCTGACTTTTATTTTCCATGAAGACACTACTCATATTTAGGCAATCATAGTTTTAGTGGCATAATAAATTGGTCTGTGTGATCAGATATTTAGGCATAAAATCAAGGAAGAAAATGAAGTGCAGCAACTTTGAAGGATGCATCACACACTGGCCATGCCCACTCCCAGTTTAGTGAAGGAACAAAAGTTGCAATATGTCACATGACAACGCGAGTTTGACCCCCCCCCCTTCTCTAGCTTATTCTTACTGCAACTCATATATTTGCTGCTGTTTTCTGCTAGTTGTCATCAGCCAACCTTATCATGACAATAGAGTTGGAAGGGACCTTGGAGGTCTTCTAGTCCAACCCCCTGCTTGGGCAGGAAACTCTACACTACTTCAGACAAATGGTTACCCAACATCTTAAAAACCTCCAGTGTTGTGACATTCTCAACTTCTGGGGTAAGCTGTTCCACTGATCAATTATTCTAACTGTCAGGAATTTTCTCTCATTGATTAGTTTCCACCCACTGCTTCTTACATTAGCAACGCAACGTAATCTAACATCAAAGCCAAATACGTATCGGAGTGAGCGGCATATAAATGCAATAAATAAATATAAATGCCATAAATACCTACGCCACTGTCAATATCTAGTTGAGTTGATCTCAAAGCAAACCTAAATAGAGTGGGATCCCTTACAAGCTGAATGAGAATCTGTCAGGAAGATAGAATAGATATTATTGTAATACTGATTCTCACCTAACAACTCTCTGAAGTTATTTATTTATTTATTTTGAGATTTTTGTCTTTCTTGGCTTTGGCTTTTCTTCTCTTTTTGGCAATTTCTACCATTTGTTCATATCAATTGCTTTCTTCTGCTGCTGCTTATTTAGCAGTCTTTTTCATCCCCAATAAGCTATTTCATTACATTCCTTAGTTCCACTGGTTCCCTATTAATGAGATTTAGGATTTCAAAATAATGATGTCTGCTGTGCAAATGGTCAGTATCTGGTCACGTTCACGTTGAGGAAACTGGTTGACTTTTTTCTTCCAATTCTGCTTAACTTGGAACTTGATCGTAAGCAGTTTATGAACACAAACACCATGTATTCCATCTGGTGTATTCCATCTGGTGATATCCATGTATATAAGCATAGTTGGGGTTGTTTGAAGATTGTGTGAGCAATGAAGAAATCATTAGATTGGCAGAAATTACGTTTACTATCCTGTTTCCTCCAAAATAAGATAATAATAATAAGCCCTGATAATAAGCCCAATTGGGCTTTTGAGTGCATGGCAATAAGGCCAAGCACTTTATTTCAGGGTTGGAAAAAAAAATAAGACAGGAGCTTATTTTCGAGGAAACACAGATATTTCATGTATTTTAATCTGTACTGGGTCTATTTTGCAAGGAGTAAGTCCCATGGAATTGAGGTGAAATGTTTACATTTGAGTAAACATGATCAGAATCATATTGCTAGTCTGTGATTTTCCTAAACATAACTTTGTTAGCCGTTTTTATTTCCTACATCTGTATTTATGTTGTAATATATAGATATTCCTATACCATTGGTAGCGTTGCAACAGTGTGTGTGTGTGTGTGTGTGTTTGTAATTCTCAGTCATCCAGGTTATGGTTGTCCCAAAGCTGCTTTTTTCCAAAAGGCAACTGGACTTACTTAGTTTTTTTCTTGAAAATGTTTACTTCTAACCCAGGACATTTCTACAGTTCTGGGGAAGTTTCTTGGATGAGAAACAACATGTTTTCAAGGGGGAAAAAACTAAAAAGTCCAGTTTTCTTTTGGAAAGCACTTTTATACATATGTATGCATGCTGTATATGTATGTGTATGTATATTTGTGCAAGTGATGGGCATATTTACACAATGCTCACACAACTGGAGCTGTGTTTGTGCGCTCATTTCTGTGGTTTTGAATGGGTTGCTGCCACTAGTGGGTTGGTGAGCCTTGTTCTGTTCCACATTGATCTATCCATATTAAATTAAAGGATTTCGTATATAGTTTTACTATTCAGATAATTTATTATGCAGTGTTAAACTAATTGCATTGATATCCATATTGTACCTAAGCAAATACATAGCATAAGACTTCAAATTTTAGAAATGAGGGTGAGGGGGTGGGGATTTCACTTTTGTTTAACCTAGATTAATGTTGGCAAATGAAAATAGATTGGTGAGCAGTTTTCTAGAATTTCCAACAGACAGAAATCCCAAGAAATCTTCCAGTGAGTTGAGTCTATTTGCTTTTGACTGCTAGAAAGGTGCATCTCTTCATATGCTAAACTGAGAACAAACAACTTTGCTTCAGGAATTGTACAGCCTGGGAGAATGAATATGTCTAAAAGAATGTCTCTAGCTGCCTTACTCAAACAAGGATCCTGTCTTGGCAGCTCTCATATTCTTTTCTTCTTGCAGCCAAGCTACTATGGTGTAATTGCATTTGTAAACAATTTACATATTCCTGGTGTTTCCATGTAATATTAAATCATGGTTTAAGTGATTTGCATATATAGTTTATAATCCCTAATAAAGTCTTGTCTCTTTCATGACATTACTTTTTCTCCCATTCAGCTGGGAGCACTAATAAACAAGATTTGCATTGCTTATATCGTAGTTTGCCATTACAAACAGGTATACTTGTATGTAATGGCAAACAATGGCCGCTCTGAGGCTCTGGAGAGGAGTAGCGTACAAATATAATTAATAATAATAATAATAATAATAATAATAATAATAATAATAATTTATTTTATTTTATTTTATTTTATTTTATTATTTATTTTATTTTATTTTATTATTTTATTATTTTATTATTTTATTATTTTATTATTTTATTTTATTATTTTATTATTTTATTTTATTTTATTTTATTTTATTTTATTTTATTTTATTTTATTTTATTTTATTATTTATTTTATTTTATTTTATTTTATTTTATTATTTTATTATTTTATTATTTTATTATTTTATTATTTTATTTTATTTTATTATTTTATTTTATTATTTTATTATTTTATTATTTTATTTTATTTTATTTTATTTTATTTTATTTTATTTTATTTTATTTTATTTTATTTTATTTTATTTTATTTTATTTTATTTTATTTTATTTTATTTTATTTTATTTTATTTTATTTTATTTTATTTTATTTTATTTTATTTTATTTTATTTTATTTTATTTTATTTTATTTTATTTTATTTTATTTTATTTTATTTTATTTTATTTTATTTTATTTTATTTTATTTTATTTTATTTTATTTTATTTTATTTTATTTTATTTTATTTTATTTTATTTTATTTTATTTTATTTTATTTTATTTTATTTTATTTTATTTTATTTTATTTTATTTTATTTATTATGCCACCCAACTCTTTAAGGATTCTGGGCAGCTTACAGCAACCCCCCCCCCATCTGAGGTAAAACAGCTCCTGACAGCTCTTTAAATAGGCAGCTATCCCACGGAGCAACCAATCACCATTGACCAACATTTCTGCTCCTAGAGCGGCCTCTAGAAGAACACCAACAATTCTGCTCCTAGAGTGGCCTCTAGAGGAACTCTGCACTCCTGAGCTCCATTTTTGTTGGAGGAGGCACTGCCGGCAGGTCCTTTGCTATTTCCAAGGCAGCCCTGAGGGCCAGATTTAAGCATCCTGTGGGCTGGATCCACACACACACCCTTGGTGCCTTGAGTTTAACACCCCTGATCTAGGGACAAGACTGAGTGAGAAAATTTGAATTTCATTTAGACTCCTAAGCTAGCAACAGGGAAAGAAGAAAGGGCCAAAAAAGTATCCTAACCACCCTGACTGTTTGCTTGGGATTCCAACTCTAGTTCCCAAAATGCTGAAGTGCCATCTTAGGCACCATATACTAGCTGGCCTGGATCTTATCTTTTTGCAATTTGCTTTTGTTCTGACTTAGTTATCAACTGTGCCATCATTGTGATGTGTGTGTGTGAGTGCGCACGTATGCACCCCAGATCTGCTATTCTGAATTTTAATAGCCACCTTTCTTTCTTGTTATTTGAATGGTTTGCTCAGTGTTGAAAAAGGGCTCAACTCCCCTCATATTATGCTGCCTGCATTCTCTGAAGAGATGAAGGCTCAGTCATGTGCTTTCGTAACCATGGTATTCAGACCGTATTCTTGTGCTCTCCTGCTAAAAGTTGAGTAGTTCAGCGGTGCAGCTTTGAAAAACGTGACTCAGCCTATGACAGCCCCTCCAAGATCTTCTCAGAAATGGTTTTACTCTGCTCAGTAAACCTGATGAGTAATAGCCTTCTCATAAACTACTAGTGTGGCTTTGGAGAGTATTGGAATAATGTGGGGAGGCTTAAATCATCAACCTCCTTCCCCCATCTAACCTAATTTACAAGATTTCATTGAGGATAATGCTGGGAAGGGAACAAAGATTTGCAAATAAGTTGGCACGCATTTATGTGGTATGAGAAGAAGAACATACATAGTTACTTTCAGAGACATATTATAAGAAGTTCGTTAATGGCAATTTGGGAAAAGATGAAAGCAAAACACTACTCAAAAGTACCACTTTGGATATCGATAATAGAAGTATTTATGCACCCCAATAGACTAAACTGGTCTAATATTTTAAGATATAAGGATATACTGACACAATCATTGAAGTTAAAACCTCTTCAAGAATTAGAAAAACAAGGCATAAAACTGGATTGGTTTATGCATTTACAGTTACAATCAAGATTTGAGAAAGATATTAAAACAGAAGGTATTAACTTACAAAAAACAGAATTAGATCAAATCTTATTGAGTCAGGATGTTAACTTGATCAAAAAAAATTACGAATACTTTTTAACGATTGAATTAGAATTCGAGCAAGTTAAGGACACAATGATAAAATGGATGAGAAATATAGGATATACAATAGACAGAGATTGTTGGCAGCAGTTACGGGAGATAAATTATAAAATGACAATGTCAACTGCATTCAAGGAAAATATGTATAAGATGTTTTATAGATGGCATATATCACCACAAAAGCTAGCAAAAATGTTTCAGAATTTGTCGATGAACTGTTCGAAATGGAGCGAGTTATCTGGCTCATTCTATCACATGTGGTGGACTTGTCTGGAAGGACGAAAATTTTGGACACGAATTCAACATTGGATTCAGAAGATTTTAAGAAAGACTATTGATTTTAGACCCGAGATATACCTTCTGGGTATTTTACCAGATAATTTTGATAAAGAAGAGACATATTTAATTATACATTTAATTACTGCAGCTAGGATTGTATATGCGCAATGCTGGAAATTAAATAGGATACCAATGGAAAGGGAAGTTTTGAGAAAAATTATGGATTGTGCAGAGATGAGTAGATTGACTTTGAAACTTAAAGATAAACAAGACTCTGATTATTATAAAATTTGGGGGAAGTTTTATGATTGGATAAAAAATTAAGAGATACATTATGTATGTATTAGTAATTTGTTAATTTTGGCAAAATAGAAACAATTGAATTTGATTCAAGCTTTGCAAGTCAGATGGCAAAGATGAGAAATGGTGGTAGCACTATATAATGTTATAACACAAAATTTACTTATTTTTTAGATTTAAACATATAGAACTTTATTTTATGATGAAGGTTACATATTATGAATAGTTTCTTTTACTAAAGATACATATATAGAGAGAGAATTTTTAATCAACTATATGATATAAGATTAAATTTAGATAAAAAATATTTTATTATTCTTTACATTGTTGTAACTTTTAGTAGTAAGACGGTGAGAGAAAAAAATTAATTTAGAATTTTAAGAATTGCTAATAATGTATAAAATTAACAGAAAATTTTATACGGGAAGAGAGATAAGACCCTCCATGGAGCAAGTAATGAGAAAAGAAAAGTTTGTATATGATAGATTTTAAGCATTGTTGTTGTGTTTATAACCATATATTGTTTTATTTCATGGTGGAGAAAAAGAAAAAAAAATATAGCGGGAAAAAAAAGAAATAACAGAATTGGAACAAATAACAGAATTGCATACAAATCCAATAAATAAAAAATAAAATAAAAGGACCTTGGAGGCCTTCTAGTCCAACCCCCTCTTGAACCCTGGACAAAAATGTCTGTGATGGACATCTTTTTAAAAACATCCTGTGATGGAGCACCTACACAAGCCGGAAATTCCACTTTAGTTCTAGGTTGACTCTCTTTCTACTTCCAAAAGATGTATATGAATCAATTTTCACTAGTAACCCAGTGAAAATTGTGTGGGAATATCTGGACTGCCAAAATTCAACTGAACTACAGCAAAGCAGAAATTTTTCGAATTTATTTAGCATATTTGTATAGAATCTGTAGGTAATTCATCTACTGGACTTCCAGATTCTCTCAGCTGAAATAGTTTGCCTAAATTCCACATCAACTTTTGTCTCTTGGTTTTTATGATAGAAACTACTGTTTTCCTGCATATTTTTCAGGACACAATTGATTAAGAGCGGTCCTCAAAGTATCTCAAATAATGGGATGCGCCTCCCCTGGGGGGGGGTATGAACCCAGGGAACATGCATGGTCCCTCTCAATTGATTCCCCCATGCGGGGAGTGTTTTTCCAGTTGCACACTGCTCCGAGTCCAGAAGAGAAAGCAGCCAGACGGAGTGGGGTGGCTGTGTGGGTTCTTCTTGTGCGCGGTGGGTGCTGCAGTAGCCATGAACTTAAGATGACCTGGCCCTGTGTCAAAAAAGGACCCTAACCATGGTAGCCTAATGCCTGCCTAACTGAAAACAGGCTCCACTGAGTTCCGTGTGACTTATTCCCAAGTAACTGAATAGAGCAACCTTCCCCAGCCAATAGTTTGCTTCTACCTTATAATAAGTAAAATAATAAATATTAACACTAAAATTCCATTGGGGCCCAGATCCAAGAGTTGGGGGGGCGTGAAATGTTTACTTCTTCCTGGGCGGGGGAGACATAACAGAAAATAATTGAGAAGCACTGGTTAAGAGCCTCTCATTGTTTTTTAAGCGTATTCATTGTTGCAAGTCTCAGAGAGTGTGGGGTTTTGTTTCTTCTTGCTACACATCTGTTCAACTTCCCATGCTTCCTCGATTCAAACAGAAACCAAATCAAAACAACTTTTAGGAGGAGCTCCCTCACTATTTCTTCTTAGGGAAATAAATGGAAAAGTGGGAAGCTCACTTTGGATTACTGTAGAAGAAAGTCCAGTGAAAGTCAGGATACGGATATCATCTTATAGCTCAGATACAAAACTCTCACATCTTGCCCTTGAACTTTGCTTCTTCCCCTTAAACAAAAATAAATAAAAGCAATTTTTTCCCCATCAGATAAAGGAAAATGGCTGGAGGGAATTGAAACACCAGGAAAACTTTGTATGGGACTCAAAAGAACATGCTGAAGGGAGAAAAAGAAACAATCTCTGAAGGGCTAGACAAATAGAATTGTGTTACCAATAAAGAGGAATGCAAATACTGTAGCTCTTAACTTATGAACCACAGCGGAGCCCAGAATTCAGGTTGCTGAGTGAGAAATTTATCAAGTGAGTTTTGCCCCCAAGTTTACATATTTTCTTGCTATGGTTGTTAAGTGAATCCCTGCAGTTGTTAAATTAGTAAACATGGTTGTTAAGTGAATCTGGCTTTCCCCTAGACTTTGCTTGTAAGAAGGTCGCAAATGGTGACCACATCACCCCAGGACACTGCAATCAGTGATGGGCTCCTATGGAAACAGTCAGGAACGCAGTTCCAGTAGGAAAATTTGGAGCTCCACCCCAGAGAACCCAATTTGTACTGAAAGATGTTGAAACAAAATGCATAAGCAACGCCCACAGTGTGGTAGTAAAAATTTTGGTAGCCCATCACTGACTGCAACCAGTTGTCAACCATCTCAATGTCAATCATGTGAGTGAGTGTGAGAGCCGGGGTGGTGCCACGGGTAGAGTGCTGTACTGCAGGCCACTGAAGCTAACTGTAGATCTGTAGGTCAGCGGTTCAAATCTCACCAGCGGCTCAAGGTTGACTCAGCCTTCCATCCTTCCGAGGTGGATAAAACGAGGACCCGGATTGTGGGGGCTATAGGCTGGCTCTGTTAAAAAGTGCTATTGCTAACATGTTGTAAGCCCCCCTGAGTCTAAGGAGAAGGGCGGCATAAAAATCGAATAAATAAATAAAATAAATAAATGTGACCCTGGGGATGCTGCAATGGCCATAAGTGTGAAAAATGATTGTAAGCTGCTTTTTTGAGTCAAGGACTACCTGTGTTTGTAGCTGAAATTTGGGGTCCTTGGGGCTCTCTGAACTTAATTGTTTTCCTGCAGACGTTTCATTAACCAAGCTAGGTAACAGCATCAGTGATAGCGTTAAAAGTTACTCTTTTCCTTCCTTTCCCACTCCTTGTGCTAGGGTGGTGCAATGGTTAGAGTAAAGCACTGCAGGCTACTTCAGCTAACTGCTATCTGTAGTTCAGCAGTTCAAATCTCACCAGGCTCAAGGTTGACTCAGCCTTCCATCCTTCCAAGGTGGATAAAATGAGGAGCCAGATTGTTGGGGGCAATATGCTGGCTCTGTAAAACCACTTAGAGAGGGCTGTAAATGCACTAAGAAGCGGTATATAAGTCTACATGCTATTGCTATTGTCAGATAGCTTCTCCTTCAACATCCTCACCCTGTTCACCATTCCGACCCTCTGGAATCAACTCCCCCCAGAGATTTGCACTGCCCCCACCCTCCTTGCCTTTCATAAGAACTTGAAAACGTATTTATGCCATTAGGCTTGGGGTCACTAGATCCCAACCTCTGGCCAGTGAATGTGTAGGACGCTGTTGATGTTTCTGAATGTTTGATTTTTAAATGTTTAGCTTTTAAAAATATTTTAAATTAATTATTTCTGTTAATTGTATTTAGATGTGTGTGTGTGTGTATATATATATATATGTGCTGAAGGAATCAGATCTGGTGGCTTAGAGGTTAATTCTCTGCCTTACAAGGCAGAAGCCCCAGGATCAAATCCCAATAAGGGTATGGCTAGCTGATGAGGCCAGAACAAGGCCGAAATAGCGCTATCCTAGTCTCCCTTAATTTTAAAAATTCAGCAGAAACATGTGAGATATATCTATCTATCTATCTATCTATCTATCTATCTATCTATCTATCTATCTATCTATCTATCTATCTATCTAATCTCTCTATATATCTATATCTATCTATAGTTTTTTTACTGAGATATTGTAAGCCACCCCGTGTCCACGGAGAGGGGCGGCATGTAAATCCAATAAATAAATAAATAAATAAAAATGTCATGGCAAACTCTTGTCCCAGATATAATGGTGTGCAATAGATTCTGTTTTCTTCTCCCTGGTGGATTGGACTTCTGCAGAACTGTCAACACCAATCAGCCATTTAATGGTATGTTAATCAGAGAGTTAAGAGCAATCAGAGCTATTCTCCGATGTACGAGATTACTTTTCATACACGTACACATACACAGCCCCTCAAACTAAAACCTGTACACCTTGATTTCCTTCTCTTTTTGTTTTTACTTCCTCCAGCATCACATTCTGGGATTGGCAGCCTTGCTCGGGTCTCGCTGAAAGATATGCGGTACGGATAATTATACAGGTGATGCTTCTGCTCCACATAACAGGGAGTAATTACTAGGTGATTAAAATTCTCCTTCTCCTCACACAATTCCCCCCCTCCTCCTCCTTCCCCAGACATGGAGTAAAAGGAGCATTTCTCCTTCAGGCTTGGCAAGCTTTCAAAAAATGAAAAACAAATGAATTTCAAAATCAAGAAAGAAGCTTGAGAGACAGGAGGGCAGAGGGGACGAACGCCCCTACTCTCCATCTGATTCTTTCAAGCAGCTGGAGTGCACCTAGCCAACCGGGGCCTTCTTCCACAGTGGGCTCAAGATGAGCCTCAGCTGTTTACTACCGCCATGTCATTTAATCCTGCTTCGCTGGTGGAGAGGGTTGAATGGGAACTTTCTTAGGTTCCTTGACCTTGCAGCTGGCAAGGCTAACACTACTCTTACCTTGACAATGTGAAAGGTTTCTGGGATAGACCCACAATTCAAATAATAAGCAGGGATGGGCTTCGCTAGACCTTTTTATGCTGCTTAGAGAGGCTGAAATGGCGTGTCATTTTGCTTCAAGTTCTTAGAGACAGAACAGGTGAAAGAAACAAAAGGAACTGACAGTGTAAAATCCTCCAAATTACCCAAAAGAAGTGGGGTTGGCCTGCAACATGGTTCCTTATTTTACATCTTTGGTCTCTCTTTTTTTTATACAGAATCAAAATCTTCATGAGTCAGAAAAAAAAATTGCCCTGTTTGAAGTAGAGTGGTACCTCTAATTACGAACTTAATTCGTTCCGTGACCAGGTTCTTAAGTAGAAACGTTTGTAAGAAGAAGCCATTTTACCCATAGGAATCAATGTAAAAGCAAATAATGTGTGCAATTGGAGAAACCACAGGGAGGGTGGAGGCCCTGTTTCCTCCCAGGAGATTCCTAGAGAGGCCCCAGGGAGGCTTCTCCACGCCTTTTCTGGCCCTGTTTCCTCCTAAAAGGGCCTCCCAGAGGCTTCTCCCTGCCTTTTCCGGTTACAGTTTCAGAGGCTTGGGTTTGTAAGTGGAAAATGGTTCTTGAGAAGAGGCAAAATAATCTTGAACACCCGGTTCTTATCTAGAAAAGTTTGTAAGTAGAAGCATTTGTAGGTAGAGATATCACTGTACTGGCTTTACTCCACACTTAGCCAAGATTGAAAGAGCTTGGATTTACAGGAGAGTATGTGTTGGCAATAGAATTGCACCTTCACACACACACAAAAAGCCCTATCCCTTTTCAACATGTGTCCAGTCACCCACAAGAATTGTGACAATATCCTTTTTGCTTTTGTAAGAAATGTCTGAAAGCAAGTTCTCTTTCATCGAAATGAATACAGGAATAATTGTGATGTCACCCAGGCTTGTACTTGTACATATCTTAAAATCAACCCTTTCCTGATTTTTATTGATTTCACTGTGAATCTCAGTGATTCTGTGGTGGCGCAGTGGTTAGAGGGAAGTATTGCAGGCTAATTCTGCCAACTGCCAGCAGTTCGAGTCTGAGTCACTCAAAGTTGATTCAGCCTTCCATCCTTCCGAGGTCAGAAAAATGAGGAGCCAGATTGTTGGGGGCAATATGCTGACTGCTTAGAGTGGACTGTAAAATGCTATGAAGCGGTATATAAGTCTAAGTGCCATTGCTATTGCTAATTAGTTGCCCACAATTCAAGTATTGTGGTGGAACGTCTAGTACATCATCCCAAATATGCTTTTTCAAAAGTAAACTGGACTTTCTGTTTTTTTTTTCTTTGAAGACATTTCACTTCTCACCCAAGAAGCTTCTTCAGCTCTTCTTCAGCTGTCCAGTTGCCTCTTGAAAAAGTACTTTTGGGACAAACATGACTAGGATGACTGAAAATCTTCATAGACAGGCCCAATGCATCAGTTCAGGGTTAAAATATTTGAGCCTTTTTTGTCCTTCAGTTCTCTTACCCTTGAACAGGAAAGTATTATAATCTCTCAAGATTGCCTGATGAAAACTCAGAAATACAATATTTCAGTTTGGAAAATTCTTGCTTTTTTCAATCTATCCTCAAGTTGGATGGATTCGTTCTTGAGGCTTTCATAAGAAGGACTCTAGTGAGTTTGGGAAGGTCAGCATCAGCCGGCAAATCAGGTCAGAATGGACTTGACATTCATTTTTTCCCTTCTGTTAGGTTAGTATGCATGCAGAGTGGTGCCAGCAATAGCTTGATAAGCATCTGGGTTGATAAGAGAGGGCTTTCATTGAGTAACAAAATAATGGCCTGATGTGATAGATAACCATCATTATTCTTTCCCACAGAAAACAGTCCTTACAACAGCCTTTGCAATAAATAGGCTTGCTGTGAATTGTTTGGAAAGGTTCTGCTGCTCCCCAAAAGTGTAAAAGGTCATATGTTATTTTTTCAAGTTTAAAAAAGTCCCAATGTAATTAGCATTGTCTACTATCTCTTTCAGTCCAGTGATGCCGGCAAGGCTTTCTAATTGAGAAGGGGGAAAACATTTGCTCTCAAGAATAGTTTCTGCAGCTCTGCCTAAAAAGGATGGAAGGAAGGAAGGAAGGAAGGGAGGGAGGGAGGGAGGGAGGGAGGGAGGGAAGGAGGGAGGGAGGAAGGAAGGAAGGAAGGAAGGAACAAATACATACATACACACATACATACATACATACATACATACATACATACATACATACATACTGTTCTGTCCCAGCGATGAGCCCCCCAAGAAATAATAATAATAATAATAATAATAATAATAATAATAATAATAATAATAATAATAATAATAATAATAATAATAATTATTATTATTATTATTATTATTATTATTATTATTATTTATTGGATTTGTATGCCGCCCCTCTCCGCAGACTCGGGGCGGCTAACAACAATGGTAAAACAACATGAACAATCCAATTAGTAAAAACAACTAAAAAAAACCCTTATTATAAAAAACCAAACATACACACAAACATACCATGCATAACTTATAATGGCCTAGGGGGAAAGAGTAACTTAACTCCCCCATGCCTGGCGACAAAGGTGGGTCTTAAGTAGTTTGCAAAAGACAAGGAGGGTAGGGGCTGTTCTAATCTCTGGGGGGAGTTGGTTCCAGAGGGCCGGGGCCGCCACAGAGAAGGCTCTTCCCCTGGGGCCCGCCAAAAAACATTGTTTGGTCGACGGGACTCAGAGAAGGCAAAATCTGTGGGACCTTATCGGCTGCTGGGATTCGTGCAGTAGGTCCACACAAACAGATTTGACAAGATTTAAGCATGTAACTCTAATACTTTAGTAGCAAAGAAGTTTAAAATAAATCAGCATAGCCAGAAATAAGTCCATTCGTCTCAGCTGCTCATTAGAGTCTCAAACAGTAAATCAAACTCCCAATAGTTTCTCTTTGATCACAAATTTCTAATTAACACGACTCACTCTGAGTGGGCACGCATCTCTCACATTTGAAAGTTGACTTCCGCACTGGCTCATCACGAGGCTCACCCTTAAATAGCCAAAAGGCATGGCCAAGTGTTCTAGAGATCTATTCACGCAGAGACCTCCTCCTGCTCAGCCATTCATGTCTTCTGACACTTTTGCGCACCCTAGCATCAAGAGGAGGCTCTTCATCTTCTTCTGAGTCACTCATGAGCATCTCTGGAGGTGCAACAGGCCCTGGTTGGCTTTCAGCCTCTGACCCTCCCCCCTGTCCTCTCTGCCAAATACACTGGCCTAGGATACCAACCCAACCTCATCTCTCGATCCTCGGAATCCGTAATCAGCTGTGCAGGATGCGGGCGAGCCACAACAGATACATACATACATAAATACATAAATACATAAATACATAAATACATACATACATACATACATACATACATACATACATACATACATACATACATAAATCTAAATGCTATTGCTACTCCCCATGCCAAGGATGGACAGCGCTTGAATGAAATGGGGCAATGGAAAGTAGTTTCTCCATGTCTAAGGAATGGGAATATCCCAAATGGTCCCACAGTTGCAGCCCTTTTTGCTCCTTAAAAGGCATCTCCTTACCAGCGTACAGGCAACTGGAAGTGTATCAGATAAGGAAGGGGTGGAGCAAACTGATACCTGTAATTTCGTGTGATTGCTCATTTTATTTATAGAAGTAAAGCATTCAAGAATTCAACTTTTTAAAACCTCTTTGCCAACGTCCACAAAGTGCACACGGATTTTTATGCAGTTTGTAGGCTATCAGCTCCTGCTCAGAATATCAGACAGACACACAGACTTAAACCACAAGTGAAGCAGGATATGGGTTTATTTGGAAACCTTCTCAGTTTCCATACAGATGACAGCTAGGGAGAGTTAAAACTAATTTATTTGGTGTGGAGCATGCTGCAAGTCCATCAACAAAGGAATGTCAGTTGGCAGGGACCAGAAAGTGTGTCTTCTCTGCTGTAGCTCCAGCCTTTTGGAACAGCCTTCCTTCAGAGATTAGGATGGCGCTGATCAGGGGTGGGCTACATCCAAGTTCACCGGATGGGGGGTGGGGACGCAGTGGGGTAGTGAAAATGGAGCTCTATCCCAGAGATGTTGAAAGAAAATGCAGGGTGTCCTGCATAAGCCATGCCCACAGTGTGATAGTAAACATTTTGGTAGCCCTCCACTGGCGCTCACCCTGTTTTTGTAAGTCTTTTTCAAAGTTTCATAAGGATTTTAAAATGTGGGGTATGTGCCCTGAATGTGTTAAGGACCCTGTTTATTGGCTATACTGACAATTATTATGATAATTTTCTTGATTGCTGTATATACTTATTTTTATACTGTTTTTTAATTGTCTCTAGAATTGCTCAGAGTAACTGGCTTGAAATGGGCAGCTATAGGAATTAAATAAATAAATACAAATTAAGCAATATCCAGATCTGGCAATAATTTCCAATATTAGCCGTTCCAAATTAGAAAGATTAATGCAATTGATACACAAGATATGCCAATGCATGCTAAAACGGTATATTATTTCCACAACGTTTAAAAATGCAGTGACTCGGAACATCAAGAAGTCAAGCATCTGCAAACTTTGCTATGCCATGAACACTAAAATATCAGATGAAACTGTCCTTTCTCATTACTTTGACATCAGAAAGTTAGGAATCCATTCTAAATAATTCAAGCAAGGTTGTCTTGAAATCCTCAAGAGGTTTTGGAGTATAAGAGGGACAGGGGGAGAAAATTGCACATAATTCCCTTTGAACTGGGTGGCACTTCTTTATAATAAAAGATTTAACTTAACTTTAATTTTGCTTTATTCAAAGAAAGATAGATGATGGGGGGATACTTTATTTTTCCTCCAGTGTGGATGATAGTGAAACCCTTACAGAGAATCAGTCTGTCTGCCTGTCTATCTAACTATCTCTATCAATCTAACTAGTTATCTATCTATCTATCTATCTATCTATCTATCTATCTATCTATCTATCTATCTATCTATCTATTCTGCCGGTGTGTTTCAACCGCCTGTAATTACAGGGTAATTAGTCCAGGAAGACACACACCACACGATAAAAAGAAAACCCAAAAGTTTTTATAAACAGAAAAACAGAAACAGCTCCCTTTTTACCTACCAGGGTTGGGAAATGGTACTGCAGGTTCGCTCAGGGATTTTCAAAGTGGGTGGGCATGCGTTGCTCACCGCACGCATGCATGCACAATACTAAAAATAAAAACTAAATTATAAATAACAAGATGGCAACGCTTATGGCACCACCAAAAGAATTGGCTTGTGGGCCAGGCCGCCAAATTACTAACGGTCTGAACCAGTAGGACCCCACCTCTGCTACCTACCTACCTACCTCCTACCAGTTACACATCACTGGTTTAATATAATAAAATTCTCAGAATTTTTATATCTAAATGTGCTTATTTATTTCTCTGGGCACAAAACTGTATTCTAACTACTCAATTAAAACATAAAAGTGTGGTCAAACTCCACACACGCACACACGCACACACGCACACACACCCCCTCAGTGGCCATTGAGTAGATGGAATACTGTTTTGAGCCCAGAGAACTAAATAAGCATATACAATTATACAATTAGTGAGCATTTTTTGCCCATAAAACATAATAAAGAAACAGAAATGCTAAGGCCTAGGATTTTCAATAATATTAGAACTAAGTTGTAAAGTCACAATCAAATGAGATTGGTCTCATATGAGACAATGATGAAACCGCCTACAGACGAGAGGTTTAACAATTAGCCTCGTGGTGCGACTGGAACAATCTGGAACTGAACACACTCAAAACTGTAGAAATGGTAGTAGACTTTAGGAGAACCCCTCCCATCCTACCACCTCTTACAATACTAGACAACACAGTATCAACAGTAGAGCCCTTCAAATTTCTAGGCTCTATCATATCTCAAGACCTGAAATGGTCACCTAACATCAAAAAGGTCATCAAAAAAGCACAACAAAGAATGTTCTTTCTGCGCCAGCTCAGGAAGCTCAAACTGCCCAAGGAGCTGCTGATACAGTTCTGCAGAGGAATCATTGAGTCTGTCATCTGCACCTCTATTAGTGTCTTTCTCCTTATGTTCTGGCCACTTTTTACAGAGGCACGATTGAGAGCGTCTTAACAAACTGCATCACTGTTTGGTTTGGTGGCTGCAGTGCCTTAGAGAGAAAGTCCACTCAGAGAGTGGTAAGGATAGCCGAGAAGATTATAGGAAGCTCACTTCCTGTCATTCAGGATACTGTTTATAAGCACTATGTGTTTAGAGCTCAAAGCATTGATAAGACCCCACACAGCCACTTCATGGTCTACAACAGGTCTACAAGGTTGTTAAGTGAGTTTTTCCCCATTTTATGACCTTTCTTACCATAGTTGAATCCTTGCAGTTGTTACGTTAGTAACACGGTTGTTAAGTGAATCTGGCTTCCCTATTGACTTTGCTTGTCAGAAGGTTGCAAAAGGGGATCACATGATCCAGGGACACTGCAGCCATCATAAAATATGAGTCAGTTGTCGATTTTTACAATGTGACCATGGGGATGCTGCAACAGTCATAAGTGTGAAAAACAGTCATAAGTCACTTTTTTCAGTGCTATTGTAACTGTGAACACTAAAAGCACTGTTGTAAGTTGAGGACTAACCTGTATAAGAAAACTGCCCAAGAGTACTTCTGAAATCATTTCAGCATTTCATGAAGTTTTATACCAAACTGTGACGGACTTAGCAGACTGAGGTAAAATGAACACGGCAGCTTATTTAGAAGAAGACATTACAAATAAAATGCCATTTAAAAAGAATCCTATTTATGTTTTGTAGGGGTCAATGTTAGAATGTTAAAAATGTTAATACAGTGATCCCTCGAGCTTCACGATCTCGATCTTCGCGAAACGCTATATCGCGATTTTTCAGAAAATATTAATTAAAAAATACTCCACTCTTCTCTCTCTCTCTTTCTTCCTCTCTCTCACTCTCTTCCTTCCTTTCTCATCTCTTTCTTTCTTTCTTTCTTTCCTTCTCTCTCTTTCTCTATCTCTCCCCCTCTTGCTCTCCCTCTTTTTCTCACTTTCCCTCTCTCGTGCACCGAGCGCCGGGCAGGCGGGCAGGCAGGCGGCGGAGAAGCGGCGGGTGGACAAGCGGCGGACAAGCGGCGGGCGGACAAGCGGCGGGCAGGCGGGCAGGCAGGCGGCAGACAAGTGGCGGGCGGACAAGCGGCGGACAAGCGGCGGGTGGACAAGCGGCGGGCGGACAAGCGGCAGGTGGACAAGTGGCGGGCGGACAAGCGGCGGGCGGACAAGCGGCAGGCGGACAAGCGGCGGGCAGGCGGGCAGGCAGGCGGCGGACAAGCGGCGGGCGGACAAGCGGCGGACAAGCGGCGGGTGGACAAGCGGCGGGCAGGCGGGCAGGCGGGCAGGCAGGCGGCGGACAAGCGGCGGGCGGACAAGCGGCGGACAAGCGGCAGGCGGACAAGCGGCGGACAAGCGGCGGGCGGACAAGTGGCGGGCGGACAAGCGGCGGACAAGCGGCGGACAAGCAGCGGGCGGACAAGCGGCGGGCGGACAAGCGGCGGGCGGACAAGCGGCGGGCACGGCAGCAGCGAGGAGCCGAAGATCGGGGTTTCCCCTTTGCGTGGGCGGCGGGGAAACCCCGATCTTCGGCTCCTCGCTGCTGTGGCGCTGCCGAGCAGATCAGCTGATGGGCGGCGGAAGGAACCTTCCCTGGGTCTTCCCAGGTGCGGAAGTAAAAACACCATCTGCGCATGCGCGGCCATGGAAAAAAAGGGTGTGCATGCTCAGATGGTGTTTTTACTTCCGCACCACTATATTGCGAAAAATCGAGTATCGCGAGGTGTCTTGGAACGTAACCCTCGCGATACTCGAGGGATCACTGTATATATATATATATATATATATATTTAAAAAGATATATTAACAGCTTTTTTATATTCTTGTTTAAATTATGACGTTGAGGTGAAAGTGAATTATTTCTTCCTTCACACTGTATGTATACTTCTCAGAAGCAAAACAAACTCCCATAAGCATGTTAACACCTCTGAAAATGCATTTAAGCAATTGTTGGAAAGATCCAGGAATCGCCTGAAGAGTCTTGCTCATGATTTTGAAACATCTGTTGGCAATTCCTTGGTGGCTTGATTGCAGGAGAGAGACTTACAATTGCATTAAAAAAATCTAATGTCAATTCTAATATTGAGGGGGGTAGTTCTATAGTGGGGGGAAGAGTTCTATAAACCTGGACAAAGCTTATTGAAGCTGTTATTTCTTTTGTGCCATTGCCTGGAGCCAGGATTAGAAATGGGATTGTGAAATGTTGACAGGAAATGCAATGTAGTTCTTGATTCAAGACATGAAAAACACATAAAGGCCCTGTAAAGTTTTTTCCACCACAATTTTTTCAAATGTTTTTTCCCTCAGGTAGATAACCAAGAAAACCTCCTTCCTTCCTTCCTTCCTTCCCTCCCTCCCCTCCCTTCATTCTCTTTCCTTCCTTCCTTCCTTCCTTCCTTTCCCTTTCCTTCCCTCTTCCCTTCCCTTCCTCGCTTCCTTCCTCCCTCCCTCCCTCCCTTCCCTTCCTTCCTTCCTTCCTTCCCCCTTCCCTTCCTTCCGTCTCCTTCCTTCCTTTCCATTTCCTTCCCTCTTCCCTTCCCTCCCTTCCTTTCCCTTTGCTTCCCTCTTCCCTCCCTTCCTTCCCTCCCTCCCTCCCTCCCCCTCCCTCTTCCCTCCCTCCCTCCCCCTCCCTCTTTCCTCCCTCCCTCCTTCCCTTCCTTCTTTCCCTTCCCTTCCTCCCTCCCTCCCTCCCCCTCTCTTTCCCTCTCTCCCCCCTTCCTTGGAACAAATATGTTCATTTAATTGGACGATTGATTTAAAATTCAAGCTGCATCCCTATAACCCTTGGAAAAGTCAAAGCTCAGAGAAGAAATCTGATACCTCTGAATGGATTCCTTCCCACTATCAGTAGGAGTGTTTGCGGGATCTGTAGTCTAACTGTTGTTTTTAGATTGACCTGGTATAAACAGCAGTGGATATTCTTGGCTGACCAGACAGGCTTAGTATCTAGAAGAACTTTCCAGTCTCCGGATACTCCTTTTCACATGGCTCAGAAACTCTTATCTGAGATCAGGACTGGAACTCCCTTCTTCGACCAGAGATGGGTTCTGTGTTCACTCTCTGGGCAAGTAGAGATGAATGGGAACTATGCCCCTGGATTCTAAAGATAATGCCAAAGCACCATGCGTACAGTTGATATTACAGCATAACAGCTCCAAGATAAACAGCGCCTGAACATTCTAGCCAAAGCAAGGAAATGCTTTTAGTATTCAAAAGGAATCCTTAATAGTGTGTTGCGGGAGGTGGAAACATTCAACTGTCCTCTTGAAGAGGTCCCCAAGAAGCAAGACACATCCAAACAAAGGAGGCGTTTTGTTGCCAAGTCCAGTTGCTTAATGGAGTAAAGGGAATGGCATTCCGCTTTCTGCATTGTACCTGTGGCGAGAGGCTGGCATACCGCCTTCTTTTTCAATCAAGGCACATAAAGCAGGGCTAGAATAAAGATGGTAAGAAGCTAATTTCTTCCTTAGCAACTTAACTGCTTTCCCTTAGGAGGACCCCTCTTGAAAACACAGCCTGAAAGAGAAGGAATTTTAAAAAATGTGAAATATGTGAAGGAATACACAGTTCTGTCACCGAATGTTACAAATGAGTATGTTCTTTGCTTAAATCCTGTAAATTGATGAAATGCTGAGAGTCAGAGCCTTTTGTTATTGCGTTCTTATCAACGAAATAGCTCCTCTTCAAGTTATCTTATCACTTGTGCACTGTGGCAAGGGGAAGCCAATTCCTTAAGTGATATCCGTTGCAGCAATTTGATGCAGCGGAAGAATATATAAGTGCCAACGTGTCAGGATGAAAGACGGTAAACAGCAGATGGGGGCATTATGCCCTAATTATTTTGCACAGTAGTGACACAGCTAAAACAATGGATCAGCTGTGACTTCATAAACAGTATCTGCAACTATTCTTGCTACCTGGCAACATTTATTATTGCCGCTATGCAGTGTCCGTGTCTTCGGTTGTTGCACATTGTTTTCTACCTAAAATTATCTATTTAAAATTAAATGATAAAGAACAGACCAAGTTGGAAAGACTTGCATAGCAATATAGAGAAGTCTTTCCAGATTTCATCACACTGAATTTATTGGACTTTCACATGTCCTGTGCATGAAGCTGAGTATTTATGACAACCTAATTGAATTTTACCTGCATTTCGGGACAATGCTTTGTAGTTCAATTTGTGTACTGCGATACTTCTCCCAAATAGTGCATTCGCATTGACTGTGATTACTAGCGGCAGCTGCCTGTAGGAATATCATTCATAGTACTATAAAACCATACAGTCATAGGAAACTGCCGTACACTTAGTCTGATCATTTATCATGCTATCCCAACAGCAATTGTGATATTAGACTGCCATGTCCCCAATCTTACTAAGGCTGCCAGGGGTGGAAGTTGGGCTTTTCTTCTTGCAAAAGATGATGTTGGAAGAAATATCCATCTGGTTCAGTTCCAAGCCTGGAGAAAGACACTGGAACACATAGAGGCCAATTGGAAAGATGGTTTAATGATGAAACAAACCACATGGGGTTTGGATAGCCCCATGGAGTTGAGAGTGGGGGTATTGATATCCTCTCTTGGGGCTTTGAACTTGAGTTTCCTGTTTCTGTGCAAGAACATGTATTCTATTGGCTATTGTAGGGAGGGTCATAGTTGGCTCTGTAGGTTGTCTAAGCCAAACTTGAGTGAAGCTTGGTCTGCTGATGCAATGAAGGGGCTTGTTGGGCAAATTCTAATTGTGGCTGAGAGTTAATCCAACCTTTGTTCAGATGCTGCAGGGAATTTGCTTAGGAATAGAGCTATCTAGATCTCAATAAGCTCTTTATCTCTTAAATGCTGATATCTGCTGAGGACCATCAAGAAAGGTGGGGCTGCTTTCTGTCTCCAAGAGCATGTTTCTCCATTTCTCATCCAGGGAAATATAATATTCTGCCTTTTTACTATTTCTCAAAATATTTCATTATTCTAAGAGGGGTGGGTGCTAATGTTTTACAGTAAGAATCCTGTTTGGCCCTTGACTTGTGATTCGCCAGCTATTAAATGAGAACTCCTAGCAACCCCAATTAAGAAAATTGGGGCAAATGGTAGTGAGTTTTGGGCATTTTACTTCAGGATTATTTGGAGATTTACAAGGACCCCCATTTCTGTTTTAGCATTGGTCTTTGTGGATTGCTTTTTGAAGAAATCATGACAAACATACCCTTGTTTAATGGCCAGCCCGTTATTGAATAATGCTTTGGCTTCCAAATTTGTCCACTCCTTTCCACTTTTTCTGGTTGAAGGGAATGAAACTATTCTTGGCTATCACAACCATGGATGCTGTGAAGGCTTTCCCTCAATTAATAAGATTTGCTGGGCAGTTGGATGGAAGAAGCTGAGTGAATTGGCAATCAAGGTGAGCTTACTGGGGCATTCCAATAACAAACTCTCATTTTTTTTATTATTAACTGGCTCCTTTCCCAGCCTGACACTTCAGAAAACCTGTCCATCCACAGTGTTGGGGTTTTTTTTTTTTATAGATACAAGAAATCCAGAAGATGCTCATAAGACATTCATTCCAGGACAAATCTAAGCAATGACCACTCGTATATTGAATTACGTTTGTGGCCGGGGCTTATGTAGGATGCCCTGCATTTTCTTTTCACATCTTTCAGTGCAAATTGGGTGCTCTGTGGTGGAGCTCCATTTTTGCTACCCCACTGTGTTCCCCCCCATCCGGGCAGTAGTCCACCCCTGGGTAGGGACATGTAGATTGGGTTGGAAGAATATTTCAAAACATTAGTTTACATATTTTGCATTACTGGAGGAGAAATGCATTCATGAAACACATTCCAAACAAGGAGGAACTGAACTAATGAACTGGGTATTTAATAAATCCGTTTGAAAATATATTCACATTTTCTTTCCTTTAATCTTTCAGGTGATGTCTCCCAACCTTTTAAGCTTGCATCCAATCCCATCTTCAAAGCAGCAAATTTCATACATTTTAAAAATGCTGATCTTCACTTTTTTATGTACCTTCACTGGGGTACCTTCAAATAATGCTTTTATTGTGCAGTTGTTATGTGCCTAATTCACAGAATTGTACATGAAGCCCAGGTCTCTTTCGCTCTTGCATTTGAATGTGGCACAAACCTCCCAGGCAACCAATTTCCTGTCACATTCTCTTGACATTTCCTACAATTCATTCACAATTTGTATCTGCTGACAATCATACTTAGGTGTTCCATTGTTAAAGTACAAATACAATATTCTACTTTAAGCTAGCAAAAATGTGTAGCAGGTTTCTCTATGGATGCAATCTGATACATTTCACGGTCCATTTGATTGATATCACTATCAAGTGACTCTTAAGTAATGATATCGGCCTAGCAATTATTGATCATTTTTATGCTGGGATGCACATGACCCCTTCTCTCCTTGGACACTGGAAAAGCCCACAACCTTGTGCCACCCCACACACAACTGGCTCCTCTCCCATATCCATTATGCCTCCAAGCCAATTTCCAGCTCGGACACCAATATCCACATATAGTTTTTGAATGTGATTTCAGTGTTCTTCTAGAATGTATATCTAGAATTGATATTCTATTAGATAGAGAAGGAGGTCAGGCTTCCCTTGGGTTAAACACATATGCCAAATCAAAATTGATTCCCCGACTCTTTTTAGTCATGGGTTTACTGCTACCTCTTTGAATTCAACAATGTAGGACCCTTACATAAATCTACTAGCATAGCCATCCTTCAAAACCTGTTCTTTCCTTCAATCCCAGCATCCTTCGAAGTTAAGGAGTATGGTTGGAGGATGTCCTTCCAGTGTTTAGTGATGTTTGATAGAAGGTGAAAGAAACTATTCTTGGGGGAATTCACTAACATGATCTCTAATGTCCCCAGTAAACCAGAGATGGGTTCCTCTCAGTTCGGACCAGTTCTATAGAATCAATGTAACTTGGCCTCCTGGATCAATAGAACTGGCAGGTAGAGAGGAAGGGAGAGGGAGGGGAGGGAAGGGACGGGGAGGCAGAGAGGGAGGGGAGGTGGAGGGAAAGGGAGAGAGGGAGGACAGGGAGAAAGAAGGGGGAAGATTGCCAGCAGGGACAGCAAATAAAGGACTGGTAATTACCATATTTTTCGGAGTATAAGACACACGGGAGTATAAGACACACCTTAATTTTCGGGGAGGAAAATAGGGAAAAGAATCTGCTTACCAGGTATTCATCTGGCTGGCGTCCTTAGTCTGGTCAGCTTCAGCACATTATTTTATCCCCTGGTTAAGGACTTTAAAAAAAACCTTTATTCTGAGATAGTAGCAATGAAAGAGCTTGCAAGCCAGTATGAACTGGGAACATCATAAGCACCTGGAAAGAAACAGTCAGAGCAAATAGAGCAATGGAAAAAAACCTACAAAGACTTAGGGCCTGGAAAACATTCTTCTTTGCAGAGAGTAACAATGAAAGAGCTTGCAAGCTGGTAAGAGCTAGGAACATCGTTAGCACCTGGTTAGGGTTGGAAAGAAACTTACTCGGAGCAAATTAGAACAATGAAAAAAACCTTGCAAAGACTTAGGGCTTGGAAAATATTCTTCACAGAGAGAAACAATGAAAGAACCTGCAAGGTAAGCGCTGGGAAGATTGTTAGCAGCTAGTTAGGGCAAAAAAAGCTGCATTCAAAGTATAAGACGCACCCTTATTATCAGCCTCTTTTAAGAAGGAAAAAGGTACATCTTATACACCGAAAAATTCAGTTAAGTTGGCTATTTGTAACTCTTGTTGTTGTTTTTACCCCTTCCTCCATCTCCCTTCTCTTCCTCCTCCTCCTCCATTTCCCCAAACATTATATGTTAAAGGGGAAAATGAAGAACAGCCACACAAGAACTTTTGATTGGTAGCATGAAGTATTTCTGTCTAGAAGCAGACACGTTGACCTTGAGCTTTATGAGAGAGAAATAAAAAATTCTCTCTGCTTTATCCACCCAGTCCATCATTCTGAAAACATCTATTAATTCCCTCCTCCGTTGTTTGTTTCCATCTCTAAGACTCCTCAGATCTATGAGAGCCAGTTCTAGGGGGTTTCAGGAGATGGGTCAATGGACAGAAATGGTCTCTGCCGTGCCCCCTTTCCATTGGCAGGAACCTTCTGAGGAGAACTGTACTCAGGGGACGCTACTGCTAGAAGAAGGAAATACTAGAGCTCCTTGTCTGACTTTCGTTCACCTTTTTGTTTCCTATTTGCCCCCTTGGAGTTATCCTTTAGAACAGCGTTTCTCAACCTTGGCGCAGCTGGATGGGGAATTCTGAGAGTCAAAGCCCATACACCTTAAAGTTGCCAATGTTGAGAAACATTATTTTAGAATGTCTTCTACACATTCCCTTCCCTTATTTGTAGGTGCAAATTGCTATTTTAATGTACCTTTTCTTTTGGGGGGGGGCTTATCCTTGACTCTGGATCACTTAGTAATTTGTCTACACTGCTCCCAAAATTCTTAGAGGAATTCCACTTACTTTCTCTCATAAAATCTAATTTTATCCATATTCTCTTACTTCTTTTTAGCCAGTTTCTGACTCAAGATACATATATACATAACTTAACTCCAGAGAGGGGCGGCATACAAATCTAATTAATAATAACAATAACAATAACAATAAGTTTAATTTATTTATTTATTTATTTACTTCCTTCCTTCCTTCCTTCCTTACTTACTTACTTACTTACTTACTTACTTACTTACTTATTTACTACATTTGTATGCTCCCTCTCTCTGTAGACTCGGGGCGGCTAACAACAATAATAAAAAACAGCATTATTTTGAATGAGTTAGTGCCAGCCTATCAAAGTAGAGCCCCCTAGGAAACCAATGTCATGTAGATCAACAGTACTTGAATCAGAAAGCTACTTTAGTGTAGCGGTTAAGCTGTTGTCTTAGAAACCAGGAGATTGGGAGTTCTAGTCCTGTTTTAGGTATAAAAGCCAGCTGGGTGACTTTGGGCAAGTCCATCTCAGCCCAAACCACCTCACATGCTTGTTGTTGTGAGGAAAACAGGAGCGGGAACAAGTATTATGTAATGTCACTCCCTTTTCTATTATAAAGTAATAAGGGTTGGATGATGGGGGGAATCCAGAGGTGGGCTGCTGCCCGAACAGGGGGGAACACAATGGGGTAGTGAAAATGGAGCTCTACCCCAGATCACCCAATTTGTACTGAAAGATGTTGAAAGAAAATCTAGGGCGTCTTGCATAAGCCATGCCCATAGTTTGGTAGTAAAAATTTTGGTAGCCCTTCACTGGGGGAACCAAACAACGATATAAATAGAATCTTGCATGTCTGAACGTACTTCCCCTACCGTTCTGTTTATTTTCATGTGAACTAAGGAAGGGCTTGTCTCACGAGAAAATAATGCTCTTAATGTAAGCTGTACCATAGCACTGTATACATTTTCTTGGACTGTATTTCATTGCTAGGTCTTTTAACTTTTCTTGATTTAAAACCTAAACTTTTATAATTGGAAGGTTTATATTAGAACTTATTAAGTTACTTGAGGGGCTTACCTATTGATCCACCCATCCAATACTCAGTTCTCTTTACCCAGAATGCTGAGATGACATGTTCTCTTCCTATTCTCATTTTTAGCATCTTTCTACATTGGCTATACATTTGTTTTGCAGCTACTTCTGTTTGTAATATCCAATGACATCATCCATGTTTAAAAATATTTTTCGCAGCTAAATAAGATCTTCATAAACAAGTAAAATTTATCTTAGTTTTCCTTATTAACATGGAAAGCTTTATTAATCTCTGCCCTCCATGAACCAGCTGCTCAGAGGCCTGGTATATATTCATCAGTAGGGTAGTAATTAAACCAATTAGTAACTAAAATAAAATAAATATAAAATAAATGCTAATTAGAATTGGAATCTAGAGCAAATTTGTCAACAGATTGATTTACTTCTGTTACTTGGAGAATTAGGGGACTCGGATATTTTCCCAGATCAGATTTAGTAAGATGTTTTGTGACAGATAATTACTAAAAGGGAGAATCATTTTTAATTATAGCCTTTTTAATATTTTCCTTTATAATCTAAACATGAATACAATCTTTAGTATAAGTTTATTTACCTCATAGCAGCCTGCTCACATAGTTCAGTTAACTAAGATGGAGTTGTGCCATGATGGACTTCAAAATTGTATTTCTAATGATCACCTTTATTAAAGACCAATCTTGAATGAATTGAGGTAAATAGCATGTTAATAAATAAATGATATAAGCATAGGTCTTTTATAGATAACCTTTAAGACAAATTCCTTGTGCGTCCACTCATACTTGGCCAATAAAGAATTCTATGCTATGCTATGCTATTCTGTTCTAGTTCTATTCTATTCTTTATCTGCTTTTATAATACAATTATTTCCAGTTATTCTGAATAACTTAATACAAACCAATCCAATTTTGCAGATAGGAAAATACATTTTGTTGGCAGAATGTTGATATTTATAATTCCTATAAGTACTGTAAAGAATTAAGGGTTTTGAATTCTCTGTGATTACATGATCTCTCCCCCCCCCTCCCAAGTTGATGTCCTATTTCCAAAATTGCTCTGCCACATTTCCTTCTGAGGTGTGTTTATCAATTATGGTCTTTCAAACAAGTAACAAATATATCATAAGGTAAAAGAAGATACTCCTTTACTTCTGAATCGTTAAAATGTTATAGAACGCTCATTTCTCTCATTCACAGATACAATAGGAAAATACTTATTGATGTATGACTGCTAGATAAGCAAATCAAATTTCACTTTTAATATTTTTTTTGTAAAGTTGAGTACTGGGATTCAGTTATCCAAAGTATTAACATAACAAAATCGGGGAGGGATGTGACTATTTTGAATTAGGAAATAAGGTTTCCCTTAATGATTTCCCTCCCTAATTATGTTTACGCAACATTAAGTCCCTCTGGTTACTTCTGAGAAAAAGCTGTATCCTGAATCTCTTTCCAATATCAGCAACTTAAATGTGTACTGTAAGAGGTTCATTGGTGAGGCACCTGATTTTATTTTCCTGAGCAGCAAAAACAATTGGAGATTTCCTCCAGCATAAAGACAGTATACTGTGTGATACGGTCATTAGCCTTGACAAAGCAAGCATTAATCACATTCTCTAATCTCTAATGAATCTGTGCTTTGTAAGGGATGTTGTGAAGGGGGTTTGCAATTGGCAGGGACAGGGGTTGGGAAAGAATTTCCCTCATTTGTGAGGCTTTAAATGTCTTCCAGCAGCTGTATCATTTGTTGTTCTTTCCTCCTAGAAGACCTTAGCTGGTTAGAGGAGGTGGGGGAAGGCAGAGGATTCAGTTTGTGTGCCCCGATTTATCAGGCAAAACTCCCATGTGATCAGACTAGTAGCGTCAGAGAGGCTGAAGCTGGGAGGCGAGCACTAGCTAATGAGGCTTTGTGCAAAGCGGTAGCTGTTGTCGCTGAACAATAAAGCATATGGTACCAGCAATAAAACGCCAGACTGGGAAATTTAAGAAGATTCCGTTGGAACCAGGAGAACAGGTACCATGTCACGCCCTTGCAACATGACAGCCCATTGGGGTGCATAATTATTAGCCAAAAAGTGCATGGATTGGAAACGCAACCACTTGAACAGGTCAGTCTCTCTCTTTTCTCTCTCTCTCAAAAAAAATATTTTCCCAATTATTCGGGGATGTGAATGTTTGGGCTGTAATTCGGGATTTGGGTTTGTAGCATTGTGAGCCGTTAGCATTTTCTGAATTCAGCAAGGTGTGGCTTTTTGGAGTTGAACGGCGTTCCAAATAAATTGTGGTAAGTGTGGCAATGACTTAATGGAGGGAATATTAAAAACATAGAACACCCCTGGGGCCAGGACAATTACAGATGTACAGTTATTCATTATAATAAATCTTATAGCAGTGATCCCTGGCCAATCTGAAATGCCCAATTATTTTAACACCAAAAAAATAATCGAATGTACTGTGGTCTTCTCAGCCTCATTATTTTGAGTGGGTGCCATGTGGTTCCAATGAGTGGATGTTCTTTTTGTTTGTTTGTTTCTGTTTTACATGAGAAATGGAATATCTTGGAATGTTAATTAGGTGGCCCAGAATTTTTCTAAAAACACCAATATTTTGTGAAATATTTCATGAGGGATGGTTGAGATACACTTAGATAATGAAGCTGTATTCACAACCCAGAGGCCTTTCCAAAGAACCCGTGCATGTATTTTTTTTTCTTTCAAATTTTTCTTCTGCTAGATTTCTCACTGAATTCCTCTTCGTTTTGAGAAAAAGGGATCTCACATATTTTCAGTGATATGATCCCTCTATTTTATATATATATATATATATATATATATATATATATATATATATATATATATATATAATAGACAAACACATTTAATACACACACATTTAATTTTCTGTCAAAATTCCTTTCTTTTCACTTATCAGCAAAATGTGTATTTTTGCAGTATATATATATACACACACATATATATATGTATATATGTGTGTATATGTATGTGTAAATACATATATATATATGTGTGTGTGTGTGTGTGTGTGTGTGTGTGTAACATGTGATGCATATATACAAATCCAAATAATAAATAAATAATAATAAATATATATATGTCTGTCTGTCTGTCTCTCTATCCATCCGGAGAGGGGCGGCATACAAATCTAAATAATAAATAAATAAATCCCGTTGAAAGATTAGCCTTCTCAAACCAAACGTTCAGCAGATTAAAGGTACCTGGTCACTTCCGAATATCTTTTCCAATTTTGATGGATGCAAAATGGTTAATTTTTAATATCTGCTATGGTAGGTGAGCAGAATCTTTGAACACAGCTGATATTTCTTGCCAGAAGCAAAATGGGAATAAGCGGGGAATCAACAACCTTACTACACCCCCCTCTCCAAATTAAAGCACCCAGTTCCAGATGCAACATTTGACACAATTAATCAGTAACACATTTGGCGCTTCAATCCTCTCCGCGCATCCTGTTGCACATCACGCAGGTTCACGGAGGGTTTGCCGTGCTATTCACGATCTGTTATTTTCCTGAACGTGAAAATAAAGAGGCACGCGTTTTCCTTTTCGTTTGGATCTCTTTCACCCCTTTTCTCACCCTCACTGGCTAATGCCAGGGGAGCCTACAAAACGTAAAGACAGGTTTGGGGGGGGGGGTTTGGGGGTTTTTTGGAAACGAAACGAGGCTCTCCTTTGGGGGGAAAAAAAAGACCGGCTTTAGCTGTTTTTGCATTTACACCAGCCCAGACCGAGGGTCGAGGCGGGTGCCCCCCCCCACGCATCTCCCCCCCCCGGTGTGTATATAGGAGGTTTGACTAGTTGGATGGTCACCTAGGCAACCACCCCCCAGAAACCAGAGTTGGAGTAGGTTGCTGCCCCGCTCGGACGGCGGGGAGCCCGCGGGCCTTTCCCCTGTGGGCCTTGCGGCTCTTTCGCCTCGCGGGAGATCCGCGGATTCCGAGGGAAATCGCGGCGCGCCTCAGCTCTCCTCCTCCTCCCCCCGGCGCGGCGCTGCTTGACAGGCCTTCGCCAGCCTTATGCAAATAAAGACGGGCAGAGCCGCTTTGCCTGCAGAGGGACGGCGAAGAGGAACCAGTTCAAAGGTCACCCAGCTAGTGGGAGGCTGTGTAAGACTTGAGGGGGAGGTGTGAGGAGAAGTGGAGGGGGGGGAGATACACCCAGGCTACTGCAGTGAGTACAACGCGGTTTTGTTTCCTATTGTGGGAAGAGCGTGCAGCAAACCGGAACAGGACTCTCATCCTATAGGTACGGTGCCAGAGACCGACTTTGCTTCATTGCAGAAAATGCAGGGTGGTCCATGTATATTTGTAGCGGGTGTCCTTATTCCACTCGAGGTACGGTTCCTTTTCTTGCAAATTGCAGCCGCGCTGTGAATTCTTTGCAACGAGGAGGCTGACTCTCTTAGTGGGTGGCTTTTTTTTTTCTTTTTCATTTTGCAAAATGTCACGGGAAGGTTTCAAACGCGTAATGATGGGAGAGTTGGCGCTGCATTTGGAGAGGCGGGATGAGTGGCTTATTGTGGAAGCGGTGGATTTTTATTTTTTTAAAGAGCGACAGACCTAAATATGGGAGTGCGTCGAGCACTGGCTGGTATAGATGGTCGCCTGCAGCTCGCAAGCTTTCCAGTGCAGCATTGGGCTTGAGGTGTAAAACTCCATTGAAATGTGTTTGAATATTAGTATTTAAACTCCGTCATGGGCAGGTTTTTACAGGAGCGATCACCTGCCAGCCTCTGTTGTAAGAGGTGTGCACGTGAACTACAAAAAATCCAGATTCAGATTCATTTCTATTCTTGCAGGCTAACTGTGTAACCTTGTATCATCCACATTATCCTTTAAAATGAAAACCCAGCAGCATCGAATCCAGTTACTTTGTAAGCTTTGTTCTAGCTTTTTACATGGTTACAATCTTAAGTAATAGTTGAGAATAGTGAGTAAATCTCTCGTGTATTTTTACACTTCTGATTGGTATTGACACTTTCTAATTATCTCAAAAGTGTTTTCAATAATGTTTGTGACATCACAGTTTACAAGTATTGAAATAGGCAAACTAAGAGTAAAAAAATTGTTCTCCCTTCTGTGTGGTATTGTATGTTGCTCTGATTAATTAGGGTTTGTTTTAAATATAAAAATGTTTAAACTGGCATATTATTGAAATTAGGCATTTAGGTTGTTATTTTGGCATTGACGTGCTCTTTCAAACAGTATTACTTCAATATATTTAACAACACTCTGAGTATGTGATGTAAAATAATGTTAAAAGTGTATAAAATTCAAAATTGTCAATACCTTCTAGTAAAAAAATAAACCCCACTGAGAATGTTTCAACATTAAAGACTTCCATTGAACCAGAAGATATTTAAAGGTTATATGATGGGATCACAAGAGTAATTTAGAAATGCATACATTATTTGTCTATTGAAAGTGTTTTTTTTTCTACAAAAGCTACTTTGCTGGGATTCTATATTAATCCTTTAAAATCAGAGACCAGAAACTGGAATGGAAATCCAGAATGGAATTAATGTAACAATATGTTTATGCAACCATTTATAACAGGAGTCAAATATTTGTACTAAAAATTGATCAGCTTTCAGTAATCATCTACCAAATGTTTTAAACAGATTTTTGGGTTTTGGTTATCCTGCCACTTCTATAGAGTTACCATGATGTACTGTAGATTAGATTATACATTAATCATATTCCGCGTAACAGATAAAGAATAGAGATGTAAATAAACAACATTCATTTACAGGTTATCTAATCTTACTAGGTTACATTTGCATCCTGAGCCTTTCCATACAATAGAAAATAATAGTATTATGCAGTTATAACTTCAGAAAAATATTTCAGGCAAATACCATTCAGATTTTCTTTAAAATCTGAATGGTATTTGCCTGAAATATTCCAAATCAGTTACTTTTGGAGTTGTTATTTCCATTGGAACTTCTCTAGGGAAAGGGGCTAACAAGGACTATGCCTCTAGAAAATTTATGTTTTGAATCAAATGTGAACATTATATAATAATTTTGCAAAGTACTGTATATAGGGAATGAATAACATGCCATTAACCATTTTGATAACCATGCTATTGGAGAATGTAAATGGAAATTTTAAAAGCACAGAAATGATGGATAAGATTGTTAGAATATTGTAGGAGAATGTCATTTCATTATTATTCATTGTCTCTTCTTTGGATTCTCTTTATTTTAAACCTTGTGCTTATGTTTACTGCTTTGAGACCATAAATAAAGACATTCCAGCCTAAGGAAAAGTATGGCAAAGACTAGTGTCTTAGGAACATACAAATCCATTTTTAAAGTTTAGTAGTCACTGAGTACAGATTTTCACCCTGTTTTTCATTACAGGAGGTTCAGGAACACCCATTCACCCACACACAAATGTAATCAAAGCCTCTAAAGGGTATGTGATGAGCCCCACTTATACTGGTTAGCTGTAATTTTAAATGGGGAGGGGCATAATTTTGAAAGTCAACAAAGCTAATTTTCCATTCAATAAATGGAGGTCTTTCCCCCCTGCCTACTATCCAAGTGATAAAAAACTGGCAGACTGCCTACACTTTCATTTTATTAAAGTTTAGCTAATAATTAGAGTCTCAGGAAGATTTTAGCAGGGGTTGGGCAAATTTTGTGGCATCAAGGACTCTAGTTGCTTGGTTACATGCCAAGGATGACACATATGTTACATATACTTGTGAATACACTACACATTCAGACTCAAACATATTGCACACTACCCTTCTCTAGCAGTTCTGTTCTGTATTGTTGAGTATCAAGGTTAATGGCGGTGGAAATCCACAAATTTTGATCATAATGTGGGCCTTTGTTCAATGAGCCCATCCTTTCCTTGAAGACCCAATGCAGATCATACAATTGTCTGGTTTCATAGAGCCATTAAGAATGGGCAACCGACAGTTTGCTGACATTGAGAGTAAGAGGAAAGCAGTAGCTTCCTTCTATTAACAGGGACTCCTCTGTAGATAGTATTTTCATGCACCCATTAGCAGCCAATAACTCATGTATTTTTCCTGGCAAGCGAATCACATTGATTTCCCCAATCATTAAGGAGGTCAGCAAGGGACTCCATGACTTTGAATTGCAGATGATCCATCATATTTCAGTAGTATTCCCAGTTCCTGCCTCGCCTAACAAAAGGATTAACAAATGTTTAATCCCAATAGATCGTCATGGCAATTAGGAGCAGTAATCTCAGAATACGTTTTTCTGATTGGCTTTTTCATGATTTCTGCCTTGAATCGTGTTTTTCTAAGACCATCTGATTGTATCAAGAAGGGGAGAATATAGATACAGGTAGTCCTCAATTTACAACAATTTGGTTAGTGACCATTCAAAATTACAGAAGCACTGAAACGTGACTTTACGACTGTTTTCATAGTTATGACCTTTTGCAGCATCCTCATGATCACGTGATCAAAACTCAGATGCTAGGCGACTGGTTCATAGTTATGACCTTTGCTTTGTCCTAGGATCACGTGGTCACCTTTTGCAACCTTCTGACAAGCAAAGTCCATTGGGAAGCCAGATTCACTTAACAGCCAGGCCACTCACTTATTAACTACAGTGATTCACTTAACAACAGTGGCAAGAAAAGTTGTAAAATGGGGCAAACCTCACTAAAAAAATGCCTTTCACTTAGCACATAAATTTTGGACTCAACTGTGATCTTAAGTCAAGGGCCATCTGAAACACTTTATTCAATTCCAGAGGTTGAATTTTTGAAAACAAGGAGGATTGGAGGATGTTTCCAATACTGTATATCTTTCCTTTTTGGATTTTTTTAAAATGCCAGTTTGGATTAACTCCAAATTGGTGCTGATCTTGAACCATAGCCATCTTGGAAACTGGAATGATCTGAACAAGATGTTTGAAGCATTATGACTGAGATTTAAGTAGTTAGAGTTATAGTAGTTAGCATTTTGAAGCAAATATTAGCGGTGATTTACTTGGAAGATCATATGGAGACAAAGGAGGCAGCAAGAATTAGCTAAGATATATATAAAATAATATAAGATTTTTATATGTCTGTTAAGATGTAATTAAGGTTTCTGATGTTATATGTATGTTTTTATGGTGGGAAAAAATATTTTAAAAAATTTTGAGCAAATGGATCAATAAAGCAGATAGGTCCATCTCTGCACAATCACAGGGCAAAGAAAAATGATACCCTGTTTTCCCCAAAATAAGACATCCCCTCCTTGATAATAAGCCCAATTGGGCTTATGAATACATGGCAGTAAGGCCAAGTGCTTATTTCAGGTTTAAAAAAAGACAGGGTCTTATTTTCAGGGAAACACGGTATTCATTAATTAGATGAAGAAAATTATTTTTCCTGTTATCTTTTCTTTCCATATGATTTCTTACAAATAAATATTTTTATCTAGTGAGGTAAATTGCTTCTCAGTTTGAATTCTGAGTACATCACCATAAAAGATATAGTCTGGTTTTATCTGAGAAATTCAGACAGCACACATGCCTAGAGGGATAAAAGAAAGATAGCCATACACATTCTGATGCTGATTGCTGTTCTTAAGTTTTTCAACTAGGGAAACTTTAGTTTATGTGAATCTAAGGAATTGGTAGAAGCACATTTTTCATCCAGTTTTTTTCTCCAGAAACATTTTCTCTGTATTTCACCTTTTTGTGTTTTAACTGGCTCCAATCTCTGTAGATTGGGAGGAATCAATGCGGCTATTTTTTTATGCAGGTGAACCAGCTGTGAAATGTAGGTTTGATTTGCAAGATGATATTGGAATCAAGAAAGAGGTGAAGTAGATTGGGCCATTCATGCTAGAAGCTTTCTAGAAGCCCACAGCCAGGTTTCTCTTCCTCTTTCCATTCTGGAATTTTCCTTGTCTCTGAAATTGACTGGTAGGATATTTGGGTTTGTACAGCAATCACACATGTAGTGCAATCTCCATTAACCTGCATTGGGTCCTTTAAAAGCCATTACACCTGATATCCAGAACAGCTGTTGGTATTGCTGGTTCTAAAATTATGTATTCTGTAATTTTCCAAGAAACAAACATTTACATGTTTGGAATATAGGAGCTAATAATTGGTTAAATCTGCTGCATTTAAAACAGAAGTAAAAGTATCTATATATTAAATAATCCAGTGTATGGATTTTGCTATTGAAATGCAATTTCTCGTTTACATTTCATGTTTTGTTAAGCTTGCCTTATGTCTGTAATGGGAAATCTGGAGCACCTGCCAATACAAGTATCAAAGGTTGCCCAGGTTTGCTGCCATCTAGTGGATATGTGGAATTTTGCAGCTTAGAAAGAGTAGCTGTGATAATAATTTGTCAGCCAGAAAAATTATGAACTTTATTTCATATTTGATTTGAGTAGAATGGGGTGTTACCTCAATTTCCTGTCTGTTGTTGAGTAGAATTATATTCTCTGTTTTGTACAGGTACTCAGAGTGATTATTATAAAGTCCCTTTTCATTTTATCTTAATGCTATGTGACAGGTCGGCCCGAGTCACCCAGTAAATTTTTGAGGCTCAGAATGGACTTGAATGTGAATATTCCCAGGTCCAATCCAATGATTTAATCTCTATAGTAGATCTTGAATGAAAGTCTTTAATGCCCATTGTCCTAGCAGTTCAAACAGGTTTTTTCTGTGACCTATTGTTAGAATCAACTTTAGTACCCAGAAATAGTTGCTGTGTGTTTTCAGTAAATATCCATATAAATTGAGGAAGAGATGCGTGAAATATTTACAAGGTCATGGATTCATTAAATTGTGACTGCACCAGTTTGGAATCTTCTGGCCTAGATGATATGAAAACAATTTTAAAGGAGGGAAAAGCTACAGAATAACATCAGAATAATAGAAGAAGTTCTTTTATTATTTTACAATTAAAACTAACTGCTCTATCTTAAAAAAAACCTTTTTCACAGAACGAAAATAACCAGTGGCAAGCCTCTGCATAACTACTAGTAGTACTTACTTAATTATCTATCAATCAATCCATCAATCAACCAATAATGTAGATTTCAGCCTAAAATATATATTAGCTTGTTAAATTCTCATAATAAAAGCATACTTCAGTGGTCCTACTGTTAGAAGAGCATTACACTACAAGAGCTAGATGTTGCTACTGTCAGTGGATCATAGTAAGAAGCATAATCAAATGCATAGGGGTTGTGGGAGTGAACGATTTTGAGGTTGAAAATGACTCTTTAGATATGCAGCTTATTTATCCACAGATTTGTGGTAGAATCTGTAAGTGAAAAGTTGAAAGGTATTTGGCGAAATTGGGAAGAATGGCTAATGCAAAACAGATTGCAATATTAATTCTGCCTTTCCTTTTTATGTTCATCTAGTTGCTAAATGAATGGCGCCTCATAGGCTCTCCGGGTAAAATAAAAAATAGATTTATTCTGATTCAGGGACACATCTATTTGCTGACAATAACAACACTCAGCTCTCAATAGATACTTAGAGGAGTCAGTTCTTTTGAAAGCTTCTCCCAAGGAAGGAGCAGATGGCTGCGTGTAGTTCATGAAACAGGTGTAATCTGTTTGGAGATCAAGACAGGTCTCTAGAAAAAAGAGATTTGTTTGCTGTTTGTCAGCTGTCAGTCTTTGTCTTTGCTCAAACTCAATTATAAAGCAGAGGAAAATTACATTATAAGGATGGTACTAAAGCAGGGTGAAAAAATACATACATTTTATGAAAGTTGTTTAGTTTAACATTTCCAGTATAGGTGGATTAGTTTTTTAAAGATATCTGGGAACCTTGATTTCTTCTAAGCTATAGAACTATTATTTATCAACGAAATAATAATTTCCTTTTTTGTTAGCCACCATATACTGTCTTTGCAATTTAACCTGATTGTAATATTCTGGCATTTGTTTTGCTGACCCTAACTGAATAAAGCTGCAGTCTATTAATTTATGTTGATAATTTTTACATTAATTTTTAAAATCATTTTTAAAATGTTTTTGGCTTCTTGTATATGTTCCATGGGATATATTTTTATATTCTTTTTGTTTTGTTGATTTGCTCCATTTTTTTTTAAATGGAACTCTACAAATGAATAAAGTAGAACAAAAAACCATAATAATTTCCCTTTTTTTCTACCTCAATATAGCCAGATATGAGAGCCTGTTTGATGTAGTGGTTAAGACAGAGGTCTCCAAACTAGGCAACTTTAAAACTTGTGGACTTCAGCTGGCTGGAGAATTCTGAGAGTTGAAGTCCACAAGTCTTAAAGTTGCCTAGTTTGGGGACCCCTGGGTTAAGGCATCAGGCTGGAAACTGGGAGGCAGTGAGTTCTAGGGCACAAAGTCAGCTGGGTGACTTTATGTCGATGTCTTTTTCTCAGCCCTGGGAAAGAGGCAATAGTAAACTACTCCTGAAAAACTCTGCCAAGAAAACTACATGGACTTGCTTGGGTACTTTCTGAAAACCAGACATGATTCAATAGAGAAAAAAAGTTAGATACTATATAATACATGCACAAAAATTGTCCGAATTGGCAAGTTAATTTAGATTTAGGTGATATTATGAAACAGTCTTTGCTTTGTTATCCAGTAAAGAGCCATTTTAGGAGCAAGGGGATGGCTATTTATTATCTGTGCTCTTTAGTTTCTGCCATCTGAGGCACCTGCTTTAGCAAGTAATTAATACTAGAAAAAAGCCCCTAAGTTTTCAGAGCTATCAGTATAATTATCATAATCCATGGATCTGGATAAGGATGTGCACCACTGGGAATCAAACGAGACCAAATTTTCAAATGAACGGGAGCTCAGATTCAGAGAAGGTGGAGCTCTAATGTAATCAAATTGAAGTATTAGCTGTCAGTCATGAGGAGGAAATTAAATGAACCAGCTGCATTCCATTTTCTTCATTGGATCCAAGTATAAATGCATCCAATGGAATTTCAGCCACCCATGCTCTTATCGCCCTTGGATAGACTATTATAACTCTACATGGGCCAGTCCTTGAAGACTTTTTAGATGTTTCATCTGGCTTAGCATTTAATTATTAGTGCACCTATATAACACCATTGCTGCAGAAGCTGCATTAACTATGTCAACTTCCAGTGCAATTCAAGGTGCTGGTTATGGTGAAAGCCTTGTGCAGGAAATATAGATTTACAACTAGATTTGGGATCAGAATTTCCAATAGAAGAGGAAGAGGAAGAGGAATAGCCTAGCCTAGCCTAGCCTAGCCTAGCCTAGAATAGAATAGAATAGAATAGAATTCTTTATTGGCCAAGTGTGATTGGACACACAAGGAATTTGTCTTTGATGCGTATGCTTTCAGTGTACTTAAAAGAAAAGATACATTTGTCAAGAATCATGTCAATTGGACATTGAAAAAAACACATCCTATTTTCAGGTACTCCTCTGGAGAATTTGACATATCTTTAGCATGAAAGGCATTTCCAATTATGAAGGAACATTGATGATAACTCCTGCTGCCATCTTTGGTGCTCCCTTAAGATTTTGGAGTGCGTGCAGTTAATTCAATCTCAAGGCCATGTTGTCTTCCATCACTGTTACAGATTTATCCTGTTATAATAAAGTGTCCAGTAGAGGTTGGTGGGAGCTTGAGGAATTGTGCGTAAAATATTTGTGTTCTACCAGGAAGTTGCAACATATAATTATTATATAAAATGTTTTCCTCATTGCAATTAATTTGTCTACTGGGTAAAGATTTAGAGAGAGACTGAGTTGAGCATAATGTGAAACTTCAGATAAATTGGAAGGAAAACAGAGAGTGAAGGACAAATTCTTTAGTAGTAATAGACTTTAACCAGTGACAATATTAATTTATACTTTACCCTTCTCCTCCTTTCTCCAATCTTCTCTGTTGGTTTTATCTCTTGTTCCTACCCATATTCTTCTCCCATCCTCAACTTTGAAATAAGACATCCTGAAAACTATTCAGTTCAACTTTGTGGAAACATGTCCTGAGGACTTCTCAGTCCTTTAGCTCACCTAATTGTGAACACAAGAACAAGGGGACACAATCTGAAGTCAGTTGGGGGAAAGATCAAAAGCAACATGAGAAAATATTATTTTACTAAAAGGGTAGTAGATCCTTGGAATAAACCTCCAGCAGATGTGGTTGGTAAATCCACAGTAACTGAATTTAAACATGCCTGGGATAAACATATATCCATCCTAAGATAAAATACAGAAAATAGTATAAGGGCAGACTAGATGGACCATGAGGTCTTTTTCTGCCGTCAGACTTCTATGTTTCTATGTCTAATTCAGTTAGTTCCTCTTTACAAACATCTTAGGGTTTTGCTTTATTTCTGGCTCTATTTTAATTTTCCCTTTGGTCAAATAACTTCCAATGATGGCTATAGGTTGCCCAGTATAAAGCCTATTAAATATCTCTTTATTTGAGAAGCTGTTAAATATAAGCCTTTATTAAGTTACTAGAGAGGTTTTGTTTCAACATATTTCACATATATGATTGCAAGTAAGCTAAAATTATTGATATAATTGAATTGTAAATGAACTATATAGTAGTATCAGAAATCAAACAATATTTCTTAAAAGATATAGTTGAATAGAAGGTGTTTGTAATATCTGTTTTGTAAATGAGCAGCATTCTGGTACTTGGAAAACATACCAGATGGTTTCTGGTCTACCAGGTTTTATAGCAGGGTAGGACCAATCCTGTAGTTAGTTGAATTAAGGTAGCCACCTCAGACAGCAAAAAACGAAGGCCAGAAGCCCAACTCTCAGTTGTTCGTCCTAGCATGAATGATGTGTCTCTGTCTTGTATCTCTTAAATGAATGGGTGGATTCCAAGAATGATGGCACCAACTGGAGGGGTTGGTAGTGGGAGGCACCATAATACGGTGGTTCTCCTCCTACCTCTCCAGTCAGTTGCAGTTGGTTTTGACAGGGGTTCCTCTGTGGGGTTCCTCGGGGGGTCTGTCCTCTGCCCCCTGCTGTTTAATATCTACATGAAACCTCTGGGTGAGATCATCCGATGACACGGAATGATGGAAGCCACTACCAAATGTTAAGTACAATCAGTTGGCAGTTCTGAGGAGAAACTGCATTTTGCTCTACCTTTCAAGCAGTGAAGTGTTTATAGAGGCAGCTTTGCAAACAAGGAAGCTGAAAATTTGGAATGGTGTTCAGCTCCAATGGTTGCCATTCTAAGTGCTTAATGTAAACCAACCTGACGTTGCATAATAGCATGTGTGCAAAATAGGAAAAAGCTTGTATTTAAGCTCCCTCCTGAGCGTAACCTGAAGATCAGCCTGTGTCTCCTTCCACTAGTCTGAGCAGAGGATTTCTGACCCTGTCATCATCCTTCACTGCCATCCTGGTTGAATAATTTTACATAAATGATTTTACCATCCCTGGAGAAGCTCATACCGGCATGCTTCCTTAAACTAATAAATGTTAATGTAGGTGATACATTAATAGTGATACTGATTGATTGGCAGAGCCTTGGAAAAAGAAAGGAGAAAGCAAATTCTTTAAACAGTCTGAGTTTAGAAAGTCTAGAAATTTAATACATTCAGGTGCAGTCTTGGCTTGTGAACTCTTCTTTGTCTTCTCTGTGTGTGTGTCTGCTGTGCTATGAATCACAGGGGTGTGCGATGACTCAGTGGTTAAAGACACTGAGCGTATCAGCTTACCTGGGTTTGAGACCTGAGCGTGACGGGTTGAGCTCCCATTACTTGCCCTAGCTCCTGCCCGCTTAGCAGTTCGAAAGCATGCAAATGCGAGTAGATAAGTAGGTACTACTTTGCTAGGAAGCTAACAGTGTTCCATGCGCCTTGGTGTATAATGCACCACAGAACATTTCTTTGGACAAGAGTGGCTTCCTTGGCTAAGAAACGAAGATGAACACTGCCCCCTAGAGTTGGAAATAAGCGTAGAGGGAAAACCTTTATAAACCACAGTGAAATGTTTCTTCTCTCTCTCTCATTCTCACCTCATATATTGCTTCTCCCATTGTATCTCTCACCACCACTCTATTCTATCAGGAGGATATGTTTTTATATTTACCGGAAGTCAGAAAAAATACTAGGGTTCATGGTCAACTTAATGCTCAACCATGGATTCAGGTTTCCGGCTATTGATTTGGAATGTCATCTTGATTTATGCACAAGGAACCTTGAGTGTTATGCCTCTAACAGGGAAGCCTTGCCTTGCCATAATGATCTGTAGATGATGGTGATTGGAGGGTGAGGAATGCCAGCGATAAAATGTGCAATCACATTGCGATTCAATTCTGTGATGTTTTGTGCTTATATTGCATGCACTTATGGGATAGAGCTTGTGTCATGATGTCACAATAGACACTTCATCATTTAATAGTTTGACAGATCCCATCTTCCCTACCCCCATCCTCTTCTTTCCCTCACCATTGTTTAATTTGGGGCTTAGTAAAACACTTTATAAACACTTTACAGTGTTTTATTGATGTCTTTTGTATCGTTTTTATCTTTTTAAGATTGTAAGCCACCCAGAATTTCCCTTTGGTAAGATGGATGGCAAGTAAATAAATCTATAATGCCAGAAGAAAAATACAGTTAAAGACTTGCTTTTCCTTTTACAAATAATTTTAGCCCTAAACATAGACTATTTTAAAATTTCCATGCCATGTTTTGATTTGGACCTACCGGGTTTTGTTGTTCCTGGGTGGTATTGAGAATGACATGGATGAATAGATTTTTGAGCTCTTATCTTTTAAATGTGAAATGGATTTTTAAATGACAGTGTTCATTTAGTGTTTATCGTAGAGCATCCTCAGCTTACAATACATTTTATACCTTCTGCAAAATACCAGAATAAAATATGAACTAATGAAATAACCTTTCACTTTATTTCCGTAGACTGTTAGCAGTTAATAATGCTAATAGCAATGCTGAATATGCTATAATAGGATAATGAAGAATTCTTTTAATACTCTGAAATCGAGATATGAAGCAGCTAATGACCTTAAAATGTCCTCCCGTCTCTCATACTTCTGTTTATAATTTACTACGTGAAGATTCCTCTCAATGTTTGACTAGAAAGGATTATTCCAAATTTGTTATTACAGAATGTTCATTATAGAAATAAAATGAACATTTTAATCTATAAGCAAATGCTTTATATAAGGTTTGGGTTGGTTGGTTATTGTATATTTTTGAGACAACTGTAGGGGAAGGAGTAGCAGAACCTGGAGACAAAATTAAAAGAGGGATCAGCCTAGAATCTCTACTTAGCCACAAGCAAACTAAGTCCATCCTTCCTTGAATTCCATTGACCCATATCTAATGCCTAACAGGTGTTAACTGTTAGTTGAGAATATTCCTCTGCATAGACTGAGCAATAATAAATCAGTTTAATTGGATTTTCATGTGTGGCTTGATCTTCCACACCTGACAAAACCCAGTATTGTTAGAATTCAAATATTGAAGACTTAAAATTCAGTCATGAACTTAAGGTTAGAGGGAAAGAAGTGGAGCGGGAGAATGGGAAAGGGAGAGAGAGAGAACTTATTCTGTTCAGTCACCATTAAGTCCAGTGCCACCTAGTGGATATGCAGTAAAATGTTGTTATCCACATAGATTGTGCCACTCATGATTTGGCCACTCATGATCTGCATACAATGTATTAAAAGAGCTGCAATTTTTCCACATTGCATTGCTTTTTTTAAATTAGAAGTTTGATATCTCTTATCTAGTACAGTAACTTTTATTCACGTGGAAACATGGCCATTCCAATTTTAATCATGATCCAGACAATTATAGCTTGGATGGTATTCAATGTTATAATATATAAATTATATTCATATTTATTGACATATATGTTAAAGATAATGTTTATATGATGGCACAAACATATCCATGCAGTTTTTTTGGCAACAGCATGGAATTTTGCCTTCTTCCATGTATTTGATTAGACTTGAGTTGATAAGAGAAAGGCAGAATTTATAGATATAGCAATAGCACTTAGACTTATATACTGCCCCATAGTGCTTTACAGCTCTAAGTTGTTTACAAAATCCTTATTTTATCAACATTGGAAGGATGAAAAGCTGAGTCAGCCTTTAGCCGATGAGCATTGAACTGATGGCGGTCAGCAGAATCAACCTGCAATGGCTCTTATATTATGCCCAAACAGTTTTTATCTTGCCAGTAATCCACCTGGTTATGTTTTACCTCTGTGGAAGTGAATACTAATTAATTTCCTTATCTTTTTCTGAAGAAGCTGACCTAGTCATGATCCAATATACAATTTAAGGATATTGTGATCTATCATTGTTACTGGATTCTGGGTAAAATTATCTTCACAGAACATCTGGATCGACTTTGAATGCAAAGTTGATCCAGAAAGTATTTACTACTACCAATTCATTTCCAGATACAATTTAAAATGCGCTCTACATGGGGCTACCTTTGAAAAGTGTTCAGAAACTTCAGTTAGTCCAGAATGCAACCGCAAGAGCCGTTGTGTGTGTACCTAGGTACACCCACACCACACCTACACTCTATGTGCTGCACTGGCTACCAATTGGTCTCCAGTCACAATTCAAGGTGTTGGCTATTACCTATAAAGCCCTACATGGCTTAGGACCAGACTATTTACGGGACCATCTCCTGCCACATATCTCCCAGTGACAGATTAGAGCCCACAGAATCGGCCTTCTCTGGGTCCCGTCGACGAAGCAATGTCGGTTGGTGGGCCCATGGGGAATAGCCTTCTCTTTGGCAGCCCCAGCTCTTTGGAATCAACTACCCCGTCCCTGAGGTCCGTACTAACACACACACGACTTTCTGTAAGGCCCTAAAGACCTGGCTTTGTTGGCAGGCCTGGGACCCGTGAGATTGACACTTTATTCCAGCCAAGATACAATTCGATTTGGGATGTTTGATAGTATGATTACAGTGGGTTAATTTAGGGTTTTAAAGTACTTTTAATCATTATATTTTAATTATTTAATTGTTTTTTATTTCAGCTGTAAGCCACCCGGAGTTCCATGGGACTAGGCGGCATATTATTAAATATTAAATAAATAAATAAATAAATAAAGTAAATAAGTAAGTAAGTAAGTGCTTGAGGTTACCTATAAAAGGCCACCTATCCTGCTTGTACATATGGTCAGGGGAAGGCCTTCGGCCTGATCTACTAATATTTCCAACCTGAAGGCAAAGAAAAGAAGAGCATAATGTGCAGTCCCAAAATTTGGAACTCTGAGTGCGTTCATCCAGTTTGTTTGTTTGTTTGTTTGTTTGTTTGTTTGTTTATGAAGATTTTAGGGCTGGGGTCCTTTAATTTTCAAGATATTTCACCTGTTCTTTATAGCTGATGGTTGTTGTTTTGGCTGTTTTGGAAGGAAAGACTTGCTTGCTTATAATCTTTAATCTAACATGGCCAATTTAATCCCTTTTTCTGGGCTTGTGAATGGACTCACTAAATATAAACGGGGCATATCTGTACAGTAGGCTGCCTGACAAGATGATGGCACAGATGGCTGACTTCTAAGGATGTTCTGCTGGGAACTCTAGTCCTTTTACAGCTTCAAAATCCTACAAACAGTGCAGGCTCTCTGTGGGTATCATTAAATCAAAACACTAGCAAGCAGCTGGCCTATAGACTTATTCCTGAGAGCTAGCTGGCTAGCTAGTTCACAGTTTGTCTTCTCTGCTCAAAAAAATAAAGGGAACACTCAAATAACACATCCTAGATCTGAATGAATGAAATACTGTATTCTCATTGAATACTTTGCACAACAGCATGTCAATCAGTGTTGCTTCCTAAGTGGACAGTTTGATTTACTTGGAATTATATTGTGTTGTTTAAGTGCTCCCTTTATATTTTTGAGCAGTTGTATAAAGCGGGGAGGGATATATGGAAAACTCACTTCGACATAACATATAGAATTTTCTCTTAAATCCATTTCTCTCCTGTCCACCCATAAGAAAAAATGTATCAATTCCCGTATTCAACTCTGAACATCAGAGAAAATGCTACTATTTGCAGCTCTTACTTCTGGAGGCATGACCATCTCCAATGCATGCCTATTTTAAGGCGCTATCATTTTTACTTCATTCTCAAACAACTGAAAATTTTAGTTAGGCTGCATATTGTCTACAACATGCTTCCTGGGCATCATCCCTAATTTACTTCTACTTTGCAGTTGACGTGCAGAAAGTCTCATGTCCTAATAACAAATGTGATCTAGTGGGCTTTATTTATTTTTATGCTGTCTTTTCTGTGGCTTAATGCTTTTCAACTATGTATGGAATATAGGGTTTGAGGACTGATCAGTTGTAGTGAATGTAGCCTTTATTCCTAGGAGAGAGGGGCTGCATTCCAGATGGCAAAGAAGCAGGAAGGTTTGGAATAGTTTAGCTGCAAAAAAGAGAATCAAGAGGGCTCCTCTCTAACAATTCCCAGAGCATATCTATAGTAGTGCAAATAGTTGCCTTAGTTTGGCAAGATTCTGTCTACAGGCAAGGAACAATAAAAGAGGCTACTCAGAAGTAACTCCTCATGTCCTTCCTTGGTTTGGGGCAGGCTGACATCAATTTTCTATATAAGTAAATTAAGGAAGATTTTATTTTAGTTTTATTGGACATTATTATTTGTTCAAAATTGAAGTCTTCACCATATAGCAGAGTCCCCCCCCCCCCAGGACAAACTATATAGAGACAAGTAAAATAAAATCTGTGTGGCAATGTACAGTATTTTTATCTGGCACATCACTCCTTGCTTATGCAACATTCAAATCATTTTAGGTAAAGTCAAATTGTCATTGAATAAACCTAGCCAAGGAAACGGGCACCTTAGCTTCCAAGTTCAAGTGAGGTAGTAGTCAAGGATTCTTCTCTAAGAAAAAAAAGTATGATTGCTTTGCTTTCATGCTCATGTTGTTTATAAACGGTTTAATAGAAATGGATGTTAGAATAGGAAAACTCCTGCTTGAGAATAAATATGCTCACCCAGTTATGACCTGAGCCAGCTTCTTGTGACATCATAATGTTGCCTGCATTGATGGGACTCATTTTTCACTTTTGACTACAGACTTTGCTTGTGTGCAATACAGTATTGAGCATGAATAGAGGAGCCTCATGGGTAAAGCTATGTAATTGGGACAAGCAAGGTAAGGGAACGGAGCAAGAGATTCCCAAAGCTGCCTGCTGGAAGGCATAGTTGCGGAAATAAATCAATGAAGCAGAAGTGGCTTTTATAAAATGGGGTTCTATCGGAATCATTAGGGGCTGAATAAGAGGCATTCCCTTGCTGAAAATATTCATTCATGAATGTGGGGTTTTTTTAATCCTATAAATGTCTTGCCTTTCTATTGTAATAGTCTCTGTTACTCACAAGTTTTTTTTTCTCAAGAGTCTATTTGATTATCTGCATCAAATGACAACAAAAAAAGATAATGCACACTAATTGCTGCCCTGTTTAGCATTTTTTAAACTGTTCCTTACTCTCTCAACAGTTATTGAGTTCAAATTCCTGTTCTGTCACTGATTTGGTTTGACCTTGGTGGGGAAACCCTGCAGTTGTCTTTTAAGACATGTTTGGTGCCTACGGCATGAACAAATTGATTTCATTGTTTCTCACAGGATTGAAAAGGGGGAAAAAAGACAATTTCATGAATATTTATAACTGTTTTACTTTAAACATAGAGGTATAACCCAACAACTTCCAGACCACAAGAACTTTAGTTTAATTCATCACAATTTGAAGGTCAGCTTACCACAATGAATGTAGTAATGTGTAAACACATAGAAATGTGGGCTGGGAAATGTAAAGCAGGAACCAAATTTACAGCCTTAAATTTCTGCAAAGAGAAAAACAGGAGAGGAGGCCATTGATGGATGATCTCTGGCGGGCCCGGGACAGGGGTTTATCCTCTGTCCTGGTGCTCCTCGACCTCTCAGCGGCTTTCGATACCATCGACCATGGTATCCTTCTGCACCGGCTGGAGGGGTTGGGGGTGGGAGGCACTGTTCTTCAGTGGTTCTCCTTCTACCTCTCTGGCCGGTTGCAGTCGGTGTTAGTGGGGGGTCAGAGGTCGGCTCCGAGGTCTCTCCCTTGTGGGGTGCCTCAGGGGTCGGTCCTCTCCCCCCTACTATTCAACATCTACATGAAACCGCTGGGTGAGATCATCCAAGGACATGGGGTGAGGTATCATCAATATGCTGATGATACCCAGCTTTACATCTCCACCCCATGCCCAGTCAACGAAGCGGTGGAAGTGATGTGCCGGTGCCTGGAGGCTGTTGGGGCCTGGATGGGTGTCAACAGACTCAAACTCAACCCGGATAAGACGGAGTGGCTGTGGGTTTTGCCTCCCAAGGACAATCCCACCTGTCCGTCCATTACCCTGGGGGGGAGGAATTATTGACCCCCTCAGAGAGGGTCCGCAACTTAGGCGTCCTCCTCGATCCACAGCTCACATTAGAAAACCATCTCTCAGCTGTGGTGAGGGGGGCGTTTGCCCAGGTTCGCCTGGTGCACCAGTTGCGGCCCTATCTGGACCGGGACTCATTGCTCACAGTCACTCATGCCCTCATCACCTCGAGGTTCGACTACTGTAATGCTCTCTACATGGGGCTACCTTTGAAAAGTGTTCGGAAACTTCAGATCGTGCAAAATGCAGCTGCGAGAGCAGTCATGGGCTTACCTAGGTATGCCCATGTTTCACCATCACTCCGCAGTCTGCATTGGCTGCCGATCAATTTCCGGTCACAATTCAAAGTGTTGGTTATGACCTTTAAAGCCCTTCATGGCATTGGACCAGAATATCTCCAAGACCGCCTCCTGCCGCACGAATCCCAGCGACCGATTAGGTCCCACAGAGTGGGCCTTCTCCGGGTCCCGTCAACTAAACAATGTCGGTTGGCGGGCCCCAGGGGAAGAGCCTTCTCTGTGGCGGCACCGGCTCTCTGGAACCAACTCCCCCCGGAGATTAGAACTGCCCCTACTCTCCTTGCCTTCCGTAAACTCCTTAAAACCCACCTTTGCCGTCAGGCATGGGGGAATTGAAACATCTCCCCCTGGGCATGTTTAATTTATACATGGTATGCTTGTGTGTGTGTCTGTTAGTTTATGGGTTTTTAAAAATTTCTAAATATTTTAATTAATTGCGTTATTTATGATTTGTTTCACTTGTTGTGAGCCGCCCCGAGTATTCGGAGAGGGGCGGCATACAAATCCAAATAATAAAATAAATAAATAAATAAATAGATATAGTGCTGAAGGAGTGGCAAGGGAGAATCATTAAAATTGCCTGCCCTTTGTGATAATACAGGTATCTTCCAAACAGGGCCAATTTGAGTCGATTTAAATCAAGTCGATTTAAATCATGATTTAAATCATTAGTAAAAGGCTTGATTTAAATCAACTTGATTTAAAGTATAATTTTTAAAGGGCAACTATCTCTGTCCCGCAGCGGCTCCTGCTCTGACCCGCTGTTGACTCATTGACAGTCCCTTGATTTTAATGCGATGGCTGGTGATACAGCAGTGACACAACAAGGTGAGGGACGTGGCAGGCAGCAAGTGAGTGGATGCCCGCTAACAGATCCTGCCATGATGGATCTGAAATGACAGGTGCTCTTCAATATTATATTTATAAGCTGCTTAGAAGGTTTCATTTTCATTTTTACTGCTTGCCCTTCCTCCTCAGACTAGAGTCTGGTGGTATACATGCATTTTGTAGTGTATACATAGATTTGCAACACAATGCGATAAAGGAATATTCCTGAACTTTGCTTTATAATCTATCTCATGGTTACTGTGAAATTGTGTGAATGTATCAATGCAGTGCATGTTATCTCAGCTTGCAGAGCTTGGATTCATCGAATTAGTTTACCAAACATGTAAATATTGCCGATGATGATGATGATGATGATGATGATAATAATAATATAAAATAAAAAAACCAACAACAACAACAACAATAACAATTTATTAGACCTGTATGCTGCCCCTCTCTGAAGACTAGGTGTGGCTCACAACAACAATAAAACAGTACAATACAAATCTAATGATTAAAACTACAGTATAACTAAAAAACCTTCTATCTTAAAAAAATCAATACTAAACAACCACACATAACTCTTAATGGTCAGAGAAAGGGATACATTAGTTGTCCCATGCCTGGCGACATAGATAGGTCTTCAGGGTCTTGCAGAAAGCAAGGAGAGTGGGGGCAGTTCGAGTCTCCGGGGGGAGTTGATTCCAGAGGGCCGGGGCCACCACAGAGAAGGCTCTTCCACTAGGCCCCGCCAGATGACATTGTTTAGTCGATGGGACCTGGAGAAGGCCAACTCTGCGGGACCTAATCGGCTGCTGGGATTCATGCGGCAGAAGGCAGTTCCATATGTATTCTGGTCCGATGCCATGCAAGGCTTTATAGGTCATCACCAACACTTTGAATTGTGTCCGGAAACTAATCGGCAACCAGTGCAGGCTGCGGAGTGTTGACGAAACATGGGCGTATCTGGGAAGACCCATGACTGCTCGCACGGCTGCATTCTGCACGATCTGAAGTTTCCGAACACTCTTCAGAGGTAGCCCCATGTTACATAACTAACCTCCATTTTATGCTGAATAAACTAAATTATTAATGTATCTTAAATAGAAATCATCTTTAGATAGATTTTCTTAAAGTTTGTTGCAAAAACCAAAACCAGAAGTGCACGCAGATAACTGATCCAGCTGGATTCAATAATTTCTTTATAAACATAACAACAGATAAATTTACAATACCATTAGCAGAGTTATTTCTTCATATAAACACAAGTAGGAGAGTTAGTTTCATTTCAGCAGAGCAGACAAGCAAGGAGAGTGCAGAGTGGACCTGGAGCCATGCCCAGCCTTAAGCTTAAATTCCAGTTTCGATTCTCTGCATAAACTCAGAAGTGTTTAGGTGGGTGACTTAATTGCTATGCCTATTCATTGGCTCTCCCAGTTCATGAATATTTTGACAAGATTTTTACTCTAAAAGCATTTTATTAAAATAAATTTGATTTTTTTTAAAAATCCAATTTAATTTTTTAATTGATTTTTTTTATTTTTAAAAAACAAATAATCAATTTTTATCCACCCTGCTTCCAAAAATAAAACACAAATGAAAACAAAGTCAAAACAGATGCTTATCAAAGTGTCTTTCCTTTCTCTTAGAGAATTTAAAATATTCTGAATGATAATATTAGGGATGTTTGCTAAAGCATTGTCAGTATTTTACGCTAAAGCGTTGAAAAAATAATTTCCAAATTGCAGCTTTGCTTTTATATATATACCGTATTAACCACATGAAAGAATCAAGTGCATGAATCAGAATCAGTCTGGGGAGGATGACATTTTGCTCCTCTGAAGTTTGAAAGAGTGGCTGGAACTTAGTGGTTATGTTTCAGTTCCCAGAACTGGCTCTTTTCAATATTGAGAATCTCTGAATATTTTACAACCCTGGTGACAGAAGGGGAATACTTAGATTAACTATTAAACAGAATTAAATTAATTACCTCCCATTGTGACAATGGGAGGTTTTTTTTCCCTTTTATGCAAAAGAACAGAATATAGGTACTCCTCGGGTGGATTGCCATTATCGCTGCTACCAGTGCACTGCGTACGCAGCTTTGATTCTTTTGCATACGGTAAGTGTGTGCGTGCGTCCCCGCATATTTTTGCTTCTGTGCATGCGCAGGAAGAAAAAAACGCACTGAAATCTTGTGAGGGGATGCACACATGCGTGAGATTTCAGATATTTTTTGCTTCTGCACATGCATATGCATCCCCTTGCAATATTTGCTTCTGCACATTTGCACAAAGCAAAAATATGGTGGGATGCACACACACAAAAAAGAAACAAAGCTGTGTGCGGTGCGTACCGTTCGCTGCTGGTGCTCCATCCTCTACCATACCAGTAGCAACCCACAACTGGTACTCCTCATCTATGATCTCAGTTGAGCCCAGAATTTATTATGTTAAGTGAAACATTTTGTTAAATGAGGTGTTTTTTTCCATTTTACGATCTTTTTTTGCCACAGGTGTTAAGTGAATCACTACAGTTGTTAAATTACTAACACGGTTGTTAAGTGAATCTGGCTTCCCCATTGACTTTGCTTGTCAGAAGGTTGCAAAAGGGAATTGCATGACTCTGGGACACTGCAACAGTCATAAGTATGAACCAGTTGTCAAATATCCAAACGTAAATCACGTGACCATGGGGATGCTGCAATGCCAGTATGAAAAGTATGAAAAATGGTCATACGTCACTCTTTTCACTGCCATTGTAACTTTTAACAGTCACTAAATGAACTATTGTAAGTCGAGGACTAACTGAACAAGAAGAATGCAGCTCTTTCTTTTCTTTTTACATTGCAATAGGCTGTTTTGATAATTCAGAAGTATTTCATTTCAGAACCTTTGAACTATTTGAAATAATCAACAAAGCCTGTTTTGTACATGGAAAAAAAATAATCTGAACTCAAACCAAAACCTTTCAAACTTAAACTATTGGGACATACACACAACCATCTACATTGATTCAAGGATTAATTTTGCATGAAGCTAATCTTAGTGAATCACCATGGGAATGGCATTGGGTATTTTAATTTAGATATATGTTTAAGATATAGCTTTTACAGCAATTATTTCAGAAGTCAGAGTTTACACTCTTAAAATTAAAAGGAGGGGAAAGCGCTGTTACGTTTTTTTGGTCCAAATATTCATGTTTGAAGGTTGTGTTTTTTTAATAAAAAATAGTAGTAGTGTCCTTGGTCCACATACCTTAATGCTACTGACAATTCACTGAGGATCATTCTCAAGACCTTAATTGCTTAGTCTGCAGTCAAAATTTCCTTGGCTTTCATTGCGTTTGTTCCCATTGCAGGTACATGTGACAGTACTGCAGCAATGAGTGGAATTTTAAAGAGGAAGTTTGAAGAAGTCGATGGCTCCTCGCCCTGTTCTTCCATGCGGGAATCAGATGATGACATCTCTAGCAGCGAAAGTGCTGAGAGTGGGGATAGTGTCAACCCTTCCACTTCAAATCATTTTACCCGTAAGTACTACAGTTACATTGCAAGGGGTCTTTCCTCATTACAGACCATGAATGGCAGTGCCTATGGTTTCCTCCATATGCACCCAGTTTTATTTATTTATTTATTTATTTTTATTTATTTATTCGATTTTTATGCCGCCCTTCTCCTTAGACTCAGGGCGGCTTACAACATGTTAGCAATAGCACTTTTTTTAACAGAGCTAGGCTATTGCCCCCACAATTCGGGTCCTCATTTTACCCACTTCGGAAGGATGGAAGGCTGAGTCAACCTTGAGCCGGTGATGAGATTTGAACCGCTGACCTTCAGATCTACAAGTCAGCTTCAGTGGCCTGCAGCACAGCACTCTACCTGCTGCGCCACCCCGGCTCATTTTCTTCTCTACTAGAAATAGATTGAGTATCAGAGCTGACAACTTATAACTGGAGCAGTTGGGAGGTGCTCTCCATCATAGGGAGCAGATTGTTCATATGGACTGGGTTTTAGATTTTTAAGATTGCAAGAGTCAGAGCCATGCATGCGAAGAAGTGAAAATGTCAGATCATCAAGGAGGTATGCTATCTATCAAATTTGTGGCAGGCCAACATGAGCAGCAAGGTTGTTTCATAATATTTAGACCAGTGTTTTCCAACCTTGGCAACTTGAAGATATTTGGACTTCAACTCCCAGAATTACCCAGCCAGCGTTGCCACGGTGGACATAGCGAGTCTCAAAACACCCATTCCCAGAAGGCAAGTTGGTAAGAGTGTTCCTTCCACACAATACATCCAACCTCCATCCTAGCATGTTCCCAAGACCTTCAGCTAACTTCGCCTTTTTGGGAGGCAAGTGGGTACACCTTCAAAATGACAGTATCCTCCATCCAGCCACTATTTTTATTTACGGACAATTTTTCTAAGATCTGTGTAGTATCAGGAGTCACTGTTGGGGATACATTTCAGGTACTTTCATTTACAACATGTTTATTTCTATTTTTTTTTTAAAAAAGAAACATAACTTGGTCAGGGAGTTTAGCAGACACTGAGGAAGATGATGACAGGCACATTGATGTCCACAGATGTTAAAACTGGTGAAACAAGGTCTAAACTGTAAAACCAGCCTCCAAGATGGTTTTTGTGAAGTTGCATCCAAACTTGCCTTTTAGATGTTTGTTCAGCTGTTTCATTTATCATTTGGTTGTCTGATCCACAGAAAGCATGATCTGCAAAGAATGTTGTAGGATGCTTTTCTTGAAGTCTTATGTATGCTTTAATCTCGTGGATATTTCTAGTTTAAGTAATTCGTATTTTAGATTATTCTGTCTCACTGGATGATGTGAATACTGTATTCTGATTAGAAAAAACAGGTAGAATTCATGAAACTAGGTTAGTAAAAGACCTTGGACCCAAGTGCAGCCCCCTAGTAATAATTTATCTACATTTGTTTATGTTAAAATGTTTAATTTTCTTATTCACTATTTTCATCTGTGTTTATAATTTAAATAATTAATAATAATCTAAACCTATATTGTTATATGGTAGTGTTAATAGGTTGAGTGAGGGCGAGAGATCTGTCCTTGTATAACCTTTGTATTATAAATTGTAATCAAATGCTAAGCACAAAGTTTGTACAAATGAACTTGGCTCTGCAAAATCTAAGAAAGCCAACTTATTAGTCCAGTCATCTGAACCTTACTCATGTCGTCTCATTTCTATAAATCATGATTATGGTTTCTGCTTATGAGACTAATCTAATAATTAAAGATTGATCGAACCGTAGGTATACTTAAGTATGAAAGCATTGGAGACCAAATGTCAATTCTGATGGCTTCCTGGCAAGAAAGAAAATGATGAAATTTTCTAGTGTTGTGAATATAAATGAGAAAAAGAGGAGAGGGAGACAGTGCTGCAGCAGCTGTTTGTGTGGAATTTCCTCTTAGAATAGAGCCCTGTCTGAAATCATAGAGAGACACTACCAGTAGGGTAGAGTCTCTCTGGCCTTCCAAATACTGCTATAATTTACGTTCTGTTGTCCTTGGCTATCTACTATGTTGAGTATGGTGGTTACGTTTGAGATACAGTGTAACTAACTACTCCTTGATTGAAGAAGAGGAACCAAAGGTCTGATTTGTTACATGATTATTTCTTCTGTTCTTTTGATGAGGAATAGAAAGGAGTGGCAAGACGATAGCCATCCGTGAAACATTAGGGATAAGTGGCGTATTTTTGGTAAGAAGCTGTACAATGAAATATACTGGCAAAACAACTGGGAAAGAAGGAAGAACACAATGTGATGAGCTACAGTATAAACGGAGAAACAGAATTTTAAACATGCTTAGCTATGTTCAGCTATAGATTATGACAGTGTCACTTCAGTTGGGCTGCAGCTGAGTTAAGTTGTTGAGTTGAGTTGCAGAAGGACCTTGACTTGGTAACTACAGTAGACAGCACTATTTGCCAGGGAGGAAGGGAGAAGGCAAAATGACTATCTGAATCTCCGAATTTCACTGATTTTATTTTTAATTTTCCTTTCATATCTGATCCCTTAAAAAATCCCTCTGTCCATTGCTTGATATCATAGCATCACCAGTTACATCTCATGTGACCCTAAAACCCATCAGATTAAAATGTAACCCCATTGCTACAAGTTACAAACTACTGTCCTCTAATTTAATCTGGATTTTATATGAGCATGAATTTCTACAGCAAATTATGTCTAAAAATACCTTATTTACCAGCCTTGACTGATTTGCTGCCATGTTTACCATTTGAGCATCTAAAATAAGATTTTAGTGTAATGGCAAGCACAATCAATCATGTTTGTTCAAGATGAAACCAAGTCTTCTCTAAGCATCCCCAAACGCTGAATTGCCAACTATTATAAAATTGTCCTTTCTTTAAATGAAATTTCACTTCATTCACCTCAAGCCTATTAGGGATTCCAAGAATCACTTCGGGATTTCTTTATTTGATTTTAAGGCTGCCCATTTGCTGTCACAGAGAAAAAGAGCTGGCTGTCAAGAGAATTCTGATGCCACTGTATTTCAGCCTTCTGAATGGCAGCTAATAATTCCATGCAGGTATATATTAAGATAAGGGGACAAATACCTTCCTGTTTGAATACATTTCCCTGCGCCATCAATTGGAATCTGTCAACTAAGCAAGAATGTCACTATTGTAAAAAATGGTCGTATATCCCTTGTCTGGATAGACAAACCAGCACAGTCCTGTAATCATTGATATTGGATGCCATTCAGAGAGTCGAAAGCCTTCTCCTCTCCTCTGCTTCTCCTTGATTTGCATTGCACACAGTATTTATTTACATAAGACCTATAGAATAGGTCTTTGTTTATGAATCTTGCATGTTAACTGAATCCAATATGTGCTTCATCTTAGGAAATGACCCTCTCTAGCACATGAAATAAACACATTTAGGGTAAGGGCGTAATATGAAACTGATTGAGATACAGATGATAAAGATTGCTATGGAGGAAATAATATCTATAGAATTAAAATCAATTCAGCTAGGATTACTTTTAGGGATTAAGCCTCTGGGATGCCAGTACAGTTCCTGAATAAAATGTTAATGCTTGGTCATCCTCAGAAGCATAGATAAATAGATGGTTACAATTGTGAAACAACTAGAATTAACAACGGAGTACCAAGGTACCATAAATATCAGGAATATATTTATATGGTACCTTGATACTTACCATTAATGGATTCTGGAAGGTTTGATAAGTACCAAGAATGATGAGTACCAAACCAATGTTTTCTATAAGGAATAGTGTAGTAAGTTACATATTGTTTCATTATTGTTGTTAGCCGCCGCGAGTCTACGGAGAGGGGCGGCATACAAATATAATAAATAAATAAGTCCCAATGCAACTGTCACTGAGAAGTTGTAGCTTGTGCATTGAGTACCAAACAAATAATGAGTACCCGGACAATTTTTTTAATGTCAAAATGTGTTGAGTACCAAATTTGATAAGCTTCAAAGCAGTTTAGTACCAAGATACTACTATATCTAATGATAAAAATATTTAATTAAGGCCACCATATCTGGGTTACAAAAATTGGGAGGATCTAGGCAGCAACAAATACTTTTGTTATGTTTGCTTTTTCTTTTCTTAATCCAATCTGTTTTATCCTGCTCTCCTGCAGATATTTTGAGATCATGGCTCCAAAAATTATTTGCTAGTCTGTTGACTGGGAATTCTGGGAATGTATTATTTATTTGTGTATCTTTTTAACATTTTGCCCTGGGCCACTCATTTGAGTGGCTTGCAAACGTCAAAGCTGTATAAACTAAAGTATGAAAAATTAATGATGTAAACAACAAATGATGGGTCACTAAACAGGCATAGATTTTGTTCCCCAATGCCTTCCCATTTCTTTTACAACATTTTTCAGATACAACATGGGATGTTTCAGATATCTAGATGTTTGCTGAAATGTGGAGTCATAATTGAGAACAGTCACAAGATCCCTGTACATCACATTCATTCAGATTTGGGGTTCTTGGTAAGGCTTCCCTACTGATCTCTCTGAATGGGCAGATATCTAAGGAGCCTTAGATATATCTACGTCCTAAGGCAGTGATGGTGAACCTTTCTTCCCTCAGGTGGCGAAAGAGCATGTGTGTGTGCTGTTGTGCATGTGTGAGTGCCCACACCCATAATTCAATGCCTGGAGAGGGCGAAAACAGCTTTCCCCACCCTCCGGAGGCCGGAAACAGCCTGTATCCCAATTTCTGGTAGGCCCAGTAGGCTCGGGTCTCACCCTCTCCAGACTCCAAAGGCTTCCCTGGAGCAGGGGGAGGGTAAAAACACCCTCTCCCATCCAAAAACTCCCTCCGAGACCCTCTGTGAGAGCCAAAAATTAACTGGCTGGCACACACATGCACGTTGGAGCTGAGCTAGGGCAACAGCTTGCGTGCCAACAGATATGGCTCCATGTGCCACCTGTGGCAACCGTGCCATAGGTTCAACATTACTGTACTAAGGCATGCCAATAGTCTTCAACTTACAACCATGAGCCTCGGTGGTGCAGTGCTAAGAGTGTAGTGCCGCAGGCTAGTTCTGCTGATCACCGGCTGCCAGTAGGCTCAAAATTAACTCAGCCTTCCACCCTTCCAAGGTCGGTAAAATGAGGACCCAGATTGTTGGGGGCAATATGCTTACTCTCTGTAAACTGCTTAGAGAGAGCTGTAAAGCACTGTGAAGCGGTATAGAAGTCTAATTGCTAAATGCTATTGCAGTTTGTTTACTGACCATTTAACAACCACTTTGCCTAATAGTGGAAATTCTGATCCCAGATCTAGTTGTAAGTCTATATTACCTACATAAGGCTTTGACCATACCCAGCACCTTGAATTGCACAGGAAGCATCTGCATTAGTGGTGTTATACAGCTGCACTAATTAAATGCTAAACCAGATGAAACACCCAAAAGGTCTTCAAGGACTGGCCTATGTAGAGTTATAGTAGTCTATCCAAGGGCGATAAGAGCATGTGTGACTCTTGGAGCAAAGCTTCCTGTTCCAGAACTGGCACACACAAAATACTTATGGAAGGCCCTTTATGGTTCAGCTCTTCTGGAGTGCAGCAGGTTGAGGAAGACTTGACTGAACCAATGTCACATATATTGTCACATACATGTCCCAATGTCACACACATATCCCAGGACTCTGGGAATCCCTTTCATGAAATTGAGTCAAAAGAGTTATTATTCATGGAATACACTAATATATCTTTGGAAAAAAAAATAATGCTGTAGTTAAAAGAATGTTTAAAGTCCATTCGGATTTGAAATTGTAGAGATTCTCAGTCATCCAGGTCATGGTTGTCCCAAATGTGGTTTTTTTTCCCAGGAGGCCATTGGACTTTCTTGGTTTTTTTCTTTTGAAGATGTTTTGCTTTTCATCCAACAAGCTTCTTCAGCTCTGGAGGAATCAGGAGCACTGTTCAGATAAACCTCCAAGTGCTTCAAAGACCCTCTAAAAGGATTCAGATTACAGTTGACTACAAGAAATATAAATCCTTCCATTCCTCACTACTGTCAAAGCTGAAGAAGTTTCTTGGATGAGAAGTGAAACCTTTGGGACATTTGGATTTGAGTTTGCAGATATCAGCATAGAAGGTCTGCTGTCCACATACAGTTCGGTTCAATAATATTGCCCTTGTAATGCAGGTATAAAAACCACACATTCAGCTCCTTGTGATTTTGAATTAGTGGTCCTGAGGGGTCAGATTCTTTTAACGGAGCTCTTACAGACTTCCCATCAATCATAGCTGTCTAACTGTATTAAGGCATCTCTTACATAAAAAAGGCAAAAAACATTTTTGGAATAAGATACAAGTCCACATCTGAATTTGGTAGAAGTGCCATTGTTGGATTTGATTCCCCGGCCCCCAACTACCAAATTTTCAAACTATAAGACGCACCGGAGTATAAACAGACTTAGATTTTAGAAGTTGAAAACAAGGGAAAAAAGTATTGGGTCATTTGCAGCCTTATTTGAAAAGAAACCACCACAAAAACAACATATGTGATAGAAAAAAATATGCTCTGTTTTCTCATCTTCAATCATTTTTATTATAAAGAGCACCTTTTTTCTATCCCTCCCTGTTTTCTCACCTTCAATCATTTCATTTTTATCTCATTAGAAAGAGCACGTTTTTTTCTATCATATACTGTTGTTTTTGTGATGGTTTCTTTTCAAATAAGGCTTCAATTTCACCTGGTCCACTTGACAAAGAATGACCCTATTCTGAACCAAATGCTGTAGCAATGTATTATTTAATAAAATACCAGTGTAGCAGAATATTTTACAAACATGTACACTTTTTGCAAACTTCAAACTTGATAGCACTAAGACTAGTGGACTTCAACTCCTAGAATTGAATTCCTCCTCCTGTCATGTTAGATGGGGCAATTAGGAGGCAAAAATATTAATATTATTGCCAAATATTATTGCCAAAAAAAAATTATTTTTCCCCTCAAAAATGGGGTGGGCAAAGGATCTGGGAAGCCTGCAGAGAACTCCTGGGTGCTGGGGGATGGCAAGAATGCCTCAATTTTCCTGAAAACAGGCTGTTCTCTGCCCATTTTTTCACAAAAATGGGGGCATTTTTACCTTTCCCCAGTTCCCAGGAGCTCTCTGCAGGCTTCCCAGAACCTCTGTCCACCCCATTTTTGTGAAAAACAGGCCCACATTTTGCAAAAAATGGGGTGCAGGGGCAGAGCTTTGGGACCAGCAAAAATGCCTGTATTTTTCGGAGTATAAGATGCACCTTTTCCTTCTTAAAAGAGGGTTGGAAATTTCAGTGCGTCTTATACACATAAGATGCACTGAAATTTCCACCCCCTTTTAAGAGGGGGGAAGGTGCATTTTATACTCCGAAAAATACGGTATATGTGTTTAAGATGATAGTAATCTTTTATCCAGGTAAATGTTCCTGGGACTGTTATCCCGAAGGCCCTTTTGAAAACGTGAGATTCTCACTAAAAGTTTCCATCTCATTAAAGCTGCTGTGACACTTTTATTGTGCCAGCTGTGCTGCTTGCTGGATCATTTGCAACCAAATTTAAACCCTTAGTTTTAATCTTTAAAACCTTATGCCTCTTTGAGCTACGTTAGGTGAAAAATGATATTCAGCCCACGAGGCCCTTAAAATCTTTAATAGATATACTTCCTCCTGGTTTGCCTTATAGGGCAGACAAGTTAATGAGTAGCATAAAGAGGAACTTATCTTAAGTAGCCTGATAATGCTTTTTTCATGGAAGTTACAAAGTTTATTTATTCGTTTGTTATTGGATTTTTATCCCACCTTTATTGTTTTATAAGTAACTCAAGGCAACAAACATACCTAATACTCTCTTCTCTTTTTATTTTCCCCACAACAACAACCCTATGAGGCTGGTTGGGCTGAGAGAGGCTGCCTGGTCCAAAGTCATTCCTCCTTTTCCCACGACCATATTTTATGCGACTGCACCTTTTTCTGACTTGAACTGAATGAAATGTCAGTTTTTTTCTTGTTACTGGCTTTTATTAATTTTGTTATCATTTTTCTGCTTTTTTAGAGACCTTTTATTATTTTATCTGTGAACGATCTTCTAGGGCAGCGAGACACGGCCAGGTGTGCCGCGAAAGCTGGTGCCGACCTGGAGCTCCCGCTCGCAGCTGTCCCCCGGCTCCTGCTTGATGCCGCGGTTTTCGGCGCTCTCCTGCTGGGCCCCAAAGAAGGAAGGCAGGAAGAAGGAGAGCTTCATTCTTCGCGCCTTTTTCTCGCCTTCCTTCTTTGGGGCCCAGCAGGAGAGCACCAGAAACCGCGGCATCAAGCAGGAGCCGAGGGACAGCTGCGAGTGGAAGCCCCAGATCGGAGGCACTGGCAGCGCCCCGCCCAGCTGGAGCTTCTCTGGCGTCGGCGGCAAGTGTCCTTTGGGGCCGGCGGGAGGGCATTGGCGGTGGGAGTGGGGGGGGTGGCTGCAGCGGCTGCAGGGAGTCGCGGGGAGATGGCGGCGGCGAGAGGGAGTTCCAGGCGGCAGCGAGAGGGAGCTCTCTCTCTCTCTCTCAGCTGACTGCAAGCGGGAGCCCTGACGGTGGCGGTTGGATGTGCTGCTGGACGCCGTACATGGTGGCGCTGCGGGCCTGGCATATACGGCGTCCAGCAGCACGTCCAGCTGCCACTGTCATGGCTCCCGCTTGCAGTCAGCTGAGAGAGAGAGAGAGAGAAAGAAAGAGAGACATATAAGAGAGGCAGAGAGAGAGAGAGAGAAACAGAGACATAGCAAGAGAGGCAGAGCGAGAAAGAGAGACAGCAAGAGAGGCAGAGAAAGAGAAACAGAGCAAGAAAGAGAGACAGCAAGAGAGGCAGAGAAAGAGAGAGAGAGAAAGAGAGACATAGCAAGAGAGGCAGAGAGAGAGAAAAAGAAAGAGAGACATAGCAAGAGAAAAAGAGAGACAGCAAGAGAGGCAGAGAGAGAAAGAGAAAGAAAGAGAGACATAGTAAGAGAGAGAGAAAGAGAGAGAAAGAAAGAGAGATAGCAAGAGAGGCAAAGAGAAAGAGAGACATATAGCAAGAGACAGTGAAAGAGAGAGAGAGAGCAAGAAAGAGAGAAAAAAGCAAGAAAGAGATAGCAAGAGACACAGAGAGAGAAGGAGAGAGAAAGACATAGAGGAAGGGAAGGAGGGAGAGAGAAAGAGCAAAAAAGAGAGGAAGAAAGAAAGAGGGATGGAGAGAGAGAAAGAAGGGAAGGAAGGAAAAGAGAGAAAGAGGGAGAAATAGAGCGAAAGGGAGGAAGAGAGAGGGTTTTTTGTCCAAACTTTTCTTTAGCCCGCCCCCCCGCCCCGCCCCCTTTCAATGTTCCCCAGGATTTTGAAAATATGAATAATGTGCCGCGGCTCAAAAAAGGTTGGGAAACACTGTTCTAGAGCTTTGCACTTTGTAAAACAACCTATTCTAAATAAATAAATAAATTACAAAATACAGGTAGTCCTTAACTTACAACAGTCTCATTTAGTGACCGTTCAAAGTCAGAACAGCACTGAAAAAAGTGACACATGACCGTTTTTCATCACTTCATATCTTCATACCTTTCTGTTCTCGCAAACATTCTTTCTTCTACCACATTCGTAACTTGTTTCACGGTTGGTTATTTTTCTTTACATTTGTCGCTTCCCACATTTTGAGAATTTCATCCACAAGCCCATCTGAACATAATTTTCTTGGTTTTTCTTTTCACATTTCAACGTGTTAAACAGGTGGTATTTCACTTTCAACCATTCATTCAGTGACTGTTCCAAGTTAAAACAGCACTGAAAAAAATGACTTATGACCATTTTTCGCATTTATAACTGTTGCAGGATCCCTGTGTCATATGATCAAAATTTGGGTGGTTGACAAATGGCTGGTATTTATGATGGGTTGCAGGGGATCACACAATCACTTTTTGTGATCTTCTGACAAGCAATGTCAATGGGGAAGGCAGATTCACTTAACAGTTGTGTTACTAGTTTAACAACTATAGTGATTCAGTGGACAACTGTGTCAAGAAAGATTGCAAAATGGGGTAAAACACAACAATTGTCTCACTTAGCAACATAAATTTTGGACTTAATTGTGGTTGCATGGCAAGGGTTACCTGTATTCTGCGTTTTTAGTCTTTTCAGGCTCAAGATTATATTTCTTCTTAAATTGTCAGCCTCAGGTTGAAAACCTGCCAACTTTGTTGAGAAGCCCTACGGCTTACATTTATTATAACATGCTTTTGACATCAAGGAAATAGTTGGAACTGGGGAGGGAAGTGTTCACACTTTGGATCTCAGCCAGGCAAACCTCAATTTATTTATGCTTAGTAACTGAGTAACTTCTTTTTACAGTTAAAAATAGGTGTTTGAAAAAGTTCAAAAGGTTTGACAGTCATTCACACAAAGATTTGCACAAATGAGGCAATGCAGGATTTCCCTTCCTACCATAGGTTTATTTTTAACCAGCCTTATACCAGGCATAGGTTCTAACTTACCTTGCCACTGATTCACTGCCTTCTGCACCATGGGTGTGTGCTTTGTGTGTGGGCGCATGCGCAGTTCCAAAACCCAAGTTTTTGCACATTTACAGAAGCCAAAAACAAAATGGCGGCGCCATAGGACCTGCCATTAGAGCCAGTTCAGGGGCGTGGCCAAATGGTGATCAATCCCGGTTCAGCAAGCAGGAGGAAATTCCCACTACCAGTTCTATAGAACTGGTCCAAACCAGAAGCAACCCACCTCTGCCTTACACACACACACACACACACACACACACTTTTCCCTCCTCCCTACCCATTTTCCGGCACACTCTGGAATTCCCTGGGCTAATTTTGGGAAATCTGGATAGAATTTACCTGGTCTAGATGCATAAAGAACTACTTTATCTAAGAGGCACTGAAAGCCTGGGTGATTCCTGAAATGTCACATAGAACTTTTCTCTAGAACTAACCTAATCAATCTCAGAATAATATTCACAAGTCTTGCAGATTTTGTAATTTGGGGCATTCTTAATTTTTTTGTTTTTTCAAAAGAATTCTCATTTTTTTGTTGTTTACAAACATTGACAACCAGGGAACATCTTGTTACAGAGATGATGCTATGCAGAGGCACCTTGTTTTCAATGGATGGGATGGAAGTGTAGTTTCACACTTGGAAAGGGGACTTTTCACTAGCCTACCCTCACACCAAAAAAGTTCTTTATTTTGTTTGTGCTGCAAAGCAAGATTATTGGCTCATCTGTGACAAACGTAAGGTATGCAATGACTTGGGAAGGAAATTTCATAAAGATCCTCATCTCTATTTTATTCCAATATTTTTACAATAATCATTAATACATTCCCATTTGCAGTCAGACTGACTCCTACATTATATATGTGCCACTTCTGGCTCCTTAACATAATGAACTGTTTCAGGGAAATTGAAAGCTTGGCACAGCTTTTTTTTTTGAGGGTGGGATTATACAGGATATATTAGCAAGTTTGCTCAATGATGGATTTGGGTTCCATTATCCAACTTTGTCAAGACAGAATTTTGTATAGAACTTGTATTCCTATGACCAAGTTTGCAAAGAGTGTTGCAAAACAAGACAGAACATCTGGGATTTTGATAGCTGTGTGAAAGAGGTTACAGCTGATATTGCTTCCATGGTAGGGAATACCTGTTACAGTTCCTGCTGAGGCTCAAATGTTAATACTCCAGGAATTTCATTCACTTTTGCATCTAGCCACCTAAGATTGGGGACATTATTGTGGTCGTATGCTATAGGTCACTATATGAATGTGTGAATCTCATCCTTTCCACCAGATTTTGTAAGTGGCAAGAATTTCAAGCTGAATGTGTTTTAGTACAGAGGTCCCCAACCTCTGGTAGAAGGCATGCCAGAAACTGGGGCTTACAAACAAGTGAAACCCCATCTGCAGTACAGTGGTACCTTGTCTTACAAACTTAATTGGTTCCGGGACGCGGTTCTTAAGGTGAAAAGTTTGTAAGACGAAACAATGTTTCCCATAGGAATCAATGGAAAAGCGATTAATGCGTGCAAGCCCAAAATTCACCCCCTTTGCCGGCCAAAGCACCATTTTTGCGCTGCTGGGATTCCCCTGAGGCTCCCCTCCATGGAAAACCCCACCTCCGGACCTCTGTGTTTTTGCGATGCTGCAATTTCACTGAGGCTCCCCTTGCTTTGAAACCCCACCTCCGAACTTTCGTTGCCAGCGAAGCACCCGTTTTTGAGCTGCTGGGATTCTCCTGCAGCATCACAAAAACACGGAAGTCCAGAGACGGAGTTCCCCATGGAGGGGAGCCTCAGGGCAATCCCAGCAGCGCAAAAACGGGTGCTTCACTGGCAACGGAAGTCTGGAGGTGGGGCATCCCAGCGGCGGTGGTGGGTTTGTAAGGTGAAAATAGTTTGTAAGAAGAGGCAAAAAAATCTTAAACCCCGGGTTTGTATCTCAAAAAGTTTGTATGACGCGTTTGTAAGACGAGGTATCACTGTATACACACATATATATGCGTATATATTTCTTTTCATACTTTCATGTTGTAAAGCAATGCATAGTGACATTGTATATTCACAGAAGTCCACCTTTTACCCCATGAGTGACCTTGCTGAGTTGGAGTGAAAATGCAACGAGGTGTTCAAGGTTACAGTTCAGAGCAGAAGAAGCATTACAACAATAGTTGTAAAAATAATATAGAACTTCTGTGGCATTGGGCTGAATTATTTACGAAGCTAATGGAATGTGCTTTTGGAGATATAAATGAAACCTGTGTATTGAAAACAAAAATCTATTTCCTGGAGTAGGAAAAGATTGTACCGTAATAAATGTATGGCTTAGGAAAGTATTTTAGTTCACAAAAGACCAGAGCTTTAACTTCAATAAGATTAAAAAGTAATACGAGAGCTGTTTTCTTCACTACTTTTCCCATAGCAGGAAAATATTATATTACATTAGAATGATGTCTCAGGAAAGTATTTTGGGTTTCTTTAGAAAATGCCAGCTTTAGCTACTTTGAAAGGCTAAAAGTAACAAGGCAACTTCTCCTTTTTGATATTAATTTTCTAGAGAAGTAGTACTCATGCTATCAGCATCTTTCTTTGATCAATTTTACTGATCAGATCACTTGAAACTATTTCACCTTGAAACTAAGTCTTGATAGCTTAATTTTAACCTGATTAGCATGAAGCTGTGGTCAAATAGATTGAAGAAGAGAAACTAGCTTTTTTTATTTTTTCTGATCTGTAAAAAAATGTTACAGATTTGTGTGCATGATTTTGTCTCTGTCTTGATGCTTGGTGTTGCCTGGCATAGTCCCTGTAGTTTTTAGAAGGGTTTGCCACTGCCTTCTTCCTAAGTTTGAGAAAGAACGATCATCCAGCTGTACAGTCTCCTGATTTCTAGCTTAGTGCTTAGCTACACCCCTGTATCTCAGAAATAGATTAAGTCAGTTGGATAGTAGAAATTACGAATGCTTCTTGGGGAATGAAATCTTCATCAGAGCACAATTTGAAAGTTGATGCATTGTTCTCTCTCATTTAAAAAATAAATAAATATGATTCATTCTGGTTATGAAACTCTTCCTCCCTTGACAATAAAGATCTTATAAACATCTGAAACCCAAGTTTAAAAGTCCTGCAGCATTCTTGATTGATGAAAGACTGCAAAGCCAAAAGACTTAATTTCCTGAAGCTGTTTTAACTAGCTTCGTGCTTCTGGCTATGGTTGTTAAAATATATAGCTTCACATTACAAAGGCTGTTAGCGTGTTTTATGATCCTTTTAGTTCCAACCTCTTCACTATTACATTTTCCCTATCATACCTGTGCCTGAATTACATAGATATGATTTATCATCCCACACCCCCAATGTTGTTTTGCCCACCCCGGCTGCATCAGGCAGAAGCGTCAAGCAGCTTTTGCAATTGCACTTTATATTTTTTATTATGGGCTAAATGCTGGTCATGTTTCTATCGAGATTTATGAGAGATGTGGCTAAGTCATGGTATAAAGTTAACAAGGTTTAAGTGGAGATTTTTTTAAAAGTAAGGGGCACTGTTTCAAAATTTATGCACATTACTTAATTAGCTGCTTGTTAATTTTGTAAGGAAAGGAAGGAATACTCATTTGTTAAGAGACGTCTGGAAATATTGTAGCCCTAATTATTTATTTCTGATATAATAATTGCACTGAATGGTTTACTCATTCTCATATAAGACCTAAAATGATCCAGAGATTAAATTGGCAAAATCTTACAAGATTAAAGAAATTCTGAGATTTCTAATGATGAGGATGATTTATGCAGCCCTACCTTGAAAATGTTGCCAAATTGGAAACATTAGTGTTTCAAGAATAAGCATTAAAAAAACCCACCTGGATTTAAAGATAGACAAAAAAGTTTATCCATCCCTCTATCATAGTAACTGTATATGAAATGTTGAACATGTGAAAATTTGATTAAGACACTAGGCCATTCTTTTAGAGATGCATGCTTTCCTAAATGGAGAAGCAGAATGACCTCAGGCAGACAAAAGGATCAATGAGAGCAGGGACGAGTTCCAACTTCCTGCAGGCTTCCCCATTGACAAGGTTTGTGGGAAGCTGGCAGAGAGCTTGGAAATTACTCCTCCTGCTCCTAGGCTGGCCTGCAAAACTGCCTGCCACTTTTCTGAGGAGAGGGGGGGGGACAAAAGGAGCTGTGAACTGTGAAGAAAACAGCACCGCCTCCCGTGTCTTCATTTCCCTCATTCCCCTCATTCCCTTAAGTCTGATGCAAGAATAAAACAATTACTTCACCAGTAACCTAACTAACTAATTCGGTGGTTCTCAATCTTTCTAATGCTGTAACCCCTTAATACAGTTCCTCGTGTTGTGGTGACCTCCCCCCTACCATAAGTCTTAATGCCAATTCTCCCAACAGATCTTTAAGCTGATTGGCAGGAAGGTCAGAGGGACACCCCCACTGTAAACACATGATTGGTCAGATTTTAAAAATATGATACAAGGCACCAGAATAGAAGCTTTAATCCCTAGCACAGCGGTCCCCAAACTACAGCCCGCGGGATGGATGCGGCCCGTTGTGGCCATTTATCCGGCCCGTGGCAGCACACAAGATTTTACCAATTGAATCTCCCGTCTACTTAGTGCTGAGCATCTGGCAGCAGCGAGGAGAGGTGGAGAGCCAAGGGGCAGAGAGGAAAGCAGGCCTGCAATTGGCCCCTTTCTTTCCCACCTTTAGGGAGAGGAACTGTTTCTGCCCTATGGCAGAGCAAACTCGGCAAGGAGTTGGGGACTTGCTCCACCTCCTCCCCCTCCCCCACAAGGTTTTTTTTATAATCCGGCCCTCCAACAGTCCAACAGTCTGAGGGACAGTGAACTGGCCCCCTGTGTAAAAAGTTTGGGAACCCATGCCCTAGCACCATGGGAAATTTGTCTTTTCCCATGGCCTTAGGCAATTCCTGTGAAATGCTCATTCAACCCCCCAAAGGGGACCCGACCGCCAGATTGAGAACAACTGAGTTAATGGATTGGACACCATCAGTAATGGTAGGTGGGAAAGATCTTGGAGAACAGGCCAACACAAAACATTTAAGGAACAATTAGATAAGACAGATTACACAGAACATATATCCCCCAGCTGGACTGTGGGCAGGACAAGAGGCTCACAAGTGACCCTCCCTTGTTTCTTGAGCTGTAAAAGAGACAGCGGGTGATGTGGACTCTCAGGCTTGCCAGATTCTGTTTATGCAGCTTGACAATAAGGGAGCAAATAGACCATCTGGTTATGTTTCCTGTCTGATCTACCTGGGAAGGGTGAGTCATAAAAATGAACATGACATGCAAAATTAAGCTTGTATGCTGCTTTTAGGAGGCGCAGTAAGATAGCTGCTGTTTTGTACAAGTGGTTAAAGGAGGTAACCAAGCAGAGAACATCATTTTGTCTGGCATTTTTTAGACATGCTTCCAGAGGCATCTGGAGCAAGACACCATTTCTGTGTTGTGATGTTATTTACAACACAAGTTCCACCTCTTAGGTGCTTAACCTCACACCTTTGTGTCACGACTAGTACAAAAGGAGCAAGTGTTCCCATTGCAGAATCAACCCCTCTGTTGCATGCTTCCCACCCCCGTCGGTTTTAGCCAAGTGGATTGCTAGCGTTGAGAGTCGAAGAGATGGATAAGCAGGGCTTGATTTAAACTTGTCCTTTGTTTCTGTTCCAGCATCTTCAATTCTGAAGAGTGAGAAAAGGAAGAGGACAAAAAATGTTCATTTCAATTGTGTTACGGTATACTACTTCACCCGGAGGCAAGGCTTCACGAGCGTTCCCAGCCAAGGAGGCAGCACTTTGGGCATGTCCACCCGTCACAACAGTGTACGCCAATACACCCTTGGGGAATTTGCCATGGAGCAAGAACGGCTTCATCGAGAGATGTTAAGAGAACATCTCAGGGAGGAAAAGCTGAACTCCTTAAAACTTAAGGTAAAAAAGGGGGAGGGGGGACCCTGGATCCTTTCTCCCCTGCCTCTGACATACGGACACAAAACATTAACAGTGGGCTTGGCACTTGATTTCCTTGGCCAGGTTTCAGTTCCACTTCTTAAATGGCTGCAGTTCAATCACTTCCAGCAAGCTGGCATTAACCCTGTCTCTCTTATTAACTCATCAGATTTTTTTTTTAATAGGCTTCCACCTGGGCTCTTTAAGATGATCGTTTTCTTCCTGCTAGGCAGATACGATGACAATTCGTTCCACCCCATCAAAGTTCCGGCTTTGATCGGGATGCAAATATAGTTAAGCCAGCTGCTAGGTGTGGGTTGTTCTGCACAAAAGAGATTTTGAACTGATATTCAGGAAGGTTTTTTCTCTTTGAATCATAGGATGGGTTGCTGGGAAAATTGCAACAGCCAACTGTGCTTACTCTGTGTGATATCCAGTTGCACAAAACACTGAAACCCATATCTTTTGGTTTATTCTGGAGCTTATTTTGATTCCCTAGAAAGTGGTTCTGCATAGTGAACACATCTGCCAGGGATAGGTCTGATATTGCTCACCTGGATATGTATTATTGTATGCAAGCTCCTTGATGCATCCCCCCCTTTTTAAGATATCCTATGCAAAAAAACAACTAGGGCTGTGTAAAATATTTAAAATAGCTGTTTTGTAAAGTTCATTAACACAAAACATTTATTTTTAAAGTATTAGTGTCTCTTTAACGATGCTGATACAGCTGCTTCCAAACTGTCTTTAGTAAGAGATGCACAAAACTAATTTCTCTTGGACTATCAGCAGAGGGAAACAGCTGGGCAGAGAGACATATTTCAAAGCAGCTATGCAAGCTTTGCAAAAGATAACTGCAAAAAGATGTGCTTAGCTCATGCTAAGGGTTTTTGCAGAGCATCTGCCTGAACATTTCCCCAATCCTATAAGGTATTCCAGTGGTGCCTGCAAGGGATGGTCAAAATCAGCAAGATGTGCAGGTGGAGCTTCACAATATAAGCCCCGAACCATGTGTAACATATACCTTCAAAAAGAGCAGGAGAAAATATAGTGGCATTCCCCAGAATAAGGTTGATGGGACTATGAAGAGCACCATAAAAATAAAGCTGATTATGTGTTATCCTAAACCACTGCTTCTCCGTACTGAAGGAGCGGGTCCAGCAGTCACATGGGTTGCTCATGTCCAATCCGGTGGAACTGAGCCTAGTATTAAAAAAGCTTGCCGGATCCGCCCCTTCCCCAGAATTCGCTCAGTTCGCATATCCTGCGGTTGTATTGTGATAGCTCGTTCAACATTCTAACACCTTCCCTTCGATCTTTTCCTTCAAAAGTAGTAAGATTTATTTATCTTTATTTGTTTACTTGCACTATTAGCGCCAGCCGTTTGAGGCTCGGCTTTTTTCTTTGGGAGAAGTTGCGGTTTCGTTTTCCCCCGGCTGTTTTTGCCGGTTACGATCCCCGCTGCCGCTTGTGGATTCTTTTAATCCTTTGGCCTGGAGGTCTTGGTGCAAGTATTGATTCATTGATAAAAAAATAAAATCCTTATTGTATTATTGTTAAAGGGCTTAAAAAATACCTCCTGCGGAGTGAGACGCTTCTTATAGTCTCCTGGACTTAGTCGATCGCTTCCCCTTTAAGAATTTTATTACGGAGCGAATTTTCGGCGCGAAGGCCTTCGCGCCCTTTTTAAATTTAGGCCTCTCGTGTTGGCCTCCTGCCAGCCGCGTAGGCCTCAGTCCACCGCGTGGATCCCGGAGTGGGCTTTGGGACGCTCAGGCTTAATTCTCCACCGGCTAAACCTCCAACCAGAGTGCCTTGGTTTACTTTAATTTAAGTTTAGGGAGGCTGGCCACGCTGGATTTGGGGACACGAACTCTGGGTTTGCCCAGATTGCCCTCAAGTCTCAGCAGCTCCGAGGCCTCGGAGCAGGATCCATTCCTCTTGGGAAAGCTTTGAAATTCTTCTCCCTAAATATTCAGTTTTTGTTGGCTCAGCCTGGTCTTCTGTTAATTGTCAGACTATGGCTTCTTTTCCCAAGAGAGGCACAACTAAAGGTCCCAGAGAGGCCAGGCCTACAGGCGATGAGATTACCAGTATCCCCCAGGCCTCGACCTCCTCTTCTTCTGGGGCCCGCCCCTCGACCAAGGTCACCAGGGCTGAGAAGAGAAGGGACCTAGCCCTACAAAGAATCCATGACAAATCAGCAAAGCGTTTGAAAGTACAGGCCCAAGTTCTCAGTAGTCAAGACCCCCCAGAGGCTTCTAGTCTGCCTCCTTCTGGGGTCCCTGTGTTATCTCTGGATGAGCCAAACCTAGACAGACCCCAGCCTAACCTATGGGGAATAGGTCCAGAGGAACCAGATATTATTGAAGATTCCCCCCAGCCAGGATCCTCCCAGGCCTTCAGGGATTCTTCTGCCATTCCTGCTGATATTTCTAGTTTACCTCCTGAATTCCAATCTATTTTTTCTGTGTTGTCCAAGGCCATTGATGCTAAACTCTCCACCATCAATGAGCTTCCCGTACCTCCTCCACCTCCTCGTCCCTCCCGCCCCTTGGGTTCTTCCCCAGCGGTTAGAGCTCCTATTCAGGATGATTCAGATTCCTCTCAGGACGAATATGAGGATATGGAGGAGGATGAGGACCCCTTTCAAGGCCTCTCAGATGATGAGGAATCCCAAATAAAGGTTCCTTCTCCAATTACTATTTTTCCTTCTCAATTGTTCAAATCTCTCCTCCTCAAAGCTAGAATTTCTACGGGATTGGCGGCCCAGGAGAAACAGGCCTCCACATCCACTGATCCCCCGGAGGAAAATTTACCTTACTTCACAGAGGAACAGGAGGATAACGAGGTAATTCCTATGCCTAAATTGTTTAAAGATGCCTTACTTAAGCAGTGGGATTTCCCAGCCTCTGGGCTTAATCCCTCAACCAAGGACAGAAAATTGTACAAACTTTCCTCTTCCTATGAAGAGCTCCTATCCTTTCCTAAACCGGATGAACCTGTCAAGATCCTTCACTCGGCGGCTGCTGTGCCAGGCGAAGCAGAGGAAGTCCTCCGCCCAGAGGACAAGCGGATGGAACAAATGCTCAAAAGAGGATTCACCGCAGATTCCTGGGCCATTAAAAGTTCTGCAGCGGCTTCCTTTTTCTCCAGAGCCATGCTTCTGTGGCTTCGCCAACTGCAACAGCATATTCCTCCCGATGACTTGAGAGGTCAACAAGACTTCAACAAGGTCTTTGCAGCTGCCCAGTACGTGGCTGATGCCACTTTACAATCTACTAGATTTTCTGCTAAGTCTATTGCAGCCTCTACAACGGCAAGAAGACTCCTATGGATTCGCCCTTGGCAAGCGGGAGTACGCCAGAAGTGGCAGTTATCCCTGGGACCCTTAAAGCGCGACCTTCTTTTCGGTGATCTTCTGGATCCACTCCTCACGGAAACCACGGACAAGAAGAAAGTTTTGGGTCCAACCACCAAAAAGGCTGCCAAAACGCAGTCCTTTCGTCGCCCAGGGCGTCAGCAAGACCAAGCGGCTTCCTATCAGAGATCTCCAGGTCAGTATTCCCCCCGCTTTCGTCCCCAAGGTAGGAACTCCAGGGGCAGAGGTTTTCGCTTCCAAAGGGGAGCGTCCTCTAACAGGGCTTCAAAGAAACCTAGATGGTAACCTTTCCTCAATTCCCATAGGTGGTCGCCTTGCCCATTTCGCCTCTAATTGGCGTCTCACCTCCAAGGACCCCTGGGTCATTGACACTGTTCAAACAGGTCTTCTTTTAGAATTTATTTCTCCCCCCCCCGAAACGTTTTATTTCCTGCCCTTCTCCCAGGTCCTCCTCAGATTGTAACCGTATGGAGGAGGCCATTTCTCACTTATTGTCCATCAGGGCCATTCAACCGGTTCCCTCCGGTCAGAAGGGTCTAGGGTTTTATTCCATCCTATTTATGGTTCCAAAATCCTCCGGAGGTTGGAGAGCTATTTTGGATTTAAAGAAGCTGAACCTATTCATCAAATATAGGAAGTTTAAGATGCACTCCTTATCATCTATTTTGGCCGCCATCCACACGGGAGATTTCATGGTCTCTTTAGACCTCACTGAGGCCTACCTCCACATTCCTATAGCCAAATGTCACAGAAAATTTTTACGTTTTTCCTTTCAAGGCAGGCATTTCCAGTACAGGGCGATGCCATTTGGCCTTTCCTCGGCCCCTCGGGTCTTTACAAAGCTCTTGGGGTCCCTGGCGGCCTATATCCGGGCGTCTCCCATCCACATTTTATGTTATCTTGATGATATTTTCATTCATGGGAACTCCCTAGAGAAAGTGAAAACAGACCTTTCTATCACCATGTCAGTCCTTCAGGACCATGGATTTTCCATCAACTTTGATAAAAGTCATCTCCAACCTTCCACATCCATCTTACACCTGGGATCCATTATTAATTCAGTATCCTCCCAGGTTTTTCTCTCTCCTGAGAGAAAATTCAGTATAAGGGAGTTAATTTCTTGCATTTTAGCAAAACCTTCAGTATCCATAGTAACCCTGTCTTCCCTCTTGGGGAAGATGGTGTCATGCATAGGCATCATTCCCTGGGCTCGCCTTCATGCTAGGGAACTTCAGTGGCTCCTATTACCCTTTCAGAGATCGGGGCACAGCAACTCAAATCGTCGCATTGTCATCCCACCAATTGTTCGCAGATCCTTCAAGTGGTGGAAGTCTCCGGCCATGGACAAAGGATCCCCGTTCAGGTGCCCGGATCAATTTGTCATCACCACAGATGCCAGTCTATCGGGATGGGGCGCCCACGCCCAGGGGATGATAGCCCAGGGCACGTGGTCCCCGGAGGAAGCTTCCAAGCCAATCAATTGGCTAGAGCTAAGAGCCGTATCCCTGGCTCTGAAGCATTTCTCTCCTCGCATTCCCAATCGGCACGTTCTCATTCTCACCGACAACATTGCCACAAAAAGCCATATCTGCAGACAGGGGGGCACGAGATCCAAGGCCCTCATGAGGGAGGCCCTCAAGTTAGGCCTTTGGGCGGAAAAACATCTTCGGTCGCTCCTAGCCGACCACATCTCGGGGAGCCTCAACGTCCAGGCGGATTGGCTATCTCGAGCAACGATAGACCCAGGAGAGTGGACTCTCCATCAAGACCTGTTCCATCAAATCAGCCTCAGATTCGGCCTACCAATTCTGGATCTCTTCGCGACCAATGCGAACGCCCAGCTCCCTCGCTTCTTTTCCAGATTTCCATCCCCGGGAGCGGAAGCAATCAATGCCCTCCGGAGCCCATGGCCTCCAGGCCTACTTTACGCATTCCCTCCAATTCCAATTCTCCCGGACGTGATTCACAAGGTCCTCACCGAGAGGGCCCGAGTAATCTTAATCGCCCCTCATTGGCCCCGCCGGCCCTGGTTCGCGGATCTCCAACAGTTGTCCGTCCAGGACCCTTGGCGACTCCCCGTTTCGGGGGATATGCTGCGGCAGGGGGCCTCATTCCATCCAGACCCGGAGTGGTTCCACCTCACCGCCTGGCTGTTATCAGGAGAGACTTAGAGCTGCGTGGTCACGACCCTGATACAGTGGAAGTCATTTTAAAGGCCAGAAGGGGTTCGACCAATCGAATCTATGACCACACGTGGTCCAAGTTCCACCAGTGGTGTCTACAGGAAGGCCTATCTCCCCTGTGCATTCCCATACACAGAATCATTTCCTTCCTTATGCAAGGTTTCCATAAAGGACTTTCCACCAGCACCCTCCGGTGGCATCTGGCAGCCATTTCATCTGTCCTAGGGGGCCCCCGCAGACAGCCTCTCCGATCCTTCCCAGAAGTTCAGGAATTCCTCAAGGGCATAGCCAACCTCAGACCTTCCAAGGTCCACAGGTATCCATCCTGGGATTTGCCACGGGTTCTCCATTCCCTCACGCAGGCACCATACGAACCCCTAAAATCGGCGTCCCTCAGGTACCTATCCTTTAAAGTGGCATTTCTGGTGGCTATTACCTCTGCCCGATGCATTTCGGAGCTGGCTGCCCTCTCAATCAGGCAGGACCTTTGTCAATTTCATCAGGACAAGGTAGTCTTGCGACTGGACCCCACCTTCTTACCCAAGGTCAGTTCCATGTTTCACAGAACTCAGGATATTGTTCTACCTTCCTTTTGCCTCCAACGAGACCATCCCTTGGCAATTAGATGGCACTCCCTGGATCTCATTAGAGCGCTGAGAATCTATATCCAACGCACAGGACCCTTTCGGAGGTCAGAAGCACTTTTTATAGCCTATCACCCCAGAGTCATGGGTGCCAAAGTGTCTTCTACAGTAATAGGCCGTTGGATCAGAGGGACTATATCTAAAGCCTATGAGTCGGCTTCCCTCTCAGTTCCAAGGAACATCACAGCGCATTCCACCAGGAGCGCAGCCACCTCGGCCGCTTGGGCGACTCAAGCCCCGTTGGAGGAGGTCTGCAAAGCAGCCACTTGGGCCTCGCCAAATTCCTTCATCAGGCACTACAAGATTGATTCTTACGCTTCAGCGGACGCTGCCTTCGGCAGAAGGGTACTCCAATCCGTTATCTCTCACGATAGCAATCTAATCCCACCCTAGGGACCATCTATTGGGTATGTCCCATGTGACTGCTGGACCCGCTCCTTCAGTACGGAGAATAGGCGTTGATTGCTTACCTGAACGCCTCTTCTCGTACGGTGAGCGGGTACAGCAGTCACTTCCCGCCCTTGTATGTGTCTTCTTTATCTTCCTATAACCTTTCTTCCTCTAACAATAAGAGTTGAACACTACAGAGCTTCACAGCTGAGCCTAGTCTATGGATTCGCGAATTCTGGGGAAGGGGCGGATCCGGCAAGCTTTTTTAATACTAGGCTCAGTTCCACCGGATTGGACATGAGCAACCCATGTGACTGCTGTACCCGCTCACCGTACGAGAAGAGGCGTTCAGGTAAGCAATCAACGCCTATTCTCAAACTTGGCAACTTTAAGTTAAGTGGACTTCAATCCCCAGAATTCCCCAGTGAGCATATTGTGCTGGGGAATGCTGGGAGTTGAAGTCTACATACCTTAAAAGTTGCCAAGTTTGAGATATTTTGTCCTAAATCCCTTGATTCAAAAGTCTATTGGGAGAAAAATGCATACTTTAAAACAGAGTACTCATTCAATCCAAATGGGATTTTATGCATGCACACAGCATTTTATACACTCTATGCATATGTAACATAGGAACAAGATGTTAACACATATGTATTGTATGTACATGCAATGTGGCAAATAATATGTTGCATAAGTACAGGAGCATAGAGTCCATAGAGAGGACTTGCATCTGGGATTCCTTGCACCTGGGATCTGCTAAACACAATTGTTGCGCTGAGGATTTAGCTTGGTCTGTGGTGTAGGCTGTTTATAAACACTTCAAAGCATCTTTGGTTGTTCGCTTAATAATAAGAACCCTGAAAACAAAGGAGAGATACTTAAAAGACGGTGTAGTGCTCATAAATCAATTCCACACTCTTGCCTAACGAAGCTTATGCTACGTAAATGGTTTCCTTTGAACATTCCGTTCAGTGGAGCTGTGACACATCTTTTAATGTTACTACAGATGACTAATAATGGCACGATGGAATCCGAGGAAGCGAACACTTTAACGCTGGAGGACATTTCTGATGATGATATAGATCTGGACAACACCGAAGTAGACGAGTACTTCTTTCTACAGCCTCTGCCGACAAAGAAACGAAGGGCACTCCTGCGAGCCTCTGGAGTCAAGAAGATTGATGTGGAAGAAAAACATGAGCTGCGAGCCATCCGTCTCTCAAGAGAGGACTGTGGTTGCGATTGTCGAATCTTCTGCGACCCGGAAACTTGTACTTGTTGCCTTGCAGGCATAAAATGCCAGGTGAGAGGGCTTCACTTAAGGCATTTTTCACCAAAAGGCAGCTCCCAGTGTTTTATTTATAAAAATGAAGGATATCCTGCCCATTCACGCTCATCTAGGTGTTCTAAAGAGAGACACTGCCCTTATTATCCCAGCTAGGGATAATAGGTTTCAGCTATAGTTGAAACCTAAGGAGACAGGCGAGTCATTTTGTCCCTCCAGGTATTGCTGAAATACAGTTGAAAGCATGTCCGCTATTGAGGGATCCAAAGAGTAATTTAGTATAATCTGAAGAAACATGGATTCTGTGTGCAACTATATATGGCAAAATATAATAAAGAAGATATAGCATAGCCATAGAACAGATAGCCCGGGTTTTGGTTCAGTTTCCCTACCCTGTTTTCCCAAAAATAAGTCAAGTTTCAAGTTTCAAGTTTTATTGGATTTATATGCCGCGCCTCTCCGAAAACTTGGGGCGGCTAACAACAATCATGAACAATATACAGTAGAACCCCGACTTACGAGACTAATTGGTTCCGGAAGGAGGCTCGTAAGTCAGAACGCTCGTATGACGAAACATTGTTTCCCATAGGAAACAATGTAAAGTCAATTAATCCGTGCAACAACAAAAAAACCCGCTGCCGCCGAACACGGAAGTTAGCGTTCAGAGACAGCTGCGAAGCAGCGCGCGTGTTTTAAAATGTGGCAGCCGGCCTGGGGGGCTCGGGGGGAAGCCCCCGAGCCCCCCAGGCCGGCTGCAACCATTTAAAACACGCGCGCCGCTTCGCAGCTCTCTGCTGAATCCGGAACGCTAACTTCCGCGTTCGGATTCAGCAGACAGCTGCGAAGCAGCACGCGTGTTTTAAAACGTGGCAGCCGGCCTGGGGGGTTCGGGGGGAAGCCCCCGAGCCCCCCAGGCCAGCTGTGACGTTTTAAAACACGCGCGCTGCTTCGCAGCTCTCTGCTGAATCCGGAACGCTAACTTCCGCGTTCGGATTCAGCAGACAGCTGCAAAGCAGCGCGCGTGTTTTAAAAGGGTGCAGCCGGCCTGGGGGGCTCGGGGGGAAGCCCCCGAGCCCCCCAGGCCGGCTGTGACATTTTAAAACACGCGCGCTGCTTCGCAGCTCTCTGCTGAATCCGGAACGCTAACTTCCGCGTTCGGATTCAGCAGACAGCTGCGAAGCAGCGCGCGTGTTTTAAAAGGTTGCAGCCGGCCTGGGGGGCTCGGGGGGAAGCCCCCGAGCCCCCCAGGCCGGCTGTGACGTAAAACACGCGCGCTGCTTCGCAGCTCTCTGCTGAATCCGGAACGCTAACTTCCGCGTTCGGATTCAGCAGACAGCCGGCTGCCACGTTTTAAAACACGCGCGCTGCTTCGCAGCTGTCTGCTGAATCCGAACGCGGAAGTTAGCATTCCGGATTCAGCAGAGAGCTGCGAAGCGGCGCGCGTGTTTTAAAAGGTTGCAGCCGGCCTGGGGGGCTTGCCAGCACCCCCCCGAGCCCCCCAGGCCGGCTGCAACCTTTTAAAACACGCGGGATACGAGCGCCAAGGAGCTGTCTCCTGAAGCCGAAAGCGGAAGTTAGTGTTCGGCTTCAGGAGACAGCTCCTTGGCGCTCGTATCCCGAATGTGAGCTCGGGAGGGGAACAAAAATTTCGCTCCCCTCCCAGCTCTTATCTCGAGTAGCTCGTAAGTAGAGCTGCTCGTATGTCGAGGTTCCACTGTACAATAAAATCCAATACTAAAAGTAAATTAAAACCCCTTAATATATAAAAACCAAACATACATACAAACATACCATGTATACAGTTGTAACGGCCTAGGGGGAGAAGAAGTCTTAATTCCCCCATGCCTGGCGGCAGAGGTAGGTTTTAAGTAGCTTACGAAAGGCAAGGAGGGTGGGGGCAATTCTAATCTCTGAAGGGAGTTGGTTCCAGAGGGTCGGGGCCGCCACAGAGAAGGCTCTTCCCCTGGGTCCCGTCAAGTGGCATTGTTTAGTTGACGGGACCCGGAGAAGACCCACTCTGTGGGACCTAACTGGCCGCTGGGATTCGTGCGGCAGAAGGCAGTCCCTGAGATAATCTGGTCCGGTGCCATGAAGGGCTTTATAGGTCATAACCAACACTTTGAATTGTGACCAGAAACTGATCGGCAACCAATGCAGACTGTGGAGTGTTGGTGTGACATGGGCATATTAAGTCACTCTCAAAAGTAAGACATAGGAGAGGTGTCGTAAAATTGCCTAATATAAGGCATCCCCTGAAAGTAAGATGTAGGAGACATTTCATTTCACAGCATTCCCGAACAGAACATAGATAACACTGCTGTCCATAAATTACATCCCAAAACACTGCACCAATCAGATTTAAAACACATCCAACACACAGCCAACATGTGGCTACGTGTTTGGATGCATTTTTGCTGCAGCAGGATGCAGGATACAATTCATAGGGGAAAAAATATGACGTCCCCTGAAAAGAAGACGTAGCACATCTTTGGGAACAAAAATTAATATAAGACGCTGTCTTATTTTCGGGGAAACACGGTAAGAGCTGTATTTTTCAACCAGATGGTCGTCTTGATAAATTGGGTCTAAAACTCTCAGAATTCCCATAAGCCCAGTAACATTCCATCACAACTTAAGAGCATCAGGTTGGGGAAAGTTAACTTAAAGATTTAGAGCACCATTTTTATAAGCATTAGCTGGAAAGTGCTGTGATCACATGTACAATCCAGGAAGTTCCGATGGAATATAAGCTTTCTGAGCCATGGTGGCGCAATGGTTAGATTGCAGTATTGCAGGCTACTTTTTCTGACTGCTGGCCGACTGCAGTTTGGCAGTTCGAATCCCACCAGGCTCAAGGTTGATTCAACCTTCCATCCAGTAAAATGAGCACTCAGATTGTTGGCCATATGCTGACTCTGTAAACCGCTCAGAGAGGGCTGTGTAAAAGCACTGTGAAACAGTATATAAGTCTAAATGCTATTGCTATCCTGGAGAATAGTTGCATTCTGTTTCCAGGTTTAAAAAGGTTTAAAGAGATTTTGATTGTCCATCTTATAAACATTATAATGGAAATAAAACCAGCTTTCTCCCTGCCTTTGCATGAGGGCTAAAAAAAAAAAGATGACGACTCACCATGAGATTTCATTTGAGGCTGTTGTTTATACTGTTTCAAGATCTATTTGGAGTGAAATATCCAAATTCACCCCTGCCAATCAATGGTGAGCAAAGTGGAGATCCGCAAGTAGGATTCCTACTTCCCTAACGTCTGGAGTATAACTTCATCTCACTCAATGAATGCATTTTTTTCTTCCAGTTAACTGAAATGCCCCATCACCCTGAATATTTGAAAAAAGAATCAACTTCTGCAATTTAGCAGTCACCTGGATTAATCCTTAATGTTGGCATAACCATTAGAAGCCATTAGACCAGCAGAATAAGGAGGGGGCAGTGATGCTAGAACAGAACAAAGGGACAGGGGGTCCCATGGCACATTTGTCATTGCTTAACCAGAGCAAGCTGTCATTTGTCTCACAGCCACCTTGTCTTCCGTAACTGAATTCACTGTCTGCAGGGAGCCATAATGTAGTTTGTGTGTTGTTGGCTCAGTGTGATGCGTGCAAGCCATTCTCATTTATAAATTATAATTTCTAATGAAGTATGAAATATAGTTCCATTTAAAAACAAACAAACAAACAAGGGCTCTCTTTCCAATACAGTGATACCTTGTCTTAATTGGTTCCAGGGCGAGGTTCGTAAGGTGAAAAGTTCGTAAGATGAAACAATGTTTCCCATAGGAATCAATGGAAAAGCGATTAATGCATGCAAGCTCAAAACTCACCCCTTTTGCCAGCCAAAGCGCCCGTTTTTGCACTGCTGGGATTCCCATGAGGCTCCTCTCCATGGGAAACCCCACCTCCGGACTTCCACCTTTTTGCGATGCTACAGGGGAATCCCAGCATTGCAAAAATGGATGCTTCACTGGCAATGGAAGTCTGGAGGTGGGGTTTCCCAATGAGGGGAGCCTTCACCTGGCAACGGAAGTCCAGAGGAGGGGCATCCCAGCGGCAGCGATGGGTTCATAAGGTGAAAATGGTTCGGAAGAAGAGGCAAAAAATCTTAAACCCCAGGTTCGTATCTCGAAAAGTTCGTATGACGAGGGGTTCGTAAGACAAGGCATCACTGTATCTCTTGTCTGGATTTTTTTTTCCAACCAGAAAGAAAATTTTGTAAAAGCAGGTGATTAATTTATCTCATATATCAATCCTCCACGAGGTTTCCCAGGCAATTTTCTTTGATGAAGTTTCTTGTGTGGCTAAAAGTTTGAGCCTCAGGGTCGATATTGCCCAACAGAACAGCTAATTCATCCTTTTTTGCCTCCCTAAGGTGGACCGTATGTCTTTCCCGTGTGGTTGCACTAAAGAAGGATGCAGCAATACAGCTGGCAGAATTGAATTTAATCCCATCAGGGTTCGAACTCACTTTTTGCACACTATAATGAAACTTGAATTGGAGAAAAACAGAGAGCAGCAAGTTCCCGCGCTGAATGGCTGCCACGCCGAGTTCAATGCTCACAGCAGTGCAATGGGTCCCACCTCCCACCCTCTGGAGTTTTCAGTCCCAGAGAACTTTGAATTAGAGACCGAACCCAGAGCTGCAGTGATGCATTTGCAGCCGGCAGACGACTTGGATTGTGCTGGAGAGGAAGAGGAGGAGGAGGAGGAGGAAGATGAAGAGGAAGAAGACGCAAGTAGCTTTTGTAGTGGAGTTACAGATTCCAGCACACAGAGTTTAGCGCCCAGTGAAACAGATGACGATGAGGAGGAAGATGAGGAGGACGATGATGACGAAGAGGAGGAAGACGAGGAGGAGGAAGAGGAGGAAGAAAAACTAGATGAATGTCTGGAAGGCTTGGGTGTTCATGCTGATGCAGGCCAAGTCCTCCCTTCTGTCCTTTGCTATTCAGACAGCACTGTCATGCATGAAAACCAGCCAAAGGCACTTTCCTACTACCCGAGCTCCACATCCTTGTATTACCAAATAGAGAATCACAGCCCTGGCACTCCTAGCCAGATTCGGGAGACTTACTCTGAAAGAGAGACTGTTAAAAACGGGAATCTTTCTCTGGTGCCTTATAACCCAACTTCGGAACAGTTTGTGGACTACACACGGCCCTCTGAGGAAAATTATGGCAGCTCCTTGTATCCCTCTTCAAACCCATCTGTCATTGTTTGCTGCTCTTCATCCGAAAGCGATAATGTCGTTCCATGTAGCAGTTTATACACTGAACATCGGCCAAGGCATTCCCAAGTGGATTTTCCTTCATACTTGAAAAGTCCTTCACAAGATGGATTTGTATCTGCTTTGAATGGTGGCACTCACCTCCCCGAGCATCCCACTGAGAATTCACTCGTCCTTTCAGAAAAGAGCAGACTGCACGAAGAGTGTATCAAATCTCCTGTCATGGAAACAGTACCTGTTTAAATTTATTTTGGGACCGAAATTGCTCTAGATTTCAAAATGCATTCTATTTTAATTGGATTTCCCTGGAAGCATTCTTTTTCTCTCTCTCTCTCTCTGTTTCAGCAGTGGAGGTAAGGGGGAAGACTGATTAACGTTTTGATTTTCTTTTTCATTGTTGTTTATCAGTAAAGCTCTCTTGGCTGCGGCCATTGCACAAAAACAGTTTGTGTAAAAAAGTAAACTTTTATAAAAAAATAGAATGGTCCTTTGATAGAAAATACCCAGATTTTAAAATAACCCACACAGATATGTACATATATATATATATATATAAATCTATATGTATATATAGATTTTATGTATGTATAAAATCTCCACATCCACATGCATATAGTATGAAAATGGCCCACATGTTGAATTTATGTGGGGCTCTCCAACTTAAAACTTCTTATTCTATTGTCGGGTTTGTGCAAGATAATAAAAACGTTACTTTGGGTTCTTTATATTAAGGGTATTAAAATATCGCTCCTATTTGAGGGTGATGACTTTTTAAATATAAATGTGACTGCAAACAAACAAAAAACCTGAATTATTCAGTAATGTATTTGTTTATTTATTGTAGCTTAGTACTCATTAACGATAAAAACGAACCGTTTGCTCTTTGGAGCAGAACAGCACAATGAGATTTCATGAGGCAAATTGCCTTTGTGAGGGTATTACATTTGATCACACACCCAGTTCTCTGATCTGCACTAGGGACTATTCATATTTGTAACTTAGGAATGTAGGGAGAACATACCACTTAAGTCATTTTGGTGACACTGGTGTGGAGTCTGTGTTGCGATTGCAGATTTTTCTAAATTGCAGCTAATGGCAGCTACATTTTTTTAAAATGTGTAATGTAGGACAATCCTTAGATTTTCAGGGGTCAAGAGAAGAAAGCGTTAGCATTATAAGGAAATTGGGTTGTGTTTTGTCATTCAATGGTCTCTCTCCATTCTTTTCAATCCATAAACTATTCTGGATGAATGCAGAATATTAAATAGGGACAATACCCAGCCAGACTTCTTCAGCTCTTGCCATCATTCCCCTCCCACTCCAATCACTGGCCATTTTTCCTTCAACCAATATACTTTACCTTAATGGCAACCCATCACATTTGTGAAGATCTTCGCTTGTCAGAAAATGGTGGCTCTACATGATGGCTTGGGCCTTCTATTAAACAAGAGCATTGCTGCAGTCTTTCCATGATTATTTCTTCATGTAAAGTCAGAATGCTATATTTTTATTTCATATTTATCATCCCGATGTATAAAGTGCTCAGAGTGATCTTCACAATAGCTTAAGAAATAATACAGAGTGAATGAATTAATTAATTTCTAACTTGGGGCTCTGTGACCAGCATGGATTCGATATGGGTTTACATAGTGTACAGAAGTGGGGTGTCTTTTCATCTCCTTCAAACTCTTGATTTTTGTCTCTCCGCTAGCCCTGTAACTGTTTCCTCCCCCTGCATACAATAATGGTGTGTGAAGAGTCACATGAAAACATGGAAGCACAGTGCTAATGGAAACAATCCAGAGATGTCAAAAGGGAATTCCTTCAGTGGAATGTCACATTCCACTGCTCTTGGTGGCACTTTCTTGCAATTAACTTTTAATGGGCTGTGTGCTTTGTGCTCACAGCCCAGGGCAGCTTTTGTGTAAGTATATTTTTTGTTCTTAAACTAACATACTTTGGTGTAGCGGCTATGAGTAATCTTAAAAGACACCACATCTATTTCTTTTTAAAAAATAATCCTATGGATAAACCAGGCAAGAATTTTCAGCAGTTCTCAGAAAGAACTTTACTCTGAATTTCTTTAGCCAAATAAAGTAATTAGGAAAAGAATGGCATTGTGTGGTTTGTGGAGAAATGCCACGAGCTCTTAAAAAAGAGAGACGAATCTGTAGGGATGGAGTTTCTCATTTGAGTGTGATTTGACTCACAATAATCTCTAAATAGGAAAGAATTTAGGCTTGACTGGAATCAGTAGGCATATTTCAGCCATTGTTCTCTCTTGTTTTAGCAAAAGCATTGGGATTTGAGCCGCTTGGACGAGAGAGCGTCCCAGGAAACTGAGTTCGCCAGTTCAGGGTCAGTGAGGGTTTCTGCCAGCTCAAAAATCTGTGTGCCACAGTAATTGAGGAAAAGGGCACGCTTGCGGTCGCTGTTGGCGTCTTTCATGCCGTTCGCTTCCAAAAATATTTCAAACTTCACCATGTAGGCTGTCCAGGTCATTCTTTCTGGGTCGAAGAATTCAGGTGGCTGGACTACCGACGGAGTAGCCATGAGAGCACACGGAGGGTCGGTCTCCTCGTCACCAATGTAATAACTCTCAAAGAAAGGTTGAATCAAGCAAGGTTTATTTCGCTAACAGGACAAGGAAGTCAATTCAGTCAAGAAGCAATGGAGTATTGAGAGCTCTATACAATGACAGTTCTCACTATTTATACAATCTCGCCCAGCAACAGGGCAGTTTTAGAAAGATACATTTTTAGCGCCAAAAGAAGGCAACCAATCAACATGCAATAGACAAACCTGAACTTTTGACTTTTACCCTGTCTTGGTAGGTCACCCGGGCAAATATCTAACACATTCCTCCAGAGCTTTTCTATCACTAGTGTATGCAATTCACAAGTGTTTCTTCACTGTAGTGAATTAGGGAACATTGTAGGCATGGCAACTCTGTGAAACTATTAGAGCTCAAGTGTTCCCGCCACACTACCCCATTAGGCTTTACAGATTAACAGAGTTGGAAGGGACCTTTTAGGTCATCTGGTCCAGCCCCCTGCCCAAGCAGAAGACCCTAAACCATTTCTGACAGGTGGCAGTCCTGTCTCTTCTTGAAAACTTCCAGTGATGAAGCTCCCATAACCATTGAAGGTAATTTGTTCCATTGCTTGATTGCTCTCACTGTTAGAAAATTTCTCATTTCCAGGTTGAATCTCCTTGTTCAGCTGCTATCCATTATTCCTTGTCTGGCCTTCGGCTGCTTTGGAAAATAGCTTGACCCAAGGGTGAAATTCAAAACTTTTCCCTACCGGTTCTGTGGCATGGCTTGGTAGGCATGGCAAGGGAAGGAAACTGCAAAATCCCCATTCCCTCCCCACTCCTGGGTGGAAGATATTGAAAAATCTCCATTCCCACCCCACTCTAGGGCCAGCCAGAGGTGGTATTTGCCAGTTCTCCAAACTACTCAAAATTTCTGCCACCGGTTCTCCAGAACCTGTTGAATTTCACCCGTAGCTTGACCCCTTCCTTTCTGTGGTAGCCCCTCAAATATTGGAACACTGCTATCATGTCTCCCCTGGTCCTTCTATTCACTAGATGAGCCATGCCCAGTTTCTGCAACTGTTCTTCATATGTTTTAGCCTTCAGTCTCCTAATCATCCTTGTTGCTCTTCTCTGCACTCTTTCTAGAGTCTCAGCATCTTTTTTATGGTGTGGTGACCAAAACTGGATGCAGTATTCTTGGTGTGGTCTTACTAAGGCTTTATAGAGTGGCATTAGTACCTCACTTGATTGATTGTATCCTACTGTTAATGCGATTTAGGATTGCATTGGCTTTTTTGGCTGCCGCTGCACCCTGTTAGCTCATATTTAATTGCTTGTCCACTAAGACTCCAAGATTCCTCTCACAGCCCCTGCCATAAAGCCTGTTTTCTCCCAGTCTATATGTGTACTGTTGATTTTTCTTGCCTAAGTTTAAGACTATACTTTTCTCTATAGTGATTTTCATTTTGTTAGACAGCCTCTAACAGCCTAAATTGATCCAAATGATAAATATCCACTTGTGGCTCTTTTCTAGATTTCGAGAACAATATTTATGAATGTAACCTGGATCACAAAAGCCTACCTTCAAGATACTCAAAAGTGAATGAACTAGTTATTCTTGTACATAGTGGCAAAGTAGGAAGTTTTAACTCTAGATTTCTCCTCCTTGGATAATTTTGTTCAAAAACACAACGGTGGAGGAAGTGCCTTTGCATGCTTAGTTCAAGAAGATCCCAACTGTATCAAAATATATTTTTTATCTCACTGCAGTGTTCAGACAGACTTTACTATTGATCTCAGCAGAAACATTATTTCTAGACATTTCCCACTCCTAGGAATGTTCCTGGTAGCAACAGCCAGCTGATTCTTTAATTTCCTTGTAGCAAATGTGCTACATCTAAATTACTTTCATGGGCTGGGTTAATCCTTGGTGGTTCTTAAATCTTCTATTTCCTCATTCTACAAAAATTAGGCTTTATTCCATATTCCTGGCATGTGCTTACTGCAGGTGATCTTTGAGCTTGAGTGTTCATTCCTACCTTCTGTATTATTTTCTTGATCTTATCCTTTCTCATTACAGTGGTACCTCATCTTACGAACGCCTCTTCTAACGAACTTTTCAAGATACGAACCCGGTGTTTAAGATTTTTTTGCCTCTTCTTCCGAACTATTTTCACCTTACGAACCCAAGCAGCTGCTGCTGGGATGAAGGGGTTTCTTTTCCCCCACTTTTTTGAAGAAAGAAAAGGGAGGGGCAGCTTGGAGGAGTAAAGAGTTTGCATGCTTGCAAAAGCACTGAAACGGTGTCTTTTTAAGAAAGAAAAGGGAGGGGCAGCTTGGAGGAGTAAAGATTTTGCATGCTTGCAAAAGCACTGAAACGGTGTCTTTTTAAGAAAGAAAACGGAGGGGCAGCTTGCAGGAGTAAAGATTTTGCATGCTTGCAAAGGCACTGAAACTGTGTCTTTTGAAAAAAGAAAAGGGAGGGGCGCCCCCTTGCCTTTCTTCCTTCCCACTCACCCTTTAGCCTAGCCTTGCTTCTTCCACCCGCCCCCTTTAGCTGTTCCTCCCTACCCTCTGTTCGCCTCCCTCCTAAAGTTTGGGATTTTCCTGAAGGATTTGCACGCATTATTTGCTTTTACATTGATTCCTATGGGAAACATTGTTTCATCTTACGAACTTTTCACCTTCGAACCTCCTCCTGGAACCAATTAAGTTTGTATGATGAGGTACCACTGTATTTTTAAACATACCAGCCACCTGGTCAGCATGGGCTGCATAGCAGCAAATAGATGACACTTGGATGTCCAAAGGGATTAGTTTTGCTGACTTCTGATCCATAAAATCAGTTATTATTTTGAATCTTACTTTTGTATTCTTCCTCTTTGGCCATATAGAGCAAGGAAGGTGGACTAAATTATTAGTTTGGCACATTGTGCTTTAATTTTTGCAGCAGCTTCCTCAATTGCTTTGATACTGACAATAATTCCGAAGAATTTGCATGAGATTCTTGATGTTTGTCAGAGGCTAGTTGGAACACATCGTTGCAAAACACTCTCTGTACTCAGCTAATGCATTATTGTAAATTACTTCGTGGAATCAGGCTGGCAAGTCAGAAAGATGACAACTGAAAACCCTGTCCCAATGAGTTAAATCTCACCTAGATACCATGCTGGGACCCAAACCACATGATTATGATTCAAAAATAAAGGGTATTAGAATGTACTATATTCTAATCAATTCTCCCAATTCTCGCCACTACCACCACCAAAATCTGGAAATGTTCCTGCAAAAATCATGCCTTTATCACGCATTTAATGCTGGATCACTGCAAGAATGGGAGCCCTACAAGACCATACTTCAGGCCTTCTCCTACCCCTTCAGTGATGCAGCCTCATGTTGTGTTGTGTTGTGGTTTGTTGGGTTTTTGGGACTTTTTGGGGATCCCTACAAAATTGTGGCAGAATCCTGCCAGATATGCTTCCACATTGTTTGGGCAAGGCCAGGCAGAGTGGACCCAAGTTTTAGTAGTAAAGTCTTTCTTCTTTATGTTTAAGTCTGCAAAATCTGTAACCCTTCGATTTGCAAAGGCCACTCAGTAGGTCATGACCCACATTTTGAACAGCCTCACTGCAGTGGCCCCTGAAAACCTAGGTAGGTTACAGTCTTGTTGCAGCATCCAGTCTGGGTTGGTCATTGGGGCCAGAATTTTTGTCTTCTGGGCTTTTGGACTGGTGCTGGAGGCCATCCTCAAGGAACTTCAGGGATGGACTTAAGCACAAGTCCAAAAATTTGGCAGACTAAACCTCTAGTCCCAATGACTGGACCAGATTGGATCCTGCAACATTAATATGGGACACGTATACTTCATTCGATGCTATTTTGTCTCGTTGATTCAATAGGATCAGAGTCAAAGTTGAGTTCATAGTTCTCACATCCCATATCATCTGCTAATTATTTATATTTGTTTAAATAAGAAAATGCAAAATTTGTAAGTCATTGGGGGTACAAGGGAGTGACTTGGATAAATGATTAGTTTGGGACAAACTTTGCTTACCCCCAGGCATAAGATTTGTAAAACATCAGATGTTGATTACAGAGTTATAAATACTATTTTTGTGCCATTGAGTTTAGTACCTAGGCATATAATTTACCACCATAATAAATGATCAATATTTTCTGAACTCTGATCCAGTAGGACCCAGGACCCTTCTACATCAGGCCCATTTACAAATGGGTGAAGTGTAAGTGTGAAAACTGGAGATGGATTTAATTTTCGTCACATTCATCCATCTGCCAGCAGGCCTCAAAATGAAAAGGAACGGTATACAAATTGTTCTTTGTGGCTGAGACCGACTCAGTTCATCTGGAATCACACAAGCAACCTCTGCATGTTTGGAAAGTCACACTGTTTTTAGTACGGGAATGAACACATTTTGGCTGTATTTCATCACTTTGACTTTATCCACTGTTAATTTCCGAAGGGAACTATAGATGCTTAATGTGATGTAAAGAATATAAATAACGCGGCTAGAAGCTACAACCTTATTTGTAATCTGAACAATGCTGCTGCAAAGTTTGATGATACATAAACTTTGCTAGTGGTTTCTCGCATGATTACTGCCAACATCCATATATCGTGAAGCTAAACAATGTAGCTTCACAAAATACATGTCCATTACTGTATAAAGTATTAAACCAGAGTCAGGCAACCTGATATACACAAATCCAATGTATCCAACTGTTCCCTGGTAACTTTGAGGCTACTGAAATGACTTTTGCTTTTCTTATAATGAAATAATAATAAACACATAGGTACCCAGATTGTATAGTGCAAAGTAATGACTGGGGCCTGACACCCTCCCCCCTCTTTTTTTAACAAAAATATCTTTGTGTTTCATGGATGTCTCAGTTGGATGATGTAAGAGTTTCTCTGGAAAACCTTGTTTTTTGATAAATAGTTTTCATGTGTCTAGACAGGCCCACCCATGGCAGTTAACTTTATGAGTTGCTTGCTATATACTCTTAAACTTCCAGCCTTAAAAAGTTCCAATTTTTTACATTGCACTGCACTCTATGGGGAAAAAAATAAATGATCCACTCCAGGGGTGGGTTCCTACCAGTATGCTAGGGTGCGCCATTCTGTTAGTGGCCTGCAGATCGTGCAATTTGTGCACGACCATTCTAGTGCCGTCTTCACTGATCCATCGGGTGGTGCCATCTCTTTTTAAAAAAATTTGGTCCTTTTTTGCTTCCTGCGCATGCGCAGAAGCAAAAATCTCGCAAGGAGATGCTCGTGTGCACGAGATTTTGGTGATTTTTTGCTTCTGCTCATGAGTAGAAGCAAAAAACTGCAAAATCTCACGCATGCGAGCATCCTCTTGTGAGATCTTGGCACTTTTTTTGCTTCCTGCACATGCATGGAAGCATAATCGCATTCGAGGGGGCAAACACGCGAGTGCCCAAATCGCCAGGATGTGCACATGTTGCACCAGTATGCTGGTAAGTGTAACTCACCTTTGATCTACACAGTCTAGAGAGTGCTAGATTGAGGAAGGTTGCCCTCTATATGTAATATAGAGCCGGTTTGGTCTAGTAGTCAAGGCCCTGGGCTAGAAAGTGAGAGACTATGAGTTCAAGTTCTGCCTTAAGCCTGAAAGCTAAATGGATGACTTTAATCTAGTCACTTTCTCTCAACTTAGCCCACCTTGAAAGGTTGATGGGACAATAAGAGGAAGAAAGTGTGTTCACTGCTTTGAGTTATTTGCAAAAATAATAAAGGCGGACTATAGCAACAGCACTTAGACTTATATGCCATCCCATAGTACTCCACACCACTCTCTGAGTGGTTTACAGAGTCAGCATATTGCCCCCAACTACGTGTTATCTTCATTTTACAGACCTTGAAAGGATGGAAGGCTCAGTCAACCTTGAGCTGATCAGGATCCAACTCCTGGCAGAGGGCAGAGTTGGTCTGCAGTTTCAGTCTAACCACTGTGCCACCAGAATTAAAATATAAATTAATATCAAGCAGAAAGGTGCAAGGTGCCAAATACAGATGTGTCCACAAGGGACTTTTGACAAAAGCCTTAGTTCCTAAAATAATCTTTGAGTGAAAACTTACATTTTTTTCAGATCTTTTCTAAGCAGTCCCAAAGTCACATTTCCATCTGTGGCAATAACACAAATGAAGAAGAAAACAGCAAAAGATTTTCGGATAGGGGCGGCATACAAATCTAATAAACTATAAACTATAATTCTTTGTCAAGTAAATTGCTGGAGGTGCCCATATATTTAAAAAGTGTCAAGCATGATTTAAGAGAGTCTGTTTTTTCTTTTACTTTTATATATTATATATTAGGCTTTACATATAGCACAAGACTGGTATCAGATAATAATTGAATAAAATAAAACAAAATAAAATAAAATGTATGGAAAATTTAATTACAATAGTGAAAGCAAATATAAATTAAAACTCACAAAGTGAGAAAGAGAATAAAAAATGCAAAAAAAGGAAAAATAGTAAGAATGAAAAAAAATTAAAGAAATGATTTCCAATCTTCATCACAAGCATAAACAAGGTAAATCATCAATTTTTCACAGCGGCAGCAAAAAGGGTTAGCAGAACTTTATTTAAAAAGTCATTTTACCTTGGTCAAACAAACCAATTTTATAGTCTTTCCTTTTGCTTCTAACAATCTTCATTTTTAATTCATTCAGATGTTGACATAAAATTGGATTTCATTCCATTTTTTCCATCCAAAAGATTTCTTGAAGACTAACAAACATTTTGTAAATACAATAAAAAAAAGCATTATCAAGATTGTTCTCTTGATTTCTTGACTATATTTCTGCTTTAATATGCTGCTTTCATATATCCAGTAAAAAGTTCCTTCTGGATCGTTTTCTTCGCTCGTTTTTTTTGTTTTTCTGCTTTAGCTACCTCTGTCTTATAATCCAAACTTCTAAAATGATCTAATATTTCTGGTTCTGATATTTCTACATCAGGTAAAATTTGTTCCCATCCATCAATTTCTTCATTAATATCTTTTGGACAGAGTATAGTCATGGAATCAGATATCATTGCTGTTATTGTAGCTGCTAATTTCTGACCTCATTGTTCAAATGTCTCATATAGGGTTAATCAATGTTTTATATCATTTTGTAAATCCCTTTGCTAACCAAAAACAAACTGGAAGGTTGCCCTCGCTCCCTCTTTTGCTTTTCTGCCTGGGATGTGTAATCCCTTCAGATGCCCTATCTTTGACATCATACAATCATCTCAAAATTTCATCCGACTTAAGATAGCTAAAACATTTTCTTCCCATGAAAGTCTGTTTATTTATATAATTATTTCCAAGCTTTTAGTAAAAGTTTTAATACTCTAAATTCATCTGGATCCTTAACTCATTTATAACTTTCTTTGGTCAAAAACCTGTTTAGCTTTTCGCCATTTATATTTCTAGCTCTTCAAATTCTTAAGCTTGCAGTTAATATTTGTTTTGTTTTGTTCAGGAATGAAGTTAAACTCACCAGGTGGCTTTTTGAGCTTCTTGTTCTGAAGCTCCAATAGCCTTTAGTTAATAAGGCAATTTCCAAAAGTTTAGTGAACCTAGTATCTTTTAAAAGGCTGTGCCAGTTGTGAGAATAATGGCTATTCCCTTCAATTCCTGGCACTGAAAGCCACAGAAGACAACTGTCCTGTGGGTCTCCTCCTGAGGAGCAGCCAATGGTAATCTCCCCTTTTCTCATCTGAAGAAGTTCTACAGAAGTAGTGTATTCATCAGTTTCTTGGTCTTTTCCACAGTTGCCTCTGCTTTCTCAGGGATGACTAGTTCACCATGCTTCTCCATAAGTTTCCTCGACAAGAATATATCTTCATATTCTGGAGGTTATTTTGCCACTATATAGTTTTTAAAATTCTGTGTTAGCCTTGCCAGAAGAATACAATGTCAGCCTCATTTCTTGCAAGCTGCCATTATCATTATCCTCAACAACCTTTGGGTCTCAAATGTGGACATGCAGGTTAGATCAGAAATGAGAAACGTGTCCAGTTGAATGCTCCTCCTTTCTTGTTTCATTTCCTGCAGTGAAAGTTATTTACCTGGCTCTGAGTAGGCAAAGAAAACCATAGGATTGGAAAAGAAGGTCAGCAGATTTAATTTAAGAGGTTAAAACTGAACACTGTTGGGAGGGGGGTTGCAGTTCTTTCTGGGGGGGGGAATCCTCTGCAAATCCAACATTTATTTATTTATTTGTTTGTTATTTAGATTTGTATGCCACCCCTCTCCGCAGACTCGGGGCGGTTCACAACAAACCTATGTACATAGTCTGTACATAGGTTTAATCAAGAAAAGATTTCAGCTTTTTCTCTAAAGGCAAGTTCCTAGGCAACACAAACTTCGGAGAAGGGCGGCATACAAATCTAATAAATAATAAAATAGTAAAAATAATAATAACTTCGCCTGTTCAAAGCCACAAGTCACAGTAACATAGGAACTTCAATTTAAATATTTTATTATTTCAGTCTCTTTATTTCCCAGGACTGCCACAGTGGTGGACTGCTCCCAGTTCAGCCTGGTTCGGTGAACCGGTAGCGATGGGATTTAGGAACCCACTACTGGACTGCCACATTAATTTAACTCTGCAGAGTAAATTTCAGCTGAAATGACATATGCCTCTACTGCCACATGTATGCCATGCAGCTTGCAAAAATGCAAGTGAAATGTTTTACATTCTTTGCAAGAATTTTTATAATTATCGATGGCTATTTTTTTTTTAAATTAAAGTTTCGTTCAAGGGCCAGAGTTTACTATTGTGAAGTCAACTTGTTCCTCTTCTACAATGTGGTTTTTTTTGGGGGGGGGGGGGGGGCGTTGATAGCTGTTAAAAATGAAGGCATTCTTGGGAGAATAGGTGCTACTAACCCACATATTTAAACTAGGCACTTTGCAAGAATGACAGTTGATGCTGAATCACTCTACAAGTGATTCAATTCTAAAGTTATGACCTACAAAGTGTTGGGGCAATTGAGCCCAAAATTTCTGCTGCTGAGACAATTAAATGAGCCTTATCCCATTTTATGACTTTTCTTGTTATAGTTAATCTCTGCAGTTGTTAAGTTAGTAACACAATTGTTACTAACTCTGGCTTCCCAACCTTGATTTTGCTTTTCAAAAGTTACTGTGATCACACGACCCAGGGACATGGCGACTGTTTTAAACATGAATCAACTGCCAAGCATCCAAATTCTGAGCACGTGATATGGAGATCAAGGGTGGGTTACTGCCCAGACGGACAGGGGGATGCAGTGGGGAGCGAAAATGTAGCTCCACCCCCAAACAACCAATTTGCACTGAAAGATGTTGAAAGAAAATGCATAAGCCACGCCCACAGTGTGGTAGTAAAATTTTTGGTAGCCCTTCACTGACGGAGATGCTTCAATGTATGGGGGGAAAGGTCATAAATAACTTGTTTCAGTGCCATTGTAACTTCAAAGGATAACTTTGGTTGTAAGTAAAGGACTAGCTTTATATACACTAGCTAAGGAAAATGTTCATCAAAGTCATATTGGTAGTAGTGATATATCATTGGCAAACTATGACATGGATTATTTGCTTTACGTCCTTTTTAATTCAGATGCATGGCACATATATAAAATTCATCTCTTGAAATGCTTTCAAGTATAAAGGGAGATGGTAGCAGGTCCAAGAACACTGTGGATCTAGTATAAAGGGAGATGGTAGCAGGTCCAAGAACACTGTGGATCTAACGGAGGCAGTCCTTGTCTAGTGAGTGCCTTGTTTAGCAATTGTTGGTGATTAAAAAAAATAATTTTATGACCATTCTCACATTTAAGGTCTGTAAAGCAAAGGAAAGCTAAAGTAAGATCATAAGCTGGTTGTGGTTCCACTGAGTGACTGCTTTGTTGACTAAACCAAATTGTGAATCCTAATCGTAATTGCTAAATGAGGACTACCTCTAGAACTTTGTTTTGCTTTCAGGAAAGAGAAGAAATTGAAGTTTTAAGACAGGGATGCAACTTACTTGAAAATTAAAAATAAAGTTAGTAGTTTTCAATTAATAAATTTCACAGCAGATCAGAATGACTGTGGGATTCCTAGGTCACCTTTTCAGAGCTTCACTTTCTGCCAAAGGTTCTAACAGAGCTATACTGTCCAAAATTCCTCCCCCCTTCCAAAGACATTTATAGCATGGTACTAGAACATGAACAAACCCAGAACATACATACAAGCTATAATTGGCATTATAGTGCAACTTTCACAGGCTGATTTCATTTGCATTATCATTTGCAACTTCACAGATACAAAAGGGTTAGTGTAGGTGGCAAAAACCTCAAACTATACCTTATGCTACAAACTTTATTTTATGCTGTATTCCTTCTGTATTTATATTTTCGGTATTTATGATGAATGATCTGTAATTTGATGTATTTAATGTGGCTTATTCTGCAATGTATATATTAAAAATAAGCATTTATAAGTCTTAAAATTAGGTTATTTTTTTTCTTAGTGGCATTCGTACTATGCTGTATTTTTATTATATATTGTACAATATATATATTTATTGTCCATTTGTTTGCAACAAAGTAAATCAGGTTTATACGTTACATCAGCTATGTCTCTTTTGTACTGGAAGGGTCTGATAAGCTTTATCTCAAATTAAATCATTGTGTTTGAGAGGGTGGAAAACGTAACTAGGGTTCATCCAGATAATACAGCCTCGAAATCTAGAAAATGTTTTTATCCTGACTGAAGTAGCCTCCTTTGCAAAGCTGTAAAACCATGAAAGGAAAAAGGTAGTTGGGCAATGTGTGATGTATTTTTGTTCTATTAGGCTGCCTATAGTCTACCAATTAGTTTTACATTTGTAAAGCAAGCATGCCTATTCAGGTTTTCTTACATATGCAGTCTACGTTATTGTGGTTATGGTAAGTATTCTACTCTTAAGTATCATCTACACAAGATGTCTGTCATAAGACAAATCAGTGGCCAAGTAGGCTATACTGCTAGCAAGAAAGTCACAACTATCATGGAAACATAGAAGATAAGATCAGGAAGTGAACTTGCAATACCTCACCACTGTCTCAACCTGCCCAATGCAGACATCTGCTTCTATAGCGTCCCTGAAAAATGACCTTATCCAATAAAGGAGTTCACAATCAGCCATTCTGTTCCATTGTTGAATAGCTTTTAAACATTGAGAAATGTTTCCTGAAGTCCACCTGAAATCAATTTTCTGGTAATTTAATTTTCTATAATTTCCTGCCCCCCTTCCCCCCCTGAACAACTATGAAGAGAAATGGAACAAACCAGGCATATTTTGCCTTCAGAAAAGTCACGTGAAGCCTGACCTCTGCAGGGAATGGAAGGACAAATGACAACACTTGCAAGATGATGTAATTCCATCATCATGCCACCTATCCCTTTAGCATCTTTGCAGTTTGCTGGACAAAGGAAATCTAAATGGCAATCTCAAACACCTTGTCTCTCTTGTTCAAGTGGATAGTACATGGAATAATAGACTTAAATTCCAGGAAGCAATTAAAACGGGAAAATAACTTTTCTAACTATGATCAGTTTCCACACTATTCCTCCCTATTCCACACAATTCCTATTCTATTCTATCCCTAATCTTCCCTATTCCACTATTCCACCCTATTCCTCCCTATTCCTTAACAGTGGAAGCAATTCACCATTGCTGAAAATGTTTAAGCTGAGGCTTAGAGAGCCCTCTGTCTGGGATCCTTTAATTTGGGATCCTTTAATTTGGATTCTGTCTGAGATCCTTTAATTTGGATTCTTGTAGTGAACAGGAATTTGGACTCAGTGGTCCAAATGCTCCTTTCCATCTCTTTATTTTGAGATGACTTCTTATCCTTAATGTGAGATGGCATGAATTCCTTCTTTAAAATTAACCAAATACAGCTAATCTTTTTCTGCCGTATTAAAAGTTAGTTCATTGTTAACTGCTGGAATCATCAGGGAGCAGTTTCCCTACCATATAGGAGGAGAGTGACTTAAAGATAATTTTAAAAAGCATGTGATTATAATTTTAAAAAACCATTAAACTAAATGACCTAAAATGTACTACAAAATCCATTCCTCAAAGTGAGAAAAAATATCCAAGATGATGGCTGAAAATCCGATGGATAAAGGAAAATAAAATGAAATTAAGGGAATAGGTTCAACAGTCCATGATTATTTTGCCTCAAGAAGTATCAAACTACTAATAGAGGAGACACTTCAAAATAAAGGAAATTCCTTTTAAACCTCCTGAGTCTGCAGGCACCAACTACCGCACTATATTTTCTTCCTCTGACAGAAAATGCTTATCTCTACCCATATAGACCTCTGAAGTGCTTTGGAAATTGCCCTAGTGTTGCAGAACCTCAAATTTTATGGTTTTGAAGAAGCAGCTTGCTTTGATTTTTGGATTTTTGATAGATGTGATGCAATCAAAACTCTGTTCAATCCCTTTGTAGTTTCACACACCAGCAGTTGCTTCTTCCCTCATCTCTTCACCTTCTTTCTTCACAATCCACATTACTCTGGTCACCATTTTCAACCATCCTGCTCCAAAAGACTCCCCGTTACTCAGTTGAAGATGATACAAAAAAATGGTACTTGGCCAGTGACTGGCATTGCTTAAACTAATAGATATTCCAGCATAGTCTGAGGGAAACTGTTGGTATGTCTCGGTATAGCTAGGCTATGAGACCTTTGACATACACTGAGCAGAGAATTTTAACAGAGTGTGGATGTGTGGTAAAGCCAAAGAAAAAGACACAGACTTAGTTATGCTTAATAAGTACTATTTACATATATACAAAATAGAAACAATCCATAACAAGCACTAAGCAAATACACTCCCCCCTCAAGGCAAAGCAAAAGTGAATGAGCATCAAAGCATCATTGAGGGAAGGAGTACTGGCGCCCTCTTATGGTGAACCAGCCCAAAATATTTAAAGTGATAGTACAAGAGACTACAATAGGTAGTTTACAATGGCAAACCCTAACAACCATGTACTTTGTACTAACAGAAACTTTAAAAAAAGGGCTCCTTGCTTCTCTTCTTTATCAAAATTGGGGAGAAGTTGGAAGGAGATAATTGAACCAGAATAAACAACTGATGGTTTATCCTGCATGACCTTTTTGCATAGAGCTAGATAATGTAGAACTACTATAACAGTGATGGCAAACCTTTTTTTCCTCAGGTGCCGAAAGAATGTGAGTGCACACTATCACGCTTGCGTGAGTGCCCACACCAATATTTCAATGCTTGGAGAGAGCGAAACAGCTTTCCCCACCCCCTGAAGGCTGGAAACGGCCTTTTTCCCAACTTCTGGTGGCCTCAGTAAGCTCGTGTTTCACACTCCCCAGGCTCCAATGGTTTCCCTGGAGTGGGGAAGGTAATAACACCCTCCCCCAACCCCCAGGAGCTCTCTGGAAGCCAAAAATGCCCTCCAAGAACCTCTGTGTGAGTCCAAAATCAGGTGGCTGGCACACACATGCAGATTGGAGCTGAGCTGGGGCAACAGCTCATGTGCCAGCAGATATGGCTCCGTGTGCCACCTGTGGCACCTATACCATAGGTTTGCCATCACTATACCATATTTTTCAGAATATAAGGCACACCTTCCCCCCCACAGAAGAGCGTGAAAATGTGGGGGCATCTTATACACTGAAGGTAGCCCTGGCCAGCTTCTCAAATAGAAGTTTCAGAGGTTGAAAACGGCCTGTGTAATCTCCATTTCAGAGGGGGGGGGGTTCAGCTTCTGAAATCTTTGTTTGAGAGGCTAGGTGGGACTACAATAGGTTTCACAGGCTGGAAAAATGCTGCAGAAATGGAGGTTTCACAGGCTGGAAAAGCAAAGCACAGCTCACAACCAACAAATCTGTTGCTAAAGTTCCCCTCTAGGAACTGCTGATTGAGGGTATTCAGGGAGGCCTATTCACCCACTCCACCCCATCCGCTTTTTTAAATTTTCCTCCACTAAAACTAAGCTGCGTCTTATACTCCACTGCATCTTATAGTCCCAAAAATACAGTAGTTATTTTTATTTTATTGATTTTTTAAAACATCTTTCTTACACCTTTATTATGGAGCTTTATTATGGAGCCATGTTAGCAACAGGCAACCTGTGCCCTTTCAGGCATCCCAGAAACAAGCTTGGAAATCTGAGGCTAGAAACTGCAGTACTTATACAATCCTCCAAAATAAATGCTCGACAGGCTAAATAAACCTCAGTGGCAATGTTTTTGGCCAATTATTTTCCACTTTATCTTGTTCAAACTGGTTCCATGTGGCATTATGCAGGCATCACCAAAGGTTTTTATGTTGATAGAAACCCAAAAAAACTCCCTCAAAGTCCTCAAAAAGTGGATAGAAAGAGAGAGAAAGCTAAGGAGAATAAAGAGAGGCGAGGAGAAAAGTTTGGAAAAGGTGGATGCTTCTGGATGTCATTGGATTCTGAAATTGGAAAACAGTGAGTAAAAGACATATGGCAGAGGGCGGAGACAAGCCGGGCATGGAAGGGAAGATAGATAAATTGCTATAGATGTTTTGCTCTACGGAGGAGAAATTTAAAGTGATGGAAAGTGCATTTGGAGGTTTTGTTAATGATGTACAAGAGCTTAAAAAGGGCACTTGAGAGCAAAAAGAGAAAATACAATCAATTGAAAGGGAGATGAAAGCCCAAGCCAGAAAGGCTAGTGATATAAACTGTGGTTCCACATTTCCATCAAGAAAGATAACTAGGGCCCATTTCACAAAAGGGGAAAGCTCAGATAATCATCAGATCCTAATGAGAATTTTATTATGCAGCATGCATAGATTAGAAGCCATGAACAGACACTGCTGGAAATAATTCTGCAACAGCATCCTCTACTGGCTAATTAATTGAGTAAACATTTAGAATAACTTCTTTTTAAAAAGCAAGCAACAATATTGCCAAGCAGCTGCTTAATACTGCAAAAGTTGAAAACTTTGATGCTGTCTTCCAAGAACTAGTTTATCAGTTATTCTGTAACCATTGCTTTTCTTGCAAGTTGATTGAATCTGAAATAGTACTAAAATAAAAGTTTGTGGCTGAGAAACGATAGTGAACAAAATGTTATATTTAATAAGCACTATGTCCGATATGCTTTTCTCAAAATTATTCAAAAGAAAGTAACATACAACTGCTTAAAGAGTTCTAAGTTTCCCTTTAGTGCAGTGATGGTGAACCTTTTTTTCTTCGTGTGCCGAAAGCCTATGTGCACGTGCCCACACCCATAATTCAATGCCTGGGGATGGCAAAAACGGCCTCCCCTGCCCCCCTGGAGGCCCAAAACAACCCATTTCCCAAACTCTGGTGGGCCCGGTGGGCCCGTTTTCGGCCTTCTCTGGTTCCAGAGGCAAAAATACTGCCCCACATCCCCCTGGAGACTCTCCAGAAGCTTAAAATTCCCTCCCAGACCCTCCAGGCAAGCCTAAAATCAGCTGGCTGTCAAGCACATGCATGTTGGAGCTGAGCTACAGTAATGGCTCACGTGCCAGCAGATATGGCTCCGTGTGCCACCTGTGGCACCCGTGCCATAGGTTCGCCATCACTGCTTTAGTGAATTAGACATACTGTTCTGTTTGAGCGAAAGGAAATACCTGTATTGAATACAGAATAACTTTCCATTTGTTCAGACAAGTGGAAAGTCAGCCCATTTCTGTTTCTGAGTGCTAAAAGAGGTGTGTCATGTTCAGGATAATTTTAACAATGGGGTTCCCAACTTCTAGGTCATGGATTGACAAGAGTCTGTGGCTCGGGAACTGTGCCACACAAGTGCCGGCCAAAGCTTCATTTGCACCTGTGCAGGATCAAGGTTGTCTCCCCATCCACTCTCCCCCCCCAAAAAAGACATACTGCTGCCACTGCTGTCGATCTGTGGAGCCAGAAAAGTTGAGGACCTCTGCTTCAGAAGGGTCTCCCCATTCACCATTGTATTCAGAAACTGTAGTCGCAACCTATCTAAATTGCAATAGGCATGTAACAATCAATTGCTGCATGGCAAATTTAGGTAATCAGAAACACTGGTTCATCCAAGGCCTAGTCTTGATCCATAAAATTTGACAAGTGCCAGCCTATCTCTAACCATCCCTTCCAGGGGAACGTTATTGAGGAAGTAGTGTGGTTGTTGATGGAGAGGATTCGGGAGGATATAGATGAGCTTTTCTCAATCTTTTATCCCACAAATAACGGTAATCCTTGAAATAATTTCAGGTCTCAAGGAGCCCCTTCATTAAAAAAAAGAGAAAAACACCTCACAATACAATTCATTTCTTTCCTACGGTACACAATCCACTTACATTTATTTTCCTTTTTTCAATCATGTCAGATTTTGGGAACTACTTTCACATGTCCCTGCAGTTTTACTTGGCAAGATTGGTTTGCAATTGCCTCCTCCTGAGGCCTGAGAGAAAGACTACCCAGCCAGCTGGCTTTGCACTCAAGACAAGGCTGGAACTCACAATCTCCTTGTTTCTAACTAGATGCTTTAACCACTAGGTATGGGTCAGAAACTGTTGGCTCTGATAGGATTTGATGGGGAGGGGCCATACTAGTTTTCCAAGAATAGAAAGAAGATAAGCCTTGAAGTCCACTTGTACTCATAGCTCCTGTTTGAACAGTGGGCAGAGACAGCAACCAGGAGGGCTGGAACTGGGTGTACTGACAGTGGTACTTGTCACCTTGTCATCACTAGGTTAGGCCACAATAGTTTAGTTTACATGGCACTTGCCTTGAAGATTACCTGGAACATTCAGGTGGTATAGAATGCAGCAGTCTTAATGATCCATTGTGATACTGCCTAACTACATATGTACTGCAGTAACAGTACCACTTATCAGTAGATTCTAAGTATACAATGGTACCTCTACTTGAGAACTTAATTTGTTCCGTGAGCAGGTTCTTAAGTAGAAACATTCTTAAGTAGAAGCAATTTTTCCCATAGGAATCAATGTAAAAACAAATAATACATGCACACCCATTAGGAAAGAAATAAAAGCTTGGAATTTGGGTGGGAGGAGGAGGAAGAGGAGGAGGATAGTTGCTGCTGAAGGAAGAAGGTGAGGTGAGGGGAATCAAAAGAAATCCAAAACTTTAAGGCTTAAAAAAAAAAGAGGGACTCTGAGGCAGCGCCCAGAGAAAGGAAAACGCTCCATTCGCTCTGGGTTGCCCAGAGCAAAGGGAGCGTTTCTTTTCTCTGGCTGATGGCAGAGGTTTATCCCCTCTCCAAGCCCCCAGAGAAAGGAAAATGCTTCGTTCACTCTGGACTGCCAAAGCCTCCTTAAGTACCACTGAAAGTCTCCTCTGGCAGCCCAGAAAAGCCCGAGATGGTTGGGATTAAAGGGGGAATGGCAGGAAACTGGGAAATTTTTCTGGGCTCAGGTTCTGAAGTAGAAAAGGGTTCTTAAGTAGAAGCAAAAAAAATCTTGAACACCCGGTTCTTATCTAGAAAGTTCTTTAGAGGCGTTCTTAAGTAAAGGTACCACTGTACAGTACTTCAAAGTGATCTTTGGTACTTATGAAGCTCATAGTTCAAAGCTTGGATGCTTTAATGACTGCCCAATTATTTCTACCCAAACAACTATGGCAAACTGCTCCTGTTAAGGGACCCCAGGAGATACAAAAGGAAGCCTGACAGAAAGCATATTCTCCTCTGGCCTTTTGGTAGCAGGTAAAAACACTTTTTCAAACAACCTTTGAGAAGTAATTACAATGAGAGGTGCTCTACTTTATAAAAGTAGCCTATTGCCTTTGTTATAGAATTGGAAAATCTGACTTGGATTTATTTTATTAATATGTTTAGTATTGTGTTTTAATTCCAATTCTATTCACAGCCTTCGGGATATTTATTTATTTATTTATTTATTTATTTATTTATTCATTCATTCATTCATTCATTCATTCATTCATTCGATTTTTATGCCGGCCTTCTCCTTAGACTCAGGGCGGCTTACAACATGTTAGCAATAGCACTTTTTAACAGAGCCAGTATATTGCCCCCACAATCCCGATCCTCATTTTACCCACCTTGGAAGGATGGAAGGCTGAGTCAACCTTAAGCGGGTGATGAGATTTGAACCGCTGGCCTACAGATCTACTTCAATGCTATACTGAGTGCTATACTGCAGTCAGCTTCAGTGGCCTGCAGTATAGCACTCTACTTGCTGTGCCACCCAGGCTCTTAATGGCATTCCTTGCTCCTGTTCTCTGACTTAGTATGCAGTGAAAATATCTTAACTGCATCTGAATTTACCTTGCAGAACATTAGCTTAGAATTGGTCTCAGCACTAGATGCCACAGGTTATTAATGTTTTGCCATTAGTTTTTGTTATACTCTTTTCAAGTGCCTTGAGCACTACATTGTTTTCAATATTTGGGGATACTCAGATTAAAGACACAAAGACAAGAAATCACGATTCCAAAGTTAACTGACATTAAAATTGTTTTTATTATTGTTACAAAACAGAATTAAAACAGCACAATATATTACACAAAAGTGAAAAATGTTAGGAGTTCAAAAAAAGAATTAACACCCTAACCTGGAGCTAAATTCACATTTAGACAGATACAAAACCACTGAGAAGGCAGGAGCGGAAGAAAAAGCCTGTTCTGGTTAGGGTTCGGGTTATGATAAAAATGCCACAATGAAATACTATGAAGGCTAACGATAGCCTCCGTCTGTGGTTTTGGTTGAAAAATTCTGGAACTTCAAATGTGGGAGAAGAGAAAATAGTAGTTGCTGTAAATTTTCTGACTGAAACACTGCAACCAACAAGAAGGCAAGCTATAAAAATAAACCCATAAAACACACTTTTAACTAAGAACAGGGCTCTCATTTACACGCTTGGCAAACTGCAAAATGTATTCCTGCAAACTATATCTCAACAGTAAACTTCTTTATTGTACTTGCAGAGTTGCAATATACACTTTTTCTTGAAATGTACACGTATCTATTTTAAAAATGTAGTTAAAATATTTTTTTCTTCTGAAACTGAAAATATAACTGTGTTTTGGCTGAAGTAAAAACACATTATCTGCTTTCACACAAACACAAGGTTGGCAACGACCAACTATGAATCTGGTTACAGCTAATTTCATTTCATTAATGAGCATCTGTGTCTCATCCTAAACAACTACTAGGACAATGAGAGTGGCAGACTCTTGGGAAAAGCTGCAATTCCTGGGAAAAGCACTCCTTGAGGAGGAGATATGGGACAGGGGAAAACTTAGTTTATCCTTGTTTTTTCAATAATCTTGATATCAGTCACAAACAGATTTTTTTTAAAAAAAAATTGGTATAATTTTTAATTACCTTTTCTCAGCAATTTGCCCCTCACATATAGCAGAACAATTGAGCAGCTGAATATGTTACAACCTGCAAAATTTAGTTATAATTTTTTGAATGTTGAAATAACTGTATATTGTGTGGCTCAGTTAAAATAAAAAGTGCTCCCTCCTTCTGATGAAATAAACTGTTTGACTTGCAATGTTCTTATATTATCCTATTATCATGTAAAGTTCATATCTAATGCAACAAGAGAATTAAAGAGGTAGGAATAGAAACTGCAAATACAGAAACTTAATTTATACATATACATACTACGGAAAGAATGCATTTCTAAATAATTATCAAATTGTTAATGTATAATTTCAAAAGAAGTGCCAGACACTTTTCTTCAGCTTTTTATAATTGGTTTTAGAATCTTAAATAAATGAATATAACCCTTACAAACATAGTGAACAAGACACAGGGAAATGGCAACAGCGAAATTCAGAACTTTTTTCTTTCTAACTCTCCAAAAATAACTTAACCTTTTCAGAAAGAGTGATGTTTTAAACAAATAATATTATAGATTATAGCATGCTAAATAGTTAAAGCAATGAACAGGAAAAGTAAAAGGAAATAATCACAGTTTAAAACTATAAACAACTTCTATTAGGCACTCTTTGTCTACTACTACATACAAAATATTTTAACCTTCATTGACAATTTTGTTTAGTTACTAACAAAAAAGAATTTGTGACTTTTGCCGTGTAAAACATATGACAGATACATTGATCATCAGGATGTAGAAAATTACATCCAAAAGATAGATATTTTGTTAAAATGCATACTGAAAATGCAATTTCCAATATTCTGTAAACATATTAAACTGTTAAGGAACTAACGTGTTCTTCAGATTTATGCCAAGGTTGGGGGGGAAACTCCTTGGAAATGTTTTCAATGTAAGTTAAATCAGTTAAATCTTGGAAGAACTACCTGCAATTCTAATTTGTTGATTTCATTATCACCATCATTACCTAATTTTGATGGCCAAAAATCCATTTCTGAAATAAGTCTGAGGGATTACATGATGCCATACTTGGATGTTCTGTGTTTCCGGTAAGGCACATATTGGATGCTGCATTGTACAACAACTGATCCTAGAATATAAAAAATACCAATTGTAATCTATTTTCTCTAGAGATTAAAGAAGCATGTATGGTTTATCACCACAATTCACTTTTATGTCGAGTACTTTGGGAAATTAGTTAACTAGAAATTTGAACTTTATTGTCATGCCTGCAAGGATAGTCCTCAGCTTATGACCATTGGTTCAGCAACTGACTGAAATCAAAGTGCTACTGAACAAAGGGTCCTCCAAGTTACACCCATTGTCCTGCCCTCTGCTCATGTGATCAAAATTCAGGCCTTTGGTAGCTCACTTGCACTTACAATTTCCCCTCTACAGTCCCTGCCCCACTGACTTCTTGCTCTGGCTGTTGCTACTCCCGCTGCTGACTACATGCTTACCCAGGTTGTGGGTGGCAATTTCTTCATGTGACTTGGGGAAGATGGCCTCAAGTTCCCTGCAGCTGCCTTGCCAGAAGGATTAAGAAGACAATGAATACCAGCTGTGGTAGTAGAGCAAGGAGTGGACAGGGGCCTCAGAGCACAGGTTGGTAAGGCAGACTGGGGCAGCTGCAGCTTCGTGAGATGTCAAGAAGCCCCTTTGCTGAGCTACTGATCCAGACTAGGATTGGGCTTTGTGCTGTGGTTCAGGGACTTGTAGCCGCAGACCTCTAACAGACCGAGAAGCCCCTTTCAGTGCACTGCTGGGCTGTGGCAGCTGGAGCCTCCAAAGACAGCAGCTGTGGCTAAGGGACTTCTTTCAGACCCACAGCACACCAAAAAGCCCCTGAGCTGCACCATATTCTTTCCATATCCTACAGGGGCTAGCACATATGCACTCTCTTTTCCTGGCTTCCTTTACCTGCAGCAACACCCAACTCGTGTTCAACCTGCACACCAGGCTCCCCAGGGCATCTCTACTCCCACTTAATGACCTGGGCATCAGGAGTTATGACAGCAACCGGGATCATTGTCACTATGTAGTGCAATACAATCACATGATTGTAACTGGTAGACCAACTCTCAGCTTGGACAAGGTTGGAGGGGAAAGGATGAGTACATGAACAAGAAGAAAAGATCCATTATGATTGTGTGAGGTTTTGCTTACAAGAAAGAAAGTTGAGAAAGTTGTGGGTGTGAACCTTGAGGGAAAGGAGGATGTCCGCCTCCAGAGGTGGGATTCAGCAAGTTCAGATCAGTTCTGGAGAACCGGTAGCGGAAATTTTGGGTAGTTCAGAGAACCGTTAAATATCACCTCTGACTGACCCCCCCTCCATCTACTCTCTGCCTCCTGAGTCCCACCTGATCAGGAGAAATTGTGATTTTGCAGTAATCTTCTCCTGGAGTGGGGAGGGAATGGAGATTTTACAGTATCCTTCTCCTGCAATGCCCACCAAGCCACACCCATCAAGCCACATCATGCCCACCAAGCCATGCCCACAGAATCAGTAGAAAAAATGTTTGAATCCCACCATTGCCCACCTCTGTAGTCTACTGTGTCTGATGGCAGAGGGTATGCTAAAGTAAGCGTGCACTATTTGATCCTTACTTAAATCATCTCTATCATTTTAGGCAGTCACCTCGAGAAGGCTAGTTTGGCAGGTTTTGCACTAAACAAGCATATTTTGTAGATAAAAAATACCTTTCGAAGTTCCCATTTCTCTTCTTCAGGAGCCCTGCTAGTCTTTCCTTTGAAACCGCACTCATGAAGTTGTATCACTCCTCGAGAACTATGTAGGCATAGCTCCTTCTGAATATTGTGTCTAATTTCATGGTGTGCAGTGTACTCAAAATACTGTATAAACAAATGTCAGCCATTACTCAAAAGAAATAATGGTACAAAGTCATTGTTTTAATTTCCAAAGAAACTCCAAAATTGCATTTTGCACATAAATAGTGTATTTATGTCACCAAAGAGTAATGATAAATATAAAGGGTAACTGCTTGTAACATAATCCAGCCTTTCTCAACCGTTTTACCCTGAAAAATCTCAAAATACAATTCACTTCTAACCCATATAATGTATGCTTCACAACATTCATAACAAAAAAGTGGCAGACTGGTAGCTGAGTTACTGCCTGTAAAAATTCTCACCACTGTAAGCACTAGAACTAAATGGTGTGTTTAACAATATATTATCGTGTAATATTTTTCAATCTTGTGGAACCCCAGCTGAGAAAGGCTTGCATCCTGTACGTTAAAAAGATTATGTTAATAATTCTGTACATCCTCTACATTAAAAAGACTATGTTAATAAAAAAAAATTCAAGATAGACAAAGCAGAAAACTATGGAAAATTATGTATGTATTGATGGCATACTCCCAAGAAACTAATTTGTAGAGAATAGAGTTAGCTTGAAAGTCGGTGAAATATCTAATGATTCTATAATTAGCATCTTTTAAAAATGATAAACTCCAGCAATTTCAGAAAGTAAGATTTATTAATTCTACTGAATTCCGAAAAAAGGAGGACTTAGGTTTGCCCAAAGTCCGAAATCATATTGAAAGTATCAATCAATAGCAAAGCTAGAAGAGTTTTTCTTTTCCTTTGATATTTAGCAAATGTTTTCATAGAATAATAAGGAACATTCTAATCAATGTTCCAGCAGTGGAATATTTCTTTCATTGGTGCAGCATATTGACACATGAATTTTAACATATGTACGACTCTTCAGTTTTTAGCAAAAGCTGGCTCTGTGTCTAGGAATGCTCATTAGATATTCACCCATCTAGAAAGGCAAAATAGTAGAGGGTTTTTACTACAAGGAAGAGCTCTCTGACCTCCCAGCATGAGGTTTTTAAGTATGACAGGACAGATGACTCGGGCCTGGTTGCTCAATCACACAGTGGCTCTCTCCTTGACAGCAAAAACTTCTAGAGAAAAGGAAAAAAAGGGAAGGAAGGAAGAGTCAAGGTTATCAAGTTTACAAGACAGGACAGAGAGAATAGACAAAGGCCAAAGAGCTGAAGCAGAGACAGAAGCACAAAAGGAACTAGTGTAACATGGTTAAGGAGAAATGTAAATAAATCAGAATCAACGCTATTATTAGAAGATATGCACTGGCTCTGAAATTGCCTGAAGGGAGAAGTGTAGTACTGTATACCAGACCAAGCTACCTTAAAGATTGGCTTCTCCCAATACTTTCTATCTGTCCAATTCGGTGTAGCAGACTGGGAATGCTGCGGGTCCCATCAGTCACGGAATGGCAAGACCAGGAGACATGCCTTCTCAGCAGAAGCCCCTGCCCTTTGGAGCTCAGGATGGCCCCCAGACTTTTGGTCTTTTGTAAAGCTTTAAAGATTTGGCTATGAGCCTGAGGTCCTGAAAGTATTAGTGGCCTTCTTACCTGGTTGCAATGTTAACTGTTTCCTAATTATGAAGATGACTTTCAGCTGCCTATATGTATAATTTGTAACTATTTTTGTGTTTTAATTGTTATATTGTTTGCCACCAAGAGTCAAATGGTTTGAAACGTCCACTACAGAAATTGAATAAATAAATATTTTATTTGTATGTATGTGCTTTGCTGCCATTTTTGGGATAAGTGCAATACACTTATAGTAGTCAACAAATATTGCCACCTATCATTTTGATTTCTTCTGGCATGACATAATATTATTACAAAATGATGCTGTTAGTTCATAAAAGTATTCTGTGGGAAACTAAGGATTTCTAGAACTCCCCAGGTGATAAACTCTCTTGACTTTTTTGCTAGTCAAAAAAGAAATGGGGACTCCCAATACGCATCAGTGTTACATCTTTAGCAATAGCCGTTAAAAAAATCTACAACAGAATCTCAACATGTTTGTTGTTATTTAAACGTGTTAAAAACATTATTGTGTTATTTAATTACAATATCTAAACAATGTTTTACCATGGTTAAGAACTGTAGTTCAACTAATTCAATTTTCTGGTTCACACTAAATCAGGAACTAACCATGATGTGACCTGGTGTTAATGCAATACATTGGACTAAGCCGTAGATGGCGATTTGGTAAGGGATACAAATACAGTGATACCTTGTCTTACAAACCCCTCTTCATACAAACTTTTTCTGATACGAACCCGATGCTTAAGAATTTTTTGCCTCTTCTTCTGAACTATTTTCACCGTATGAACCTGAGCAGCTGCCGCTGGGATGCCCTGAAGCACTGGGATTTCCCTGAGCCTCCCCTCGCTGGGAATCCCCATCTCCGGACTTCCTTTGCCACCTGAAGCGCCCATTCTTGCATTGCTGGGATTTCCCTGAGCCTCCCCTTTCTGGGATTCCCTTCGTTTTTTCCGGCACTGCTTTGAATCCCAGCGACAAACTCCGCCCTTCCAAACTGCATGGCCAAGTCTCTTTTTCCTCCCTCCCTTGGCTTCGGAGGCACTATAATAGCAGGATTTAAGGCAAGCAAAGGGGATATCCCGGCAGTGGAAAGGACAGATCCAGGAGGACAGGGGGGCGGTCATTTGGATGCCGGTGAGGGAAGAAGAGAAAGAAAGGAGGAAGGGGAGGAAGAGGAGAAGGAGAAGGGGAGGATGAGGAGAAGGAAGAGGAGGAAAATAATCCCGTAACCAACCCCTCCACCCCCTTCTAAAGCCCCTTCCTTCCTTCCCCAAGCTGTGTCAGTCTGCCCTACGGCGCTCCAGAAGACACAGCTGGGGAAGAGCAATCGCCTTCCCAGCCCTGCACGCCAGTGAACGAGTGAGCGACCTGAGGGGGGGGGGACAGCAGAGGGACAGGAAGAGGGGGGCAGTCGTTTGGATGCCGGTGGAGGAGGAAGAGAAAGAAAGGAGGAGGACGAGGGGGAGGAAGAGGAGGAAAGGAAGATGAGAAGGAGGAGGAAGAAAGGAGGACAAGGAGGAGGAGAAAAGAAGGGGAGGAAAAGGAGAACGAGGCAGCAGGGCTGTCAAGGAGGGCAGAAGCCAAAGCAGGGTTGTCAAGGAGGGAGTAAGTCTCTCCCAGCGACCAAGAGAAAAGAAGCCCTCCCTTCCATGGAGCTCAAGAGAGGAGAAAGGTATGGGGGAAATGAGCAGAGTGGGGTGGACAGAAACAGGAGGCAAAGACTCATGGAGCTCAAGAGAGGAGAAAGGTGTGGGGGAAATGAGCAGAGTGGGGTGGACAGAAATGGGAGGCAGGGACTCATGGAGCTCAAGAGAGGCTCTTTTCGCCTTGCTTTGTTGGGACTGCCACCTCTTGCCACCTCTCGCTGTCCCTCCCCCCACTCCGTTTGCCTCAGCTTCGTCCATCCGCCACTTTTTTTTTTAAAAAAAAAAGCCTTAATGTTTTGGATTTTCCTAATGGGCTTGCATGCATTATTCGCTTTTACATTGATTCCTATGGGAAACATTGTTTCATCTTATGAACTTTTCTTCTTACGAACCTTGTCACGGAACGAATTAAGTTTGTAAGACGAGGTACCACTATAGGCTATTGTGTAGGTAAAATGTAATTGCTTAACGATTATGCGTACTAACTAATTTGACAATTATTCCCTATCTCTAAGAAATCCTTTCTACACCAACTTTTCTACTGTGTCCCAAAAGATTCTAAGAGTGTTATGTTAACAGAGAACTTGATTTGAAAGAGCACTGAAGACCAATATTCTAGAGTGTAGTTCAGTTTCAAAAGAAAACTAACGGTACTGGGAAATACTTGTTTTTATAGATCTTGTGGTAATCAGACAATGACAAGTTTAGAAAAGTAGAGCAAGAGCATAAAGTTGTGTGCTTATCAGGATTGTGTGTGTGTGTGTGTATAAAATAAATTTTATATAAAGCAATTTTACCTGGTTTCCTCCGAGCCCATGACAAGTATACATTATCATTGGCTTGCCACCTAAATTATTTTCTCCAACATCCAAACATGCTCCTCTTCCAACATTTTTTATCTAAATAGAAAGTTGAAATGGAATCATGAGACTAGGGTTAACTACAATGCACAGATGGTTTCCTTTATCTGTGGGTGGTGCATTTCAGAATGACAAAATCTTGAATGAATGGAAATTGGATTTCACAATCTATAATCATCAATTTCTTCCCATTAAAACTTTCTTCCTCCCATAGAAAATATTTGCATAATATACCTGTTTGTTTTTTCTTCTCCTAGTATCTCAGCTTAGTCACAAGGCTTTATATGGTTTCTGCACAGCAAATGATGATCACTTATGGAACAATTTGTTTAACTGATGACTAAGAGTCTCCTCACTTGCACCACATGCTTCATCTCACTTACATATTCTGCATGAGTCTTTTATATACCCAGTAAAGGGCACTCTTCATTGTGCTGCCTATAGCCTACTGAAACAAGCAGATATAGGAGCGTGTTTGAGCCATAAAGCAGTTCCACAATCTTGGTGGAGAATCTTCTTGATAATGCTGGTAGACGTTAGTATTATCTGCAAACCGCATGCGGTTCCCAGTTACATGGCCAGTGGCATAATCAAGAGGCACTTCCATGAAGGAAAATTTGTGAGAAGTGAAGAATCCATGAGCATGAGCTCTGTGGGTGAATTCTTCCATTCTCAGAGTGAATCACTTTGAAGGTGGGCAGTTGCTGTGAAGAAGTTACCTGACTCAACTTCTCCAGTCACACTTGTGGTGACAAGCCAAGGAGAAGCAAATATAAGCACTTCATGTAAACTTATTAAGCTTAAAAAATTACAGATAGACGCACGCACGCACACACACACACATATATATAGGGTGGTGTGTGTATCTGTCCAATAGAAGAGAGTATCTTTAGATCAGGGTTGAACTGTCACATTCTTTGTGTTTGCTGAGTTGTTTCCTTGTAGACATTTCATTAACTATAATCAATACAAGTGAGTGATGATGTTATATTTACACTGATGTTTTTTAGTTGGGGAATGAAGTGTCTGCAAGCAGACAAGCTCAGAGAGCATCAAGAACTCCAGTTCGTTCTCTCTCTCTCTCTCTTACACACACACACACACACACACACACACGGAGGGAGGGAGGGAGGGAGGGAGAGATTGAGAGAGAGAGAGATCATTCTGTACTTTTTATATACATTTATATACAAAAACAACAAAATATATGCGTAAATAAATAAATACTCACAAATCCATGTAATGTAGGATGCAAATCTGGTACATATGCTTCAGGGAAAATATTGCTTAGGTACCAGGCAAAACTTTTACACTGTAATTGTTTTCTTAACTCATGTCTTTTTGAGAGATTGCCAAATGTTTTCTGTTGAAACAACGCTAAATAATTAGTATACAGAAAACAATAATGAATTTCATTAGAAATACTTCCCCATTTAAAAAATAAGAGAGAGATTTGTAAATTAATTTGGTTAAACAAATGTAAAAATACTTTCTAAGACCAAACAGGGAGAAAATGATATAAATGAAGAAACTACAATAACCATTGCCATATTTGAAGGAAGAAGTCATGGTCTTGATGGCCTGCTTTCTATAAATATCATACTTAATAACTCTGACAATAACCAGTAACTCCCTGAATTCTTACAATTGGCCATTCCAACTATGGAATCCTGGGAACTGTAGTCCATAGATCCAGGAGCTGCAAGGCTGGGAAACCATGATTTCTAAAACAGGCTTCTTACCATGATGGGCCATGAAACAGGGCCTTACTCTTAGTTTGTTTTTCTTAAAAGAAATGTATGTATGTATGTATGTATGTATGTATGTATTTATTTATTTATTTATTTCCTACCTTTATTGTTTTTATAAACAATTCAGGTGGGTGACCACAGCCGCAAGACTATTAAAGAAAAATTGTCACAAATATGCAAAGATTGAAAATAAAAAAGGGGCAGTGTTTTGGCAAGAGCTAGCTGTCCCCTTAGAGAAGAAGGTTCTTTTTCTGTACATATCTGGGGAAAAAATGATAGGAAACAACACTGATACACACACACATACACCATCTCTTTCCTCGTTGCTAATGAGAAAGGGCCAGAGATAAATTTTTTGGAACAAAGCAATGTGGCATTTAAGATCGATTCTTTGAAGTCTCAAGTGCCCCCAAGGGGCCTTTAATTCCAATTCCTGGGTTGTGCTGCTTGTGCAACGAGGGAGGATGCACAGAGCTCAAGGGGTATTTGTGGGGAGGGTAAGATGGATCAAGGAGGGAGGGACAGAGGAAGCGAGAGACAGGGAGAGACAAGAAGAAGAAAGACATTTGCCTTCCCCTCTGGCATTTAGGGAGTTATCTTGAGCAATGAATTGTCCCACATGGTGAATCCGCTGGGACGAGTTGTGCAGGGGTGAAGTGGCCAGGACTGACTGTGAAGCGGTGGCCATGGTGGGTCAGCTGGGGTAGGTGGGGATGGAGTGAGGCCCAGTTGTCCCATTCTGTCCTCTGATATTCTGAACCTCTGCCATAAAAGGCTTTAAAAGTCATGAGCAACACTGTGAATTGGGCTCGGAAGCAAACTGGCAACCAATGCAGCTCATGTAGCAGTGGAGTCAGGCAATTTCTATCAACTTACTTTCAGATATCGTAAACTTGTTTTATAGGAAATATAGTTAAACATTTTTCATTTGTTTTTTGTTGAGCATTCTCCCAGAGAAACTTCTTACATGTTGTTATATCTTGCTACTTCTTTGCAATTTGAAAATCTCATATTATGTTCTCCATGAACAAATGTAGTTAGCTGAATTGGAGGGGGGGGGGGAACAGCTCTTTTCATTTGAAAAATAACAGCTCATTCACAACTGGGACACAGAACTTCTTGGTATACATATCTTCATAAGTTTATAAACTAAGATAAAATTTCTCTAATCCACATTGATTATATTTAAAAGTTCTAGGAATTACAAAATATTAATGGTTTAAAATTTTAGAGAAATGCATTTCCTTATTCCCAAAGACATTCTTGATTTACACTGAAAACAGCACTAAGCCCACGGTTTCCAGTTTTGCTGGTATCTTTTGTCCGTGATTATTAGGTATTGCTATTACCTAAGCTGCTACCAATGTAACTGATGAAATAGAGGTTTTTTTTACAATAATTTATTTCATTATTTGGAGAAGAGAAGTTTTGGATTTTAATAAATACTAAGAATAACTATTCTAACTTTTACAATCATGTTTTGTTGGAAGCAAACTGTTACCTAATCACAACTTGATTAAAAATCACAAATTTACCCATTGTCTTGTTTAGATAATCCTTATTTCTAACCTGTGACAGAACAGAAATACGGAGGGAAATAGAATTTGAGAAAACTATAGCATCTAAAAATAACTATACAACTGAAAGTAACTGAGTCTCATGACACATTGTTAAAAGGAAAGAAAAATACAGCAAAACAGATTACTATTTCCCTTACTTTCTCATACAGTATAGCAACAAAACACTTCAATTCTGGAATGACATTCAACGGTGATTCTTTCAACCAAATTTCTACAATCTAGGCTTTTTATTTATTTTATTTTATCACTGCTGATCTCTAAACGTTATTTGTTACAACAGAAACAAAAGGACATAATTCCAAGATGTTTATTTGTAAATTTCAGTGGACGATAGTCTAAGTATCTAGGTGAGCAATGAATATATAAATTAAAAATAGTGGAACCAAGATGCAGCCCTACCTAATACCTCTGAAAATAGTAATTTCCTTAGCAATGTGTATTTCAAAAGATCCTTAAATATGAACTTTTATACAGTGTCAACATCAGGAGAAATAGCCAGTGATTGATTGTCACTGAAAACAATTTGTAGCTTAAAATCAGGTCAGATTTAAAACCAACTGCTGTTGCACAGAGATAAATTTGGTTTATTTTTCTGCCAGATGGATTGATATAAAGGCTGGGAAACAGAAAGCCAGGATGAAAACCAAATTGCTGCTTTGCCAGAATATTTCAACCATACTGATGTCTGGCATAAAATTTTCAGACTATGCTCAGCAGGCTGATAGGTTTATAGTTTGGAATTAACTTTTTTTCAACTTTATAAAATGTAGGGATTAATACTGCCACTTCCCAATCTTTGAGGACACGTGCAGTGTGGTTAATAAAAGAGAAAAAATAAGTTAAAATTGAGGCCAACCATTTCCTGATGCTCTTGATTGCTTTTGTTACATGTGACTGTATCTGGTGGTTTTACCACGCTTTAGCTGCTTTACCAGAAAATCTATGAAGGTTATCTGGAAAGTAAGGTTACAAGGCACGTAGCTCTCGCAGGGAATGTTCGTGGGGGAAGTTGGTATTACTATCGTGTAGCGGGAAGCCAGTGGAAGTGAATGAGGAGTGCCAGTGATCGGTAGATCATTGACTGGCGTTGTGGTGAAGGTTAGAGATGAGCATCCTCATTCGGTTTCCCTCCAAGTGCGAAGTGTGTGCTGTAATATGCTACCTGAATGCTAAGGACATGAATGCTGCTGCAATGGGTGCCCAAGATTTATGTGCGATAAGTGCCCAAGATTTTTCTTGCTGATTGCTGAATTTTGAATTTTTTGGCTGAAGGAGAATGGGTATGGCGCTGCTGCATTGATTGACATTTGCTCTTTGGAGTATGGTGATAAGTCTAAGTTTTATCTCCTGTCACTATACAGTTGAGAAAAGCCTCGCCTTCAATCTCAAAGCGGTCAAGAAATTTTCAAGTGGCATTGACTCTGTCGATTTTGTTCAATAATCATCTTGGGCACCCATCGCAGCAGTGGTCATGCCCTTAGCACTCAGGTAGCGTATTACACAATGCCAGTTGATGATCTACTGACCACTGACACTGCAGGTTCACTTCCGCTGGCTTCCTGCCACCCGATAGTAATATCAACTTCCCTGTGAACATTCCCAGCAAGAGCTACGTGCCTTGTAACCTTCCTTCCTGAATAACCTTTGTATTACTATACAGATTACTGGTGGCCACTGCTGTCTGTATGTCCATGTCCACAAATGGCTTATTTGCCCTTTTTTCATAGTGTCTAATAGCATCTCTCTCATTTTGCTGCAAGATAAGGCAATCAATGTGAAACAATTTTTGAAGTGAGATATAACACTACAAAAAAGTGCTGTTCAGATTTTCAGTTGCAGTAATAAGCTCTGGCTAAGCCATCTTTGTAGCTTCCCTCGTTTCACCTTTGAGCAAGTCTTTGATATTTAAAGTTCAGTGGAGAAAGGATAATGGGTGACCTCAGTACACTTGATAAGTGTATTACAGGAAGTCTCCAGGTTATGAACCTCTAGCTTATGAACAATTCCTAATTACGAACAGGCATAATGCTGACCGGCATTATGAACTCTTACTTAAATGGTGGCTGATGCTTTCACCTTGCAACTCAAAGAACTGCTGAACACAGTGCCTTAAAAATGCAGCCTGTTTTTAGTAGTTCCTGAAAGCACAGTGCAGCCTCAGCGAAACTTTGGCCTGAGGAAGAACAGCATCTGTTGGTTATGACTATCCCTTTATGGCTATCCCTTTATGGCATCGGACCAGAATACCTCCGGGACCGCCTTCTGCGGTACGAATCCCAGCGACCAGTTAGGTCCCACAGAGTTGGCCTTCTCCAGGTCCCGTCGACTAAACAGGGGAAGAGCCTTCTCTGTGGCGGCCCCAACCCTCTGGAACCAGTTCCCCCACCCTCCTTGCCTTTCGTAAACTTCTTAAAACCCAACTCTGTCGTCAGGCATGGGGGAATTGAGATATCCCCTCCCCCCAGGTCTATACAATTTATGCATGGTATGTTTGTGTGTATGTTTTGCTTTTTTAATAAGGAGTTTTTAGTTACTTAAATATTAGATTTGTCATACATTGTTTTATTATTGTTGTGAGCCGCCCCGAGTCTGCGGAGAGGGGTGGCATACAAATCAAATCAAATCAATCAATCAACCAACCAACCAACCAGTCAATAAAAAAGTGGAGGTCAACCAATACGCTATTTATTTGCCTATCAATTTCCCATATTAGTGCCGAGCTGCTTTTTTGCCATTTTCACATCAATGCTTCTCATTGCAACCTTTCCTTGCCTTCTCACCCTGTTTCTGTAAGATCAGTTTCTGCTATGACATTTTTGTTTGCTACAGGAAACTGGACAGCAGAGGTTTTGAGGAGCTTAGTTGTAAATGTAAAGTAAATGAAAAGTATCTGTCCCTCTTCAGCTAAGCAGCATTGATTTAGGCCACATTTGGACCATGTTGCTTGAAACATTCTGTTCTCTGACAGCAGAGAGTAGGTCTAGGACAGTGATGGAGAACCTATGGCACGGGTGCCACAGGTGGCATGCGTAGCCATATCTGCTAGCACACAAGCCATTGCCTTAGCTTAGCTCCAACCTGCATGTGCATGCTGGCCAGTAGATTTTAATCTCACACGGAGGCTATAGGAGGGTGTTTTTGACCTACAGAGGGCCTTCAGGGGAATAGTGGAGGGTACTTTTGCCCTCTCCAAGATCTAGGGAAGCCTCTAGAGCCTGGGGAGGGTGAAAAACAGACCTACCAGGCCCATCAGAAGTTGGGAAACAGGCCATTTCTAGCCTCCAGAGGGTCCCCAGGAGGCGGGGGAAACTGTTTTTGCCCTCCCCAGGCATTGAATTATGGGTGTGGGCACTTGGGCATGCGTGATAGTACACGCACATGCACTTTTGGCACCCGTGGGAAAAAAGGTTCACCATCACTGCTCTAGGATGTAAGTGGTTTCCATTCTGGGTTTCAGTCTGGGTCCTCAGAAAATAGAAATATATACTTTTTCCTGGCTGATAGAAGAACGGAATACATAAAATCTTTAAGTTTAAATAATTACATTTATAATGTTTACATTTCTTCTAAAAAATTCTTAAGTTCTCAAGACATAGCTTTCATAAAAAAGTATTCACACAACAATAAAAAGAAAAACTTAAATAAAGTTATAGGGAGTTCTTGGCTTACAACCACCATTGGGATAAGAATTTGCATTGCTAACAAAGCACCTATTAAATGAATTTTACCACCTTTTCTGTCACAGCTGTTAAGCAAATCACTGCAGTTAAGTGAATAATGCTGTCTTTAAGTAGAGCTGGCCTCTCCCATTGACTTTTGATGGTCTGAAGTCAGCTGGGAAGGTTGCTAATGATGATCACATTAATTAAACTAGACATATCCAGCAACCTTTCTTCATATGTTTTAGCCTCCAGTCCCCTAATCAACTTTGTTGCTCTTCTCTGCATTCTTTCTAGAGTCTCAACATCCTTTTTACATCGAGGTGACCAAAATTGGATGCAATATTCCAAGTGTGGCATTACCAAGGCATTACAAAGTGGTATTAACACTTCACGTGATCTTGATTCTATCCCTGGGTTAATGCAGCCTAGAACTATGTCGGCTTTTTTTAGCAGCTGCTGCACACTACTAGCTCATTTTTAATTGATGGTCCACTAGGACTCCAAGATCACAGTCACCATTATTAAGCAAGGTACCACAGGTACCACAAATGTACCTGTGCACTTTGTTTTCCTTGCCTAAATGTAGAATCTTACTTACATATAGACAAGAGGCACACATGCTGTAAATTTAAAGGCACCAAACTAGAATCAGGAGATTATGAGTTCTAGTCTCAACTTAGACATGAAAGCCAGCTGATTGAATTTGGGCCAGTCACTCACTCTTGACCCATGACATCAAGCTTGGGTGATAAGTTAATCAATTCTTGTCACAACTAATGGATCAACAGTCAGTTGATCCAAGAAAAGCAGACCCCGTACTTGTGCGAAGAATGCTAGGAAGAAAAAAACCATAATTCTAGAACTAGCTTTTGAATATTCATTCAATTGATGAGCTCTAATTTATTTAAAGCATATTCATGTTTTCTCAGCTCTTTTATTTTAATTAATGAAAGTCATCCAAAAGATTCCTCCAATTCCAGTCGGATAGATAGACAGATGGATCTAACTCAATCACGCCAGTTCTGACATTACAAAATATTAAGTAAACTGTAACTGGCTATTTATTTGATTCAATATTTTGCCAAGAAAAGCAAATCATACACATACATAGTGCCTAAATAAATAATAATTTTTGCTCACCAAGAATTTCAATGAAGCAACTGATTTCTAATACCACCACCATCGGCACCTACTTGTTTAACAATTTTTGTTGCTTCTGTGTTTCTCCGATAAAATATATGTTTATATTCATCCATCCATACTTCTGCAAGGCGAACCTGATTCCGGGTAATCACTTGAGTCCCTTTTGGAAAGGTATGGGGGCTCTTGCTGCGAAACACATGACCCACAACTGAGCAAGGTATAATTTCCAACTGCCCCCCACACTGCCACACCTGAAAAATATAGAGCTGCACTCAGTAAAACCTTTAGTAGCTGCTATCAGGTCAGAGTGCTAAAGGAACATGTAGTAACAAGATTTAAAGTGTGGTGCTGCGACACAGATAATACTAAAATAAAGTAGCTTTTTTTAAAAAAATTAAGCATGAATTAATAATATGCCATGGATACCACTTCTAAAATCTACACATCATTTTACTTTTCTAGGCCATCAATATCACATAGTTAGGTTAATTTATCTGATCTATCTGGAGGTAAGTCACGTGAGACATGAGAATACTCTATTAACTTACTCGGAAAGACATTTCTAGATTTTCTCCTCCCCATATTTCCATTTCTTCATCATAGCTTCCAATTTTATAAAAATAGTCCTTTGATATTGAAAAAAGACCTCCTGCAAAAGTTGGTGTTCTGCCAGAGAGCGGGAGAGAAAGTAAGAGAGAGAAAACTTTTTGAAACCAGGAATTTCTCCCATCTAACTGAAACATATTATTAATGTTTATATATAAGACCTTAACTTTATCTTTCTTCTAAAAAGGTCTGAACGACCGCCACCAAGCAAATACTGTACATCCAATGTTACACAAATATAAAACCCCTCATACAATGAAATACCTTACTAATTCTGCTCTTTTGCAGTCATATCCCAGTTTCTTGAAGAAAATTTGGATTATTGTGAAAGAGCAGTGGGATTTATTCTAAGAGAACAGCATGCCAGTGAAATGACATGACTAAAGATAATTCTATATCACAGTCAGCGACAGCAACACATCAACAGCAGAGGAACATATATTTATGAAAATTACTGACTGCTGTCTGAACTTTATACTGTAATCTATTTGAAAATCAGAAACAGACAAGGAGTTTTCCTGGGGTTAAAAATGATATCTGAGGATAAATAATCTTATTTGATTTGACATTCTTCCAGCATAACATGGTAATATTGCTACTGTAAAATTAAATCACTGAAAAGTCAACATGATCCATGACTTTTCAAAAGTCAGTGATTGCAAATAAATAAAATAAAATCTAATGTAAATTTCAAGTGGATTATATCTTTGATCCAATCTGGGCGTCTCTCTCTCCCACTATTTTCTCTTTTGAAATGAATTAAGTATACGTCCAGACAACAGTCAGTCAGCAGTCTCGAGAAAGAATTTCCCTGAGGATGGGTTCCAGCATGAATACAAAAGCTTGGAAGATTAAACCTCTGGTGCCTGTGACTGACCCAGATTGGATCCTGCAATATTTTCCTGGGACATGTATATCTGTCTTCATTTGTGAATTATATGTACCCTATATACTGCAACATTCTAAAAATTCTAAAATCAACTCTTCTCTATGTACAATCCATTAACAGTTAATCAAACTATTGATTCTTGGTGTCAGCCTTTTGAGATAGGCCAACCTTTCAAGCTGTGTCAGAAAAGAGCTTTTCAGAGATTCCAGCATTCTACTTTATTGTTGTAGGGTGCATTAACAGAAACCCTTGTCCAAAACCTTCACCACTCCCCTTAAAGACAAAAAGGTCATGGTGAGGCTTATAAATCCAATAAATAAATAAATAAATAAATAAATAAATAAATAAACATTACATCTCTCCCATCTCCTTCACAAAATTGGGGGGGAGGGGGGATTGTTCTACACTTAGGCAAACCAGCATGGAATTCTTTCAAAAATTGCATTGCAGTTATTTAGTTGTGCAACGGTCTTTAATTTATTCATTTATTTGCCATATATTTCTCACTTTGAAGCAACTCAGTTTTTACGTTGAGTGGATAGAACTTATTTTTTATTAATTTTTGCACACATTAAGTGAACCAGGCTTTCTTTGAATGCAAACAAATATATTCAAAAGACAAAAACTGGATAGGCGAATGCATAATATAAAAACGTAGAAACTTTTTGTTCTTTTGCATTTTATTCACTAAACAAGCATAAAAAAACTATTGATAAAAGCAAATAACTCATGTTTCATTGCTTACTTAATAGGATAGGTTTCATCTTTCCTTTCTTTGCTTTCATGAGGTGGGAGAGATTCCCAGCCAAAGGATAAACTCCAATCAAAATTTCCTCTGTTGTGGTTTTGACCATAAGGAGAAGGTTTATTAAACTCAAAAGAATTGAGGTCAATAGAGGAAATATCAGGGCTTACAACACAAGTATAATTTTCAGCTATTCTGGCTAGTAAAGGTTCTAGCCATCCATAAAAGCACTCACCTAAAAGACAGAAATGATAAACAATTATTCCACCTGCACAATAACATTTCAAATATACCTCAACTATAAATACAATTTTTCTCCCTGGAAATTATTTTTAAGAACTGTTTTTCAGGACACTTTTTATCAATTTCATAAATACTTCAACAGTTTATAAACAATTATCAATAAATAATACAAAATATAATTAATTATAATTAATTATAATTATAAAAAATATAATTAATTTTAAATCATTTCCCTAGCCTAAATGTTATTCCAAAAAAAAGTTAAATGTGTTTGAAGCCATATAGATAAATATTGTAAAAAATCTTGAAATTTTAATTAATCCTTTGAATAAACTAAATATTTTATTATTTTATTATATTTTATATTAAATGTATTCCTGCATTTTCAAACTTACTATAATTCAATACTGTTAATTTGGTAATAACAGCCAACATATTAACAAAGGCACAAAGAAGGGCAAGAACAAAGATTTACATAGATATAGACAAATTTTAGATTCTTCTATATTGCTTTAATTTATGTAACAAAATTTAGAATTAAATCTGTGAATAAATTTGGATGCTTCTCTAAAATCAGCGAAGTCTAATTTTTCATTCAAGTGCAGTTCTTTCAGCAGCGTATACATCCAAATGTGGTCTCACCAGCGCTCTATATAGTGGGATCACAATCTCCCTCTTCCTGCTTGTTATACCTCTAGCTATGCAGCCAAGCATCCTACTTGCTTTTCCTACCGCCCGACCACACATTTTGAGACTGTCAGAAATCACTACCCCTAAATTCTTCTCTTCTGAAGTTTTTGCTAACACAGAACTGCCAATACAATACTCAGATTGAGGATTCTTTTTCCCCAAGTGCATTATTTTACATTTGGAAACATTAAACTGCAGTTTCCATTGCTTTGACCATTTATCTAGTAAAGCTAAATCATTTACCATATTACAGATGCCTCCAGGAATATCAACCCTATTGCACACTTTAGAGTCATCGGCAAATAGGCAAACCTTCCCTACCAAACCTTCCCCTATGTCACTCACAAACATATTAAAAAGAATAGTGTCTTCAATTTGTTCGTTAACAAATTCTGGCAATATTCACTAATTATTTGGTTAAATTCTGTCAATATTTTCTTGTTTTTTACACTAAAAATTATATTGGTTTAAGCTTTATTTTAAAGGTCTGTGGGTGCTTGGAAGCAAACTGTTGTTAAATTTTAAATGTGCAAAAAATTGGGAGCCTGTTGTGATTCAAGGAAAGAAAAGTATTCCATCATGCAAGGTCAGAGATGTTCTTCTTTCCATATTTCAAGATCCTGAGACTGGAAATGTATTCCTGGTCAGAGTTCATAAAACTTTTAGAAGACCTAATAGAACAATCACTTGTAACAAGTGAGAGTCAGCAGCACTTGACATATTTAGGTGTTACTGGAAAGGTAAGAATGGTTCTGAAAAAAGGCAGAGAACACATGTATTTTCTAATCATGGAGACCCACCATTTACTAGGCACTGGTTTTAGTTTTATTCTAATGGATAAAGACAGGGTGAAGGAAAAAATATACATGTGCTCATAAGTATTTTGATCAAACCACCATTTCTGTTTAACAATTCTCTGCCAAGAATTCACTTCTTTATTTGGAATTCCTCAGTTATTAATTGCTCCTTCTGAGATCTGTCTTCAACTCTCTTTATTAATGTTCAGAAATAGACTTTTAAAGTTCTGAATTGCTAAATAAGAAGCTTTGATGGCAGCATCTCAGTGTTCTTAAGTTTGAGAAACAGCAAGTTAAATGATGCAGTGGGGGTTATTAAATTCTACAGCTTGTCTATTTTCTCACTTCCTTTATAACACCAACCATTTAATGCATATTTTATGCAACTATTTGTATGCTAGATTTTGTGACATAGCCCCATGTATTTAAATACTGACTCGAGACTCTATCTTTGACTTTTAAGAAACAGAAAACTATTTCCCATTCCAACAAGATGAAAAAATGTCATCTGCAATGCTCCTATTAAATTTAAAAAAATAATTCAGAAGAAAATCATACACATGCTATATGGATTTATTTTACTGTATTTTAGCATATTTTTCACATTATTATTCCTTTGGAGACGTGCAGCATGTTTTGCAGTTAAAACACCTTGACCTCAGAATATTCATTCCAATCTGGAAAAGAGCTCACCATACAGTAGCTTCCTTAAATCAGTGTATCCTAATTTTAGATTAGACAGAAATTCAATGACAAAATAGAACAATATGGTCTCAAATGACTTGGTGCTCCTCCGGGGTTCAATGAGCTATCTAGACATACTTACAGTGTGCATCCAAAAAAGTCAGAGTTTCTCCAGTAGCTACTGAAGCACCCAACAGCCGAGCAGTGATAAGCCCCTTTCTTTCCTTTTGTCTGACAACTTTAACTATTTGGAATTGTTTCACATAAACATCCAGTTTATCCTGCAAATAGTCTGAAAAGAGAACAAATCATTTTCTATATCTTCAACAAAACAATGTTAAAGTTTACATGTTAGGATCAATTCATCAGTGGAGGAAATTAAAAAAGATGCAATTTTACAATGACCACAGTTACAGTTCTAAAAGCTTCCTTACCATCAGATGGTAACAAAGCTTTTAGAACTGTAACCATGGTCATTGTAAAATTAGGTCGCTTTTTTATTTCCTCCACTGATGAATTGACCCTAACATGTAAACAACCAAATAAGTACCACCTTAATTCAGCAAAATTGTAATTGCTAACACCCACTAGTAAAGTTAAGCTTTGGCAATTTTTTGTGCTTTTGGAAAAAGTGATCCATACATTTAGTTGGACTCAAATTAATATTATTTTGTATCATTTAAAGCAATTTGGCTTTACAATCAGGCACTTTATAACTGAATATTGTTATAGGTAAGTGTTACATTTTAAAAGAAAAATTAAAGATTAACTCATCCTGACTTAAAGACTGTGGCCAATGCTTTAAAGAGAATTGAAAGGCCAGGTGATTTAATGCCTGGCCGCCATTTGCGGAGGCAGGAATTAGCTGGGCACCAATCACTGGATTGGAGCTCTCTTGTGATAGCGCGAGAGCTCCCAGCATGCTTTGGTGGGCCACATCAGGAGGTGCGGGTGTGGCTATCGCCCTATTTCAGGGCCTGTCGTGCGACCCACACCTCCTCTTCCATGTGCTGCCCGAAAAATATGTATCACTTTTATCATTCATTCAAGGCAACAACATTCCACCAGGTCCTACATATACACAATCCAAAATGATAATCTTAGATCACAGTGGACCACACACAGGCACTTTCAGAATATTATTCAACTGCATGAATGGTTGCAGCAGTGTCATGCAATAGGAACAATCAGCAACAAGTCAAGCTGTTCTAATCAGAATGTTGATTTTAGAAGCCAGAAGAAAATGTTGGAAACAGACAACTGATATACTAGAAAAATACTTACTGATTAACAAGACAAAGGGGCACATCCTATGCCATATTTTACTGTGTATATAATTACATAATAATCATATACATATACATATTACATATAATATGTAATATCTAGTTTTCCCCTTTGATAACAAACAAAAAGAAAGATATTGTTGATTAGTTCAGAACGAAGATAAATAACTTATTTCCCACATACGCCCATCCTTCCCTTGTTTGCAGTACAGAGCCTCCTCAGAATTGCTTTAATGGCTTCAGATACTAGTTAAGTGGGGATAGAAAAAATATATGCATCCTGTATTTCAATGATATGTTAAGCCATAAAACAGCCAGTAATGTCCATTGTAAGGGGAAGGACCATCAAGATAAACTGATGCACTGTATTTTCTAACATGAATCTAAGTAAGTGCAGACAGTCTATGACTTAATTAAAAAACATCCATCTTTAGCTTCTCAATGTAATGTTATCTACATATGATTTAGATTTCCATCTCCTTTATTTCCATCACCAAGAAACATCTTCATTAGAAAAAAATGTGCTTTATAGCATAACAGATCTTCAAGAAAGACCAATATTTTGGCAGTAATTTATCAGGTTTGGCATCATATCAAGCATTGCATAAAACCAACTAGTGCAACCATACTGTTAAAACAATTTGGTACATGACTTCCAATTCTAGCTTGATCAATGGAAATCTAGTTGTTAAATAAACTTAAACATAATTTGACTTGGATTGAAAGAGTCAAATTATGAAAGTGAACACTAATTCAGTTTAAATGCATCTACCTACATTGTACAGGCAGACTTCAACTTACAATCAGAGTTTGGATTGGAACATCAATCACCAAATGAGTTGATCAGGGAGTTATGCCCAATTTTATCATCTTTTTTTTTGCCAAGGTTGTTAACAAACTACTGCATTCATTAAACAAATCACCAATGTTATTAAGCAAATTGACTTTGCTTATAAAAAATTGGCTGAGGTTACAAATCACGATCATTGTGACCTCATAACACGGCAAACTATGGGTTGCAAGTGCTCCAATTTTTACCACATGACAGTGGGAATGTTGTAATGGTTTCATCTCTTGAAAGGGGCTGTCTCTTCTTCATTGAAGAAAACTGTGTATATCTCAAGGATATATTAACTAGAAAAAAACAAATATGAAAGTAATCTATAGTTTACAGATAGCGTCTTACCATCTGCACTGGCATCATCTACCAAAATTATTTCCTTCAATAATATTGCAGGGGAAGTATGCATCACACTATAAACTGTTCTCAGAAGAGTTGACCACGCTTCATTGTGAAACACTATGATAACACTTGTAGTAGGCAGTGAAGGACAGCGCTTAAATTTCTGTTCAATACATCTAGGGGATAAAACCATAGTTTATGGGAAAAAACAAATAAGAAATGTTAGATCTTAATACTCATGGTAGAGATAAAGAACTTTGCATGTATGGTAGAACTATTTCATCATTATTTTAAAAAACATGTAATGAAAGTAACATGGCACAGGTATTTTCTAAGAATTTCATTCTAACAATAAACTAATAATACTCTGTGAAAATGACCTTGAGAAATTGGGCCCAGAAATGCTGTCTAGGTGGGAATGTCCAGGTAAGAGACAGCTTAGTCTAGGTCTGAAAATTGGGTGGGGCAAGACAAGAGGTACAGAAGACCCCTTTACTAATTTCTTGGGATGACATCTATATTTTCAGACTTTCAAGATTCTAATTATTATTATTATTATTATTATTATTATTATTATTATTATTATTATTATTATTATTAATTGGATTTCTATGCCGCCCCTCTCTTGAGGACTTGGGGCAGCTCACAACATATAAAATATGTAATACACAACATCTTAAATCCAATTAACCAATTAAAAGAACTAACCCCCCCCCCAAAAAAAAAATCATAAAAAACAATCATTCCATTCACTCCACGTTCTCTCAACACATTCATTGACCAGGGGGCAAGATCTAATGGCGGCATAAGTGAGTCTTCAGACTTATGGAAGGCAAGGAGGTTGGGGCAGTACGAATCTCTGGGGGGAGCTGATTCCAGGGGGTTGGCCCCCCCCACAGAGAAGGCTCTTCCCCTAGGCCCCGCCAAATGACATTGTCTAGTTGACGAGACCTGAGGAAGGCTGAATCTGTGGGACCTGACCAGTCGTTGGGATTAATGCGGCAGAAGGCGGTCCCACACCATGTAGGGCTTTATAACCAACACTTTGAATTGAGTCCGGAAACCGATTGGCAGCCAATGCAGACCACGGACTTTTGGAAAGATATGGACATGTCTGAGCAAGCCCATGACTGCTCACACAGCTGCATTCTGCACAATTTGTAGTTTCCAAACACTTTTCAAACACTTTTCTACACTTTTGTAGAGAGCATTGCAGTAGTCGAACCTCGAAGTGATAAGGGCATGAGTGACTGTGAGCAGAGACTTCCAGCCTCGGAAGGGCCACAACTGGTGCATCAGGCAAACGACCCCCTCACCACAGCCGAAAGATAATGTTCTAATGTCAGCTGTGGATCGAGGACACCAAAGTTACGGATCCTCTCTGAGGGGGTCAAAAGTCCCCAACCCAGGGTGATGGATGGACGGAATTGTCCTTGGGAGGCAATACCCACAACCACTCCATCTTTTCGGGGTTAGGTTTGAGCCTGTTGGCACCCATCCAGACCCTAACAGCCTTCAGACATCAGCACATCACTTCCACTGCTTCAATGAGTGGGCATGGGGTGGAGATGTATGACTGGGTGTCATCAGTGTACTGATGACAAAGCATCCCGTGTCCTTGTATGATCTCACCCAGTGGTTTAATGTAGATATTAAACAACAGGGGGAGAGGACCGACCCCTGAGGAACTCCACAAAGGAGAGATCTAGGAGTCGGCCTCTGACCCCCCACTAACACCGACTGCGACTGACCGGAGAGGTAGGAGGAGAACCACCGCAGAATGGTGCCTCCCACTCCCAACCTCTCCAGTTGGCGCAGAAGGATACCATGGTTGATGGTATTGAAAGCTGCTGAGAGGTCAAGAAGCACCAGGATAGAGGATAAACTCCTATTTATTTATTAGATTTGTATGCCACCCGTCTCCGAGGACTTGGGGCGGCTCATAACATATCAAAAGAACATAGAATACATCTAGAATCCAATTAATATGGTTAAAAGGACTTTAAAAAGATTTTTTAAACTCCAATATAATTTAAACGCATTTAAATATCCCGGGCCCGCCAGAGATCATCCATCAGCGCGACCAGAGCAGTTTCCATGCTGTAGCCGGACCTGAATCCTGACTGTTGAGGGCCTAGATAATTGGCTTCATCCAAGGACCACTGGAGCTGGATTGACACCACCTTCTCGGCAACCTTTCCCATAAAGGGAAGGTTGGAGACAGGACGATAGTTATTAAATACTGCTGGGTCCAGGGAAGGCTTCTTGAGGAGGGGGCACACAAGTGTCTCCTTGTAGGGAGCCGGGAAGGACTCCTCCCTCAATGAAGCGTTGGTAATCTCCTGGACCCAGCTCCATGTCACCTCCCTGCTGGCCGAAACCAGTCAGGAGGGACACAGGTCCAATAAGCAGGTGGCGGAATTCACAGCATCAATGGCCTTGTCTACTTCATCCGGTGTTACCAGGTCAAACTTCCTCCAAACAGATGGACTAGGATGAGTCCCTGTCACCCCGACTGACTTGTTGTCAGCTGACACTAATACTGTATAGGCTACAATAAATTAGAATTAAGCTCAACTGATGAAATTTCCTATCTAATCCATCTTATAAGGCTGCCATAATGAAGAAATATAATGATTTACAATAGAATAATTGTGCACAAAGCTCCACCATAATTTATAAATTATTCAAATTTAAAATACTTTAAACAGACTTCTGCTGAAAAATCGTATTAATAGGAGCTTCATCAATGTATTGGAAGTGCTCTAAATCCACATAAACTTTTCAAGATTTCTTAATATTTTTAATAGATGATTTGCTATCATCAACTACTTCAGATGTAGGTATATATCTGCATGATGTACCTACAGATGTAAGAATCACCAATTGTTCTGTTTATTTTTATTTATTTTAAAAAAAATTATAGCCATCCAACTCATTCATAGTGACAATGCGTCAGTTACAAAAATAAAATCCCAATACAAAATATAATACACTCGCACTCCTCTGGTGACAACAATCAAACCAATCATGGATCCCATATTACGCTAGGGTCTCCAGGCTCACTGGCAAAATCATGCAGGAGTGTCAAGATAGGGGCCAATCCTATTTCCATGTAGCTTGGGGGGGAGGGGGGGAAGCTATAACAGTAGTCACAGTTCACATGTTATTACAGAAATGGAAGCTCAAGATACCCTTTTCCAATATTTTACAAATTTTAACCAAAGCACTAGAATATTTGCTCTTAAATCCAAAAACATTTCAACGTACTCAGGTGGTCGTGTGTCTGGCCCTAGATCTCGATGTAAAGAAATCCTATCACTTGCAAATAAATTAAAACAATGCTTTTCTTCGCCACGCTCTTTCTCTGTCCGTTCATTTGGGCTTAAATTGGTCATTTTGAATGCTTTACCAGAAGCCCCTGGAGTTTTGGGATCCTGAGGGGGTCGCTCAAGGTAAGGAGTCAGTTCAGCAGCTGTGTAATATCCTGGTAAACAATGCTTCTGTTCAGCATTATGAGTCTGCCTAAACGGGGCTTTAATTTGCATTTTTGGTTTTGCAGCTTTAATGTTGTTCACAGCATTTAACACAAGATCTAAAACAGTTTTCTTTTCATCATGAAATGGCATTCCTGGTTCCTCATTAAATTCTTGGACACCTACTTCTCGTTGTAACAAAACCAAAAATATCAAAAAGACAAAAATAACGAAGGTAAACTTCCAAAGTTTCTTCTGGGAAAACTGTTTCATTATGAAGCGCCGTAGCATTCTCATATAAGTCATCATGGAGCGTCGACATATAGAAGTACTTCAGAAAATGTTTTTTCTTTTATACAAAAAAAGTTCACAAAATGGAAAAACCTGCAAGATTTAAATTTTTAAAAAATTATATTAATGTATGATTATTCATAAAAATAATTGCAACAATTTAAATTAATACCGTAATAAATTTACAAAGGCTTAGTGAAATAATGTTCTTTGTCTAAACATATGTATTTGAATCCCGTAAGAACACTTATTAGATACAACTACCAATTTATTCTTAGCCCTTGAGGTACATTCTTCTATATCTTTTAGATCAGATGCCCTAAATTTTTTAATTATTAGACATAAACAACCACTTGGGGCTATGAATCTTAAGAAAGTTCACAATATTGTTACCTGTCCCTGAAACAGGTGTTTCAAACTTCAAAATGAGTAATTGTGTTTAGGAAGTGTTCCAACTTTGTAAAGGTACTTCTATTTTGAGTGTTTTGGATATGATCCAACTTTAAAATGGTTTTTCCCCCCATTAATGCCTGTTTCTCAGTCGATCACTTCTGGAACATTGAGGTGGCCCATTTTGGGGATTGAAAAGACAAAATGTTTTGCGCATCCTGAATTAAATTTCCATTTTTAGTAGCATATATGCATTTTCAGATATGTTTCAAAATCATTTTTACACCTTTGAATGGTTGAAGATTTTTACAAATAAGATTAGCAAAACTGTTTTTACAATTTCCCTATTGGCAGAGAATCATTTCTACTTGAAGAAACATCCATATTGAAATAGCAATGAAACTGATTAAAACAGGACCATCCAAATGGTAAAAGTTATACTTTAATTAGAACCACTGCATTTTTTCTTTTTCAAATGAAACTTCTGGTTATATTTTTGATTTCCAGACAGTAAAAGAAAAACCAGTATTAAGCAACAGATTATTTATATCCCATTCTATGTCATTTGAGAGGACAAAGAGGTTAAGCTGCATTGCAATGTTATGCATTTATTTGACATGGCAGCAATTCTAATTTTCCAGACGGATGGTTACTTACCAGTATGTCTCTCACATTACTTCTGAATGTGTTGCAACCTGCTAGGCATTTTGGTTTTGGGGAACAAGAACTATCAAAATAGTATATGCTATTTATTATTTGATAAGCATCTTGTCCAATCAAGCATTAGAGATGATCTCTCATGTAGCACTGGAAAGAACTTTGCTTCACAACAGATGTCTGCTAGCCCTTCAGTCATATTGCTTATGCAAGATTGGCAATCTTATGTCTTAAATCTGCTTCACATATTAGTTTTTGTATAGCAAAAAAAATAATCCATCCAAACTGTATATACTATTTACTATAATCAAATTATTTGAACAGTTGCTCAATAGCCATATGCACAAATAAAAGAAAATCTGTATCACCTTCCAGTATTATGTTCCATATTAAATCTCTTTAACAATTATGAAAATGTAGGAAAATCCTAGTTCAGTAGTAGTCCAAAGTGGTAGAGCCATATCATCAAAGTAAAGTGTATGTTATATTCATTACTCAGGTTTAGATTTAGATTAAGACTCAGTAAAATAAACAAAACTCCAGATTTTCTATACTCCCTAACCACTGGCTCAATGAAGGTTGATGTGAATATGCTACTGCTCCTGGACAAAGATCTGCTACTACAACTTTTTTTTAAAAAATCCAATTGTTCCAGCCACACTTAAACTCTTTCAGGCTGAGCTACTAGCTCAGCTTCTTTATGGGACTCTGGTTGTATCTCACCTGTAAGATGTATCTTGGAAAGGGTATAATCTAAATTCATCAGAGCAACTCTCCAGATACCATGCTGTATTCTCAAGTGCACATCCATGAGTGGAGACACATATGATAAAACTTCAGTCAACAGTGTGTCTAGCTTTTATAAACCTTTGGTTGAAACTCAACTTATATCCACAAGGCTTAGCATCATTAATTCTAGAGGACAGTTTTCAGTTCACATGGATCAAGGCTCTTGAATCTAATCTTTGAAATCCAAGCTACCCTTCCCTACAGTTCTTATGATGGAATATGATAGAGCAAAAATTAAAGGATACAGAGAGGCAAACAGATCTAGGTAAGGCTCTAATCTTCCTGTCACCAGTACACAGCAGATATACTATCACCACTGCCAGTTACCTTACAATAGTTAGAAACTATCAGAAAGCTTTCACAAAAAGCCATCAGAAAGCTTACATAGTTACCCAGCCATCAGAAAACTTTCTCAATTGATCAACAGCAAGTGTGATTACCTCTATAAAAGTTAAAGTTTTAGGAGTTTACTGTTTTCCAAGTATGGGTTGATATAATACCAAAGAGGAAAGGTATCAGCAATGATCTTAAAGAAGCAATTGTTGCTGTCTGTCAGTCTGAGGAGGGTTATAAGGACATTTCCAAGCAATTTAAAATCCCTCATTCTACAGTGAGGAAGATTTATTCACAAGTGGAAAACATTCAAGGCCAATCCTCTCAGGACTGGATGTCTCAGCAAATTCACCCCAGGGTCAGACCATGAAATGTTGAGAGATTGTAAAAAAAATCCAAGGATTACATCTCAGAATCTATTGACCTCAGTTAGCATGTTAAATGTTGAATGTTTTAAATGTTATTTTGCTTATTATTTATACTGGTCTGTGACTACAATAAATGGAATATTGGCTAGATTGAAATGATGCAATTTCGGAAATTTGATTAAAGATAGAAAACGAGATATAAATGTAAAAGGAAGGAATTTAATCAGTTTATTAGATCCAGTTAAAAATAGATATGTTATTTCTGGTAACCATTACTGGACTTTTGCTAATTAGGATGGATGGCACTTTAAAGATTTATAGAGAATGTGATGAGATGCAGCATGAATAAATTGTTATATTTTAAGAGATGGTATAAGTTGTTATAATTGTTTATTCTTTATAAAAGGTGTGTGCTGGTGGTCCCAGCTTACCGTGTTTCCCTGATAGTAAGACCCCCCCGATTGTAAGACATATGGGGGGTTTCAGGGGGGTCGGCTAATATAAGCCATACCCCGAAAGTAAGACATATGTCTTACTTTCGGGGAAACACGGGGGTATTGCCTGGGGGGGAGCCCGATGACGTCGGGAAGAACAATCCAGGCTCGCCAACCCGGAAATGCGGGGTCACTCGGAAAAACGGAAGTTCTACAACTTCGGACCAGCGCCGTCCTTCGCCTCGCATTTCCGGGCTGGCAAGCCTGGATTGTTTTTCCTGCGAGCGAGAATTCTCCATCTTCCGCTGAAGGGGTTGTGGCGTTTCAGACCAGCGCCATCCTTCGCTTTGCCAAGCCGGGGAAGAGGCGGTGGCAGCGAGGTGAAGGACGGCGCTCCCCTCCGCTCGGCTCGCTTCGGACCAGCGCCGTCCTTCGCCTCGCCGCGGCGCCACCGCCTCTTCCCCGGCTTGGCAAAGCGAAGGACGGCGCTGGTCCCCGCTAAGCCTTCTGCGCCTGACTTGGCGAGGCGAGAGGGAAGAAGGAGAAGCGCAAGTGGATGCGGAGCGCCCGGGAGGCATTTATCTGCCCGGGAGGCATTTATCCGTCCTTCGCTTTGACGGCGCTGGTCCGCCCGCTCGGCTCGCTTTGGACCAGCGCCGTCAAAGCGAAGGGCGGATAAATGCCTCCCGGGCGCTCCGCATCCACTTGCGCTTCTCCTTCTTCCCTCTCGCCTTGCCGAGTCAGGCGCAGAAGGCTTAGCGGGGCTCCCCGGGCAAAGGCTGGGGCGCGGCGGCGGGCAAGGCGCGTAAGAAAACCCCGGGCAAGAAGAGCCCTCCGGGAACGGCTACCTTCACCCTGTCAATTTGGTGAGTGGAGGCGGGAAACGGCGGGGGGGGGGTTCTGAAAGGACATGCGCGTCGCGACACTCGCACCTGGCTCCGCGCCTTCCCGGCGCCCGTAGTTCCCTTCACTTCCTTTGCCTCGCGCCCCCCCGCCCCCCCAATCGTCCGGCCCGTAAAGCGGTACGGGGCTGGGGGTGGGTGGACGCCTAACGCCGCCCACCCGGAGGAGAAGAGGCCTCGCCCGGGCCAAAGCCCGAAGACGAGCCGGCCCCGGTGGCCGGGACAATATAAGACATACCCCCAAAGTAAGACACAGTGGGGCTTTTGGGGGTAAAAAGAGAGTAAGACACTGCCTTACTATCGGGGAAACACGGTAGTTTACTTAAGAGAGAGATAGTATTTATTTATTTATTATTTAGATTTGTATGCCGCCCCTCTCCGCAGACTCCGCAGTATCCTCAAAATGCTTAGAAATTGCTCAAACGTAAGTTCCTAGAGCCTCTAAAGGCCCCAGTTATGTAATTAATACTGCTAGATGGCCCTCTGATGCAGTAACCAAGCATGGAATAGTACCCATACTTCACTGCTCCAATAGGCGCAAATGTGGGGTCATGCCTATGTCTGATCATATTTTAGTCATCTTCTCTTCCAGTGTTCTCCCCAAATAACCAAAGATCCTCTTGGGTCAGCAAGAGAACCAGGCCACTTCAGAGCAACCTCATCAAAACCCTTGCCTATCTTAATCCTCCCAAGTTCAGCCAATCTATCTAAGAGTTATCTCCATGATTGCTGAGAAATCGCCTAAGTGCCTACTGGAAATAAACTGGATCCAGAAGGTGCTTGGAGCAGATCAATCCCCCTATGGAGATTGGTGCTGATTGTGAATTTCAGCAGCAGGAGTATGACTGCAGAAGTCCTTCACCCTCCAATCATGAATTCCTCCAAGGAGAATACTAGTATCATGGCCATACCACAATAGTTCACCTCATGGTAACTTGGGACAAACCCTTGGTTGCCATGGTTGCCACAAATGCCTGACAACTTCCGCTTCCCATTCATGGCAGATGATATTTCCCAGTATATAAACAGCTGGGGATCTAGCTGCCAATGATTTTCGCATAGTTGCTCTTACTCTGTAAGATGAAAGTAAGAAGTTTAATACTGTAATATATTCCTCTCATTAATAAAATTAAAATGTCTTTCAAATATGTATGTAGTCACTTTAATTGCATACAAATACTTTGCACAGCTTTTTAAGCCATTAATTTCTAAAAAGCAACATTTAAAGTTGGAAAAAAGGTACAGTTGCTATACAGGTATTATTCTGACATCCCGGAAGCAGTTCGTGACTATGTACAGCCACAGTCTGATAATTCCTGCGATGTAGCTGGAACTAATCGTATCAGATTTGCCATTCCATTGGATTATTTCAGAGATGTGGAAAGGGGGAATCTGCCATTCTAACCTACCCAGGGCCAGGGATCTCGTGCTCTGGAGAGGTTACTCCAGCTTTGCATGTGGAATTTTAGGAACTCTTTCCAGAGAATGATACCATAGCCTTTGAGGACTGAAGGATGCCAATGCCAAAATTTTGACATGCCTATGGTGACATGCAATGGTATCTTGTTTATTATCTTGTTTTTCCTGTTTAAAATATATGCTTAAAACTGAAATAAATTACATATCATTAAAATCTGCTTCATCAAGTCAGTTTAAATTTCAAAGACTGATAAATTAAACACATTAGCTTCCATCAAAAAGATAATATATACTAAACTAGCTATACTTCTAAAACTTAGAGCAGATACCAAGAAGGCCATTTTCATAATTCTGTCAGTAGTACATTTCACAGTGACTGAATAGAGAGCAACACCTCTGAAAGGCCTTAAGACATGAACTTTATAAAGCTAATCAATTCAGTTAAACAAATCATTGTGATTACATTGCATTATACTAAGCTTGGTTAATTTCAATTGTAGCTTTATAATAGCCTACTGTTTTATGCAGACATTAGTGCAATTGGTTAGTGTGTGATACAATGTACTTGCGTGAACCAAAAATGGGATAAATGCAGTAGTAATCTGATCTGTTATTTAAGAATTTAACTGCTTATGCAGTGATCCAAGAATACTGGATATTAAAAGGGGGAGGGGAAAATGTATGGACAAACCATGGATTAGCTAAAATTCTGAGCACAGCACTCAATTTTACAGATGTTTGTTGTAGGTTACCATATTAATATATTACCATATTAATAACCACAATTGTTAAACTGTTGGTTTTCTTTTAGTTAAACTGCATTTTACTATGCACACAAAAGAGGCCATGAGACTTAAAGAAAGCCCAAATTATTAAAAAATCTTAAAAATAATACTTAATAAAAACATAATGCTAAAAGACTTCTAGAGAGAAAGTCAGATAGGAGGAAGAAGGTAATAACAGCACTGTGGAATAAAATGTGACTGGCTGGAGCTATGGACAGAAAACTATAATGATTTGTTAAAAGCCTCACTTTAGCTTTAGAAAACAGAAAGGATCTGTTCTGTATGAATGAAAATATCCACTATTTGCGTATTTTTAATGAGAGACTAACAGAACAGTTGTATAAGTGGTCTCCTGCATGATTTCTTATGATATCCTATGCTAACATTATATTTACAATTAGAACAATTTGTTTAAATCTTCACATTAAAAATGTCCAAGAGCACAGGTGAGAACAAAAATCTTTCAAAAGTAGCTATGTTCATTTTTTAAAATTAATTTGGATGTAAATGGATGCCATCTAGTGGCACAGCAGATGCTATAGCCTGCAGGTATAGTATTAGATTACCAATCCTCAAAATACACATTATTAACACAAATTCTTAAGGTAATGAGCAGAAATACCAAAGTGCCAATGTTTTTGAAGAAACCATTTTTATATTTATTTTAATGTTGGATATAGATATTCTATTGTTTGTAAATAAGCCAAACATGGGGGACAAATTACTATGAATTTTATTGTCAATCCCATTTGTACAAACAGTAAAAATAATGGTCAAGGCAGGTGGCAAGTTCATATGAATGGTTTTAGGAAGAAGCATTGGCAAACACAATAAAAGTATACATGCAGAGATCCTGTATTTTGGCTATAAAATGTTCACAACTCAATTCAGGAAGCTCAAACTGCCCAAGGAGCTGCTGATACAGTTCTACAGTTGTCTGGTTCAATTCTGCAACCCAACAAGACAGACACAGACTTCATAGAATAATCAGAACTGCAGAAAAAACAATTGCTGCCAAACTGCCTTCCATTCAGGATCTGTATACTGCATGAGTCAAAAAGAGGGCTATGAAAATATTTACAGACACCTCACATCCTGGACATAAACTGTTTCAACTCCTACCCTCAAAACGATGCTACAGAGCACACTGCACATGAGAACAATGAGACACAAGAACAGATTTTCCCCGAACACCATCACTCAGCTAAACAAATAATTCCTTCAACATTATCAAACTATTCACCATGGCTGTATTACTATTACTTTAGTCTTCTCATTATTCCTATCATCCATCTCCTCCCACTTATGACTATATGGCTGCAACTTGTTGCTTGTATCCTTACGATTAATATTAACACTTATTGTTTCCTGATTGTTTATTAGTACCTATGACAATCATTAACTGTTATACCTCATGATTCTTGACAAATGTATTTTTTATCTACACTGAGAGCATATGCACCAAAGACAAATTCCTTGTGTGTCCAATGACACTTGGCCAATAAAGAATTCTATTCTAATTCTATTCTAGTTCCCTCAATCCAAAGCTTTTGTATTATCTCATAATGACATAATTTGTATCATGCAATAAGTAGCACTATTCTAAAAATTTACAGAAAACTTGCTTCAATTACATTTCTGGTTAAATTTGGGGAAGAAAAGTGAATATTTTCAGCTATAAGAATGACATAAAGTGTAGTTTATAACAGCTTTTCCAAGAAAAGCCTTCACTTACATTGGGAAACAAACACATCATTTATTGTTTGAGTTCAACAGATGGCCAGAGAATGAAGGATTCTTATCTTGTTAAGCCTGGTATGTCATTCTCCAGTTAGCACAAAAAGAAAAAAGAAAGGAAAGCACAGTAGAATATCAAATCTATCTATATGGTACGTACTGATAATTATTACATCTTATCATGTAACTCTTAGTGACCAGACTTATGAATGTATTGCTCCAACACAGAGGTAGACAATTTTTTCCAGGGGTCATATGAGAAACTGGGATAATGGAGGGCTGTTCCACCACCACCATCCCCCCACAGTGGACCAAGCAGGGATGAAAGTGGTCCAGTTCTGACATCCAATTTAATGAAAGCAACAATAGCCCAATTAGAATGCACTTAATAACTACTGATATGTTATTTAACACTTTCAGATTAGGATTAACATGCATGGCAAAATATTTCAAACTATATGGTTTGGGATCTCGATCCATTCAGGCTAACTATGGACTAACAAGTATACTAGAAATGGTTTTCCAATGCTACAGATCTGTAGTAGTTCAGATCAGAATTTTTCTTTCATAGCAAAAATGAATTTAAAGACTATGACAAGGTACAGAAAAATATGTTGGTTATTAAGCAACGGAAGTAAAGCATAGGATGAAGCATAGAAATATACCCCTCTTCATCTGATAACTCCTAATACAGTAATTATCTAAACCTCCATATTTTAACAGAAAATTGTTTTTTATGTTATGACCTATTATAACTACTGGGGGGGAAATTAAGATTTAGTCCTCAATATATTTACTGATGAAATAAAAGGGAGACTTAATTTTCTATGATTTATGAAATTAAAACGTTTCTTCTGAGTAAGCATTGCCATATACTGTATGTCAGAGTTTCAGTTAGGCAACAAAAGGAAATATTTATAGTAGTTTAGTGCCAGCATCAAACTTTTTTAAAAAACCCCACATCTCATGCGGTCATACATACCTCAAGCTTGCTTCAGATTACATCCCAAAATATTCCAAAATGTTATTGTAAACAGAATGCAGCAATTACACCTCCTACAAAATCACAGTAATTCCCAGGGTACAATTTCACACTGCTAACTCCTCTCTTTAAGTCAACCATACAACCTTCCACATCACTCCAGGAAGTAGTTCCTGGAAATTAAAAAAAAACGCAGATTAGATCTGCCCTCTTGCAACTTTTCATGCCTCTTAAAACTGAAAACCTTAAGGTTTCTGCAGAGCACACGGTGCAATATTTGGTGCAATATTTCACATGCAGGTGCTTGCAATAAGCGCACCATGGTCCCTACCGTCCCTGTCTCCCTGTCCTATTGTCCAAATGTACATGTACTGTACTTACTTTCCTTTTGTTTATCGTTTACACCAAGACCTGCTATCTTGTGCTTGTTCTGACAAATACATGTTAAGATCCCCATCCTTGTGTGTGTGTGTGTCCCACTTTTTCTTTCAGCATTCTAAAAAAACTCTATACACTTACACGATGGGTTTTGACAGTGCTTGAATTTTTCATTGGGAAACGGCTAGACGCCACATTTTACCTCACACAACCAAGAAGTGTAAACCGGGATTACAGCGAAGCCTTTTGCACTTTTTTTAAATAGTTTGGGGTGGCATTCAAGCGGGATAGACAAGGGTCAATCAATGCGCGATGCTCCCCCCTCCTCCCAAACCCCAGTCCCTCAAAAGCATTGCATATATATCACGGCATGGCTAGTAAATCAGAATGACTAAGTATTGCCCGGTCTCTATCTGCAAAGCGAGAGGGGGGGGGGGGAACCTTGCGAAGCTGGAGTGCTACTGCTGCTGCTGCTTGCTCTCCACTCCGGTTCTCCTTCTCAGAGGCGCCGACAACGAAAGGCTTCGCAGCAGCCCTTTAAAGTCTTCGAGAGGGTGAGTGAGCGCGGGAAGCGGGCGAGAGAAGAAGAAAAATAAACAATACAATACCTACCTTCCTTCCTTCCGCGCCTCGGATCCTTTCTCCTACCTGTGGCCTCGACCGGCCACCAGCAGGAGAGGAGAGCAACCTCGGGCGCTCGCTGTTGGCTGGGGTGTTTCTCCCCCCCACCTCTTTCGTTCCCTTCCCCCCCCCTCACGCGCGAACTCGGCGGTTAAAGGGAAAACGGCGATTGGCTGACGAGCCTCCGCTCGCGGCGCCCAGGTGAGCGCCCAACCCGAAGGCGACAGCGCGCGCTCGCCCGCCCGCGGCTTTCTCTTGTGGAAGAGCTCAGGTGAGCGAGAGCTCCGCCTTCCGTTCTTTTTAAACGGAAGGCAAGAAGGCCACGTGCCGCGGGAGTGGCAGCGGTGGCAGCGGGTGGGGTGGAGAAGAGAGCGAGGAACTTAAGAGAAAGTTGGAGCGCGCGGGCGCGCGCTATTTGCCGCCTTTGCCGCCGCGCTCCGTTGGTGACTCCACATAAAAGCCAGTCAATTACTACCGTAGACGAGGCTGGCGGTAGTCGCAGGTTTATTATTATTATTATTATTGTTATTATTATATAATAATAATATAATTATAATAATACTTCCCAATCGCAAGGGCGTCCTTTAGCTCCGATTTAACGTTTTCTTCCAGACTGTAGTTAGCAATAGCATTTAGATATACAGTACTGTATACTGCTTCACGGTACTTTAAAGCCCTCTCTAAGCGTTTTACAGAGGGTCATCTTATTGCCATCAACAATATGCGTCCTCGTTTTACCAACCTTGGAAGGGTGGAAGGCTGAATCAACATTGAGCCTATTGAGATTCGATCTGCCAAACTGCTGGCAGCCGGTGATCAGCAGAAGTAGTGTAGCTTGCAGTACTGCACCACCGGAAGTGCTGCAAACTCTCCCCGGGATTGGGGGTGGGGAGGGGAAGGAGGGTGGGTAATACCAGTTAGGTATAATTAATTATTATTTTATTTATTTATTTAGTCAGACAGCCAATCAGTCAGAACATGTACAAGATAGCAGGTATTGGTATGAACATAAACAAAAGCAAAGTAGGTACAGGCCAATTTGGACAATAGGACTGTTAAGACAGGTAGGCATAATGGCAGGTTTAAATCATCCACTCCAAAGGAGTCCTGGATTCCCCCTGCAGGTTTGATCTTGGAGGTTATCCCATTTGGGTTACCTATCTGTTCCCATCCATTTGAGGGTCCCTCTAATTCAAAAGTAAAACTTATTGCTGAAGATGCCTTCCAAAAAGGCTCCTTGGTTTGGGAAAAGTCCAAGTATAAAATTCCAGAGGTGTCATTGATGCTTAATGGGAGACCATGTTCTTTAATGCAAAAAAGGAAAAGTGGTTGCTAAATTGATGTCCACTCTACTCCTAGCGACTTTAGGGGCTGTGTGACTATAAAGATGTGTAAATCAGATAAATTAAAGAACTCAGGCATATGTCTCATGCTTATGTCTATCAACTGTTTAATGAAATCCAATGTTGTTCTCCAATTGGGGAACCAAAAATAACTTGATGGCACATAATCAAAAATTAAACAGCTTTAAACAGATGTTGACATTTGGCACAAATTGTGATTGACAAATCCGCCTTAGGAGTACTACTGATCCTTATTGCCAGACAGAAAAAAGGTATAACTGCGTGCGGCTCTCTTATAGGAAGTGATCAAACATGCTTACCTTCTAAAGCCACTGGGTATTTGGTATACACATGTAGCTTGACTAGGACTTAATTTTTTTACATTTTTATTACGGTACCTGATAAAAATGGTGCTGCATTACCTTGTGGACATACCAGATTGGGGAGTAGGGGTTTAATTTTCCTTGGGGTCCACAATTTTCTTTGTTTTCCCTCACCTACGAAAAGTGGCAGATGGTTCTGTGGGCCAGCCAAGGAGGAAAAAAGATAATTTTCAATGCTTCCTGCTAACTTGTCACTCCCATTCCTACTGCTTTTTGCCCATCCTGGATCATTCTGTTTCTCTGTTTAAGGAAAGATAATTGAAAGTATCCAAGAGGTCAGGGATTGTCTAGTACTCTATAAAATTTGTGGATTTGACTCAAGATGTATATGTTGTACCTAAGTTATTTAATTTACCTGATTTACAGATCTTTATACTGACACAGTCCCCAGAGTCTCTGGGAGTACAGTGACATATAAATTTAATATACCGGTATACTAATAATCCTAAGGATCACTGGCTGGCATTCTTCTTTCAGGTATTCTCTTGATATAAGAAACATATTAAAATTAATTAATTTTCCAATCATTTCTTGGATTTGCTTATTGAAGATTTTAATTTGCTAGAGTTCTTACTCTTAATTTTCCTTATTTGAATGGATTGGACAAGATTTTCCTGTTCTCCATTTTGTATCCTGATTATTCCAATACTCCAAATACCAAGTTTAGTAAAAAAAAAATATACCATGATTTTTTATTAGTTCCAATTGTATAGTACACTTTATAAATCTCATCATTTTAGTTATGATTTTTCTGCTGAAATTGACAGTTGAAATGAGTCATTAGACTCTTAATTTAATTTACATTCAAAAGAATGTGAAACACATATTTTCCAAGAATAAATTCTGACTAGTTTCACATTACATACTTTTAAAGATGTAAACAGGTTTGAAACCTTAGCCATTACCAGCTGGCCTGTAATTATAGTGTCCGTGATTTCCTTACTGTATTATGAATACTGAAAATCAAGAACACTGAAAAATAACAATAATACCAGTATAAATTTGTTGATTGTTTTCTTGCAGATATTTCATTACCAACTAGGTATCATCATCAGTGCCAGATTACTAAGCTCAGAGATCACCCAGGATTCTTATTTCAACTCTGAAACAAATATTCTCCTTTATCAGTATAAATTTCCATGGTACTAATCTTCCATTCCCTGGTTTCTCAAATAAATAGTTTTATTGCATAGTGAAAGTTCCTTGCCTTATAAGGCACTAGAAATCTTTCCTTCGTGTAAAATATCTGTGTACAAATTTGTCATTCTAAAATCTTTGTTTCTTAGGAACTCTGAAATCCATTCACTTGAATTCCATACAGTAATTACATTCTGTTTAACTGGAGTGGCATTAGTTGTAAATGTGATCCTTGGTGATCCTCATACTGGATAAAAGTAATACTGTTATCAGAACAATGAACAGACACAGATTGTCTAGTTTTCACCAAAATAAAAGCCCACAAGCCGGTATGTTCAATGTATAGGTTTTACAACTTTAGATTGCCTATATATTGCTTTATCATTTGAAAGTAAAATGCTTGCTGGAATTCTTATAACATTTCTTTTAAATTAGTAATATTATTCAGAGCTTTTAAATTTCTACTTGCTTGGATTTACTTCTCAGAGGCTATGGAAGCTGCTTGGTGAAAAGAACGACAGACATAGATGGAGTCACACTAATTATGAAAAAAGTTCTTGGAATGATGAAGTAAAAGACTCAGAAGTGAAAAGATTATGTGAGAGAATGATTGCTGCAAACAATGAGACAAAACTATTTTATTATGGGAATACAGTGGTAGCTCTACTTAAGAATTTAATTCATTCTGTGACCAGGTTCTTAAGTAGAAGCAATTTTTCCCATAGGAATCAATGTAAAAGCAAATAATGCGTGCAGACCCATTAGGAAAGAAATAAAAGCTTGGAATTTGGGTGCGAGGAGGAGGAAGAAGAGGAAGAGGACAGTCGCTGCCAAAGGAAAAAGGTGAAGTGAGAAGAATTTAAAAAATCCAAAACTTTAAGGCTTAAAAAAAAAATAGAGGGACTCTAAGGCGGCGAGGAAGAGCATGCACCTCCAATATACCCGGCACGAGGCTGCCTCCCACACACTGCCTCCCATACAATGGCTCCTGCTGGTGCTACTTGCTGCCTCTTCCTTCCCATGCTGAAGGGCTCCCCTCTCTTCTCACCCGCTTGCTGTGGTGACTCCTCGACTGCCCAGAGCGAAGGGAGCGCTTCTTTTCTCTGGGTGCTGGCAGAGGTTTATTCCCTCTCCAAATGCCCAGAGAAAGGAAAAGCTTTGTTCGCACTGGACTGCCAAAGCCTCCTTAAGTGCCACTGAAAGTCTTCTCTGGCAGCCCAGAAAAGCCCGAGATGGCCGGGATTAAAGGAGGAATGGCAGGAAGCTGGCCGGGTCTTCGTGCCGCTCTCAAATTTCCTGGCAAATTTCTCTGGGCTCGGGTTTTTAAGTAGAAAATGGTTCTTAAGTAGAGGCAAAAAATCTTGAACACCCGGTTCTTATCTTTAAAAGTTCTTAAGTAGAAGCGTTCTTAAGTAGAGGTACCACTGTATAGAGAAAAAGATAATTGCAAAGAATGTCAAAGAGAGCAGTAAGAAAAATGTAGAGTGATATTGATAAAAATTAAAATCTATTTTGGAAACAGGTAAAGAGGCTTCCACCACTGAGTAATAAAAATAAGGATGAAATGTATTTGTGAAAGAGAACTTTGTAATGACATTAGCGGTGAATTGGTTTAGAACGGGTTTAAAACTCATGTCACGGTGGTATCACATGACATATCAGGACTTCTTTTGCCTTCATTAAAGGGGTGGGTGTGACTAGTGTGTGACGCATCCAGCCCATGGGCCGGGAGTTTGACAGCCCTTGTTTAGAATGCAAATATATATGTTTGTACTGTACATAGCTAGTGAAGTTTTGCTGAATAAAAACCAGTCTTCGGAGAGGGGCAGCATATAAATCCAAATAGATAGATAGATGATAGATAGATAGATAGATAGATAGATAGATAGATAGATAGATAGATAGATAGATAGATAGACAGACAGACAGACAGACAGACAGACAGACAGACAGACAGACAGACAGACGATGATAGATAGACAGATGATAGATAGATAGATAGATAGATAGATAGATAGATAGATAGATAGATAGATAGATAGACAGACAGACAGACAGACAGACAGACAGATTGCAGTGACTATTAAGTAGATTTGTATACAATTGAAAAAAACTTACACAAAATCTTATGTAAATACTGTAGTTGAACTTGTGTACCTTAATGCAAGTTTTGTTACAAATAGAAAATACAAATACCAAAATGAAATTTTAATATGTGAATAGAATTCTTTATTTATTTATTTTATTAATTAGACCTTTATGCTGCTCTTCTCTCAGCAACTTTATTGGCCAAGTGTGATTGGACACACAAGGAATTTGTCTTTGGTGCATATGCTCTCAGTGTACATAAAATAAAAGATATATTTGTCAAGAATATGAAAACCGTGATAGAAACTTAATAGGCACCATATAGTCTGTTGCAGAGAATGCTATTGAAAGAAACCAACTGTTTGTGTATAAGAGCATGTTTCTACCCAATTTTTGTTATATGGAAGCATGTTAGGAGAAATGTTGAATGCAATGGAACAGGTAATTAAATGTATGTCTGATAAAAGAGATAGACTTCAGAACAAATGAAAACTGAATATTGATTGAATACAAAAATGAACAATAGATAAAGAGGTAGTTAAATACCTGACATACGGCCACAATTCAGCCAAAAATTTCAGGTGGTGAGACAGTTAAGTGAGTTTTGCCCCATTTTACAACCTTTCTTGCTACAACTGTTAAGTTAGTGACACAGTTGTAAAGTGAATCTGGCTTCCCCATTGACTTTGCCTGTCAGAAGCTTGCAAAAGGTGATCAAATGACCTGGGATATTGCAACCATCATAAATGTGAGCCAGTGTCCAAATTCTGATCACGAGTCTCCGGAGAGGGGTGGCATACAAATCTAATTAATAATAATAATAATAATAATAATAATAATAATAACAACAACAACAACAACAACAACAGTTGAAAGTATGAAATCTGATTACCGTAAGTCCCCTTTTCTCAGTACCATTATAACTTCGAACAGTCACTAAACAAAAGATTGTAAATTGGGGATTACCTATAATCTGTTGAAATGTGAAGGGAAAACCCCCAAAAAATGTCCCTAGAGGGAATTGATGAAATTCTCAAAATGAGAGCAGTGACAAATTTAGAAAAAAATAACCAACCATAAAGCAAGTTATGAATGTGCTAGAAAGCTTACAAGAACAGGAAAGTGTGGAGACAGTAAACTGTGTTGACATGAATTATTTCACTTATGTTTCCTTCCCCTTTTGTTATCTCCTGTCTTTTAATTTCTACTCCTTTGTATCCAGATCACAGCTCATTAGTGAAATGTTTTGAAATCTGGTTTCTAATTTGAATAAAGTAAGCATCCATAGTGTGGCCCTTGATCAGCTGCTAACAATCTGATTTGTTTTTATTTTTGGAAGATGAAATGGACCACTAAGGAATTTCTTTTTTCTTGGAAATGTAAAGCAGTGAGAGCACCAAAGCTTTCCAAAAGAAACCATTGCCAGTATCCAAAGTATTAAACATGGAAAGGGGTATCCCTTGTTTTATGCTACTAGAGCTATTCTATGAAACAACTATTCTATGAAAACTGAGTGAAGCAATAGGAAATGGAAAACTGACTCCGCTCCCTGCTCCAAAAACAGAGTAGAAAGTGAGTTGCTAGGCAACCTCATATGGAACACTGGCCTTTTTCATGAAGATAACTACTCTTACCTCTCTGGCTCCCTCGCGGGAATTAATTCAAAGGCCATGTATTAGAAAGAAGGCTTAGGATATGAAATACTATTAAAATATTGATAAAAGCTCTCTTTCCACTTCACTGGGCAGAAGGTAAAATCAAGGAAGGAAAAAAGAGATCCACTGTTCCCTCATAGAGGTAGAATGGCTTAAAATAGCTTATCTGAATCCCACCAACCAGGTGGAAATGTGGCTGAGAGGCAAGATATTAAAAATTCAATTGGAATCAAAATTAGTGGCATTACAATATCTTCCATAAATTTTCATGCAAATTAAAACACTGATGAATGGGATAAACATTGGCTTTGTTTAGCTGTTAAACTGTTCTTCCTTCCTGTTTACATTTAGGGTGGTGGAAGAAAAGGACAGAAGCTGTCCCTAGATGGAGGAACTGAGAAGCCAGCCATGCTGCAATTTAGATCAATGTGAAAGATGCAGGACACATAGGTATCCTCATGGAAATCTAACCATTCTACCTTTATGAATTGTAAAGCAATGTTATTTTTATCCAGTGCAAGAGCAGTTTTATTATCAATATACAGTGGTACTTCTACCTAAGAATGCCTCTACTTAAGAACTTTTCAAGATAAGAACCGGGTGTTCCAAGATTTTTTTTGCCTCTTCTCAAGAATTATTTTCTACTTAAGAACCCGAGCCTGGAAAAATTTCCCAGGAAATTTGAGAGCAGCACAAAGACCCGGCCAGTTTCCTGCCATTCCCCCTTTAATCCCGGCCATCTCGGGCTTTTCTGGGCTGCCAGAGGAGATTTTCGGTGGTGCTTAAGGGGGCTTTGCAGTCCAGAGCGAACGGAGCATTTTCCTTTCTCTGGGCGCTTGGAGAGGGAATAAACCACTTCACTGTGGTGACTCCCTCTCGCTGCGTCCCATACGCCCGGAACGAGGTTGCCTCCCAGAGCATCTGGGCATGGAAAGGCAAAAGGGGGCGCTTTACCCCAGCTGGATCAACTTAGTTTCAGCCAAACCGAGGAGTCACCACAGTGAAGAAAAGGCGCCGGCTACAAAGTGAGCAAGCAAGATGAGAGGGGGACCCTTAAAAAGCTTCAGTGGCCTAAAAGTGGAGCTCTTGCCTCACAATGAGTGAGGTTATGTGCTCGATCCTAGGTAAAGGCAGATGCCTGCACAGGGGGTTGGACTAGATGACCTGCAAGGTTCCTTCCAACTCTATTAATCTGTTATCAGTTACCTTCAACATGGGAAGGAAGAGAAAGCAGGTAGCAGCAGCAGCAGCCGCCTTTCAGTCAAAGGAGCAGGAGGTTCCCCCCTCTTGCCCGCCTGGGTTTTTTCTCTGGCACAGGGTATGGGAGGCAGTCTTATGCCAGGTGTAGGGGAGGTGCATGCTTCTCCTCGCTGACTTAGACTCTTTTTTTGCCTTAAAGTTTTGGATTTTTTTTAATTCCTCTCAGCTCACCTTCTTCCTTCGGCAGTGACTGTCCTCCTCCTCCTCTTCTTCCTCCTCTTCCTTCCACCCAAATTCCAAGCTTTTATTTCTTTCCTAATGGGTTTGCGTGCATTATTTGCTTCTACATTGATTCCTATGGGAAAAATTGCTTCTACTTACAAACTTTTCTACTTAAGTAACGGAACAAATTAAGTTCTTAAATAGAGGTACCACTGTAATTCTACAGGTCTGGAATATTGTACTTACATTGTACTTATATTGTACTTCTCTTTCTAAAAACAGTCCACCCGTTATGGAAATAAAAAGGATCCCACCTAATTACTACAATAAGCTTAGACTATTTTTATCTGGCAAGTTTTCCTTTTGTAGCTTTATTGTGAGAAATCACCTTAAACCCTTCTATAGGAAGCTTCTGGCAAATACAAATTCCATGAAAAAATTAAAAAATGCCTATTGTAACAATAATGAGCAAAATATCATACAAAACTGGTTATGCCACAAATAACTAGAATTCAGTTCATTGGACCTGAACCAAAATTAAATGCCTAAAGTAAGTGTCAATAGATGACTGTGAGCACAGATCTTGTCCTGCAGTGGTTATAGATAACGTTCTAAAAAATTGAGAATTTAAAGCTGAAGTAAAGAGTCACTTTCTTTCTTTCTTGCAAAATTTCATCTCTGTGTATAGTTTACATAAAAGGAAGAGTTTTTTAATAAAAAAATTCAAAACCAGCAGAACTAAATAAATACTGTTGGTGTACGGTGTAGCAACAATTGGTGCAGCAACAGGATGTGGATATGACACACAAAAAGAACCAACACTCAACCACTAGGATGAAACCTTAACATCAGTCTTTGAAAATTGAAATCAGATTTAAGGATACTAGGAAATTGCAGGATCTAATCATAGAACTCATACTTCTGCAATAAGTAAAAATTAGGTTATTGCTTAAATTTTCCAGCAAAGAGGGATGATAGCTTACAAAAACAAAAGTTAAAACTAGAGAGATACAAATATAACATTGTAGTAAAGTACTTTATTTCCCCCTTTCTTAGTATTCCCGGGGATTCAGAGTAGACCCTGTTTCAAAACATTGATTACACTCCAAATAAATCACCTCTACAATGTAGAAAGAGCAATAGACACAGCTGGAAGTTCTCTCTACAGATTTCTCTACCACAGAGCGATCTTCAAAGTAAGTTCCTGCTGTGCATGTTGTTTCTTTTACTCAGTTTATCTGGATTGCAGCCAGCATCTACAGGAGGCAAGTGTG